>NW_016803630.1:391735-449781 GCF_001698545.2 Rhinopithecus bieti | reverse complement strand
AAAAGATCATCCTGGCTAACATGGTGAAACCCCGTCTCTACTAAAAATACAAAAAAAGTTAGCCAGGCATGGTGACGGGCACCTGTAGTCCCAGCTACTAGGGAGGCTGAGGCAGGAGAATGGCATGTACCCAGGAGGCGGAGCTTCCAGTGAGCCAAGATCATGCCACTGCACTCCAGCCTGGTGACAGAGTGAGACTCCATCTCAAAATACATACATACATACATTCCAGAATCCTCTAGAACATTAATTGTTCTTGGTCATCATAACTGAAGAATACTCTAAAAGTCACCCAAGATTGTGTAGGGGTTTCTTGCCTACTGAATGAATTGTTTTGGTAGGAAGGTCTCCCATAAGAGCTTTAATTATAGAACAACTATATTAAACATTTAATTTGCTGTTTAGAATCTACTCATCTAAAATTGAAAAGGTTGTTTGTTTCACCTACCCCAGATATTCCATAAAAAGAGCAAATAAATAGTCCAAAAAATAGTATTAGCAGCGAAGAAAAGTTGACCCATCATTGAGAAATGAACTTCTCATTTAATATAATTATTTACAATTGCTGATCCTTGTCTCTTCAGCATTGTTTTGAAGGTGATTTTTGCCTTTGGTTGGCTTGTGTACAGCAGAAGTATTAAATCCTACAAGGCTTAATGTATGTTCTGTCACATAATAGGGCTGTGGTCATGCTTGCCAAAGTACAGTGCTCTAAGCCTCAGTTTTCTCCAAGAGAGGAAAATAAAACTTGCCTCACAGAGTTGTAAAACATGAATAATATAATGTGTATTTTTACAGTTCCAGGCATAAGATTGTTGTTTGGTAATTACATTGAAATAGTTGCTTGAAATAGGAGAGACAGGATATTATTATTTAAACTTGATATTTTCAATAGAAGATTTTCTAGAAAACAAAATAATTATTCATTTTTTTCCCTCATCCGTTACCTATAAAGATAGGAGTACATATTTCACTCAGGTGAGAATGAAGAGCCCTTCTTAAAATCAAATTATTTGCAGATTCCCATATAATAATAATTTGACAGACATTAATTGTGATGTATATCTCTTGCCTCAGGAACTATTGATTTAAACAATCTGTTGAGAAATTGAACATCTAAAAATCCCAAGTATAACTTCATTCCCCCAATACAGTATCATACTCACTATTTAAGTGAAAAAGATTTAAGGAAGTGCCTTTGTTTTCTTACTGCTATTGTTTGAATACACTGTTATTGAAAACTTATCCTAGGTGTCGTCTTTCTGATATTTTCATAAACAAAAAAATAATGAGTCAAGTGTGATTGTCAGTCTTTGAGACATTCTGCATTATTAAAAAAAAAAAAAAAAGACCATAAAAATCACAGTAGCACAAAATTTCATTCTGTGTTACAGATGAAACACATGAAATGTTGACACGTCAAATACACAGTAAAAGACAGTCAAGAAGCTCTGCAGCTTTAGTCATTGTTAGATTCAGATTAGAATTTGTAACAGACACTGATGGTTACAGCTGTCTCTGATATGCCTGGTCATGTAAAACAGGACATCTGTATATGGTCCATATTTCCTGTCAATCCTTCTAGAGGGCCATAAACTGTAAATTCAGAGCTTGGTGCTGCTAAAGCTTATGAGGCTTGAGAGAGATCTATAAATATAATACCCAACCAGGAATAACAGCTACCTGGCTCACATAAATATACAAATGATGCCTTCCCTTGAGGACCTCACAACTATTTTGCTCCCATATAGTGGTCAGGAAATTGAATTAAAAAATAGAATTACATTTTATTTTTTTGGTAGCTTATTTTGTTTTGCCCACAATAAGACTGAGAATGGAAACATAGTGATCTGGTTTGAAATTTGAGGATAGAAGCTACAATCACTCTGAGAATGGGTCCTGGTAAAATAAAATGTCAGGAGGCAAGCCTTGCAGAATACGAACAGAACAAAAGGTGCACACATATGAATCCTTGTCATATGAAGTATGGCAGATTCATTGTGAGACACCTTTAGCCTTTTACATACTGTAGTCACAATAGGTTAAGTGGCCTGTGCCCAGAAGCCTATTACCTGCACAAGCCAAAGGAGTCAGGATTCTTCTGGCATTCTGTCCTGGGGTAGTCAGCCAGGGAGAACTCCATCAATCACTTGGTAACAAAAAAGATTTGGCCAGTGTCAGGCACTCAGAAATTACCTTCCTTTTTCAACTAAAGAAAAGAAAAAAAAAAAAAAATGAAGATGTAGATTAGCTGTTGTGCTATTAAGTTGCACCTTGAATACAATCCTTGGAAGGTGACTGGGAAATTGTAATACTTCTGATGGGAAGCTTTATGAGAGGACAAGGATACAATTAAATTCCAGGTAAAGAAGCCTTAGAAGGCACTGGTGGAGAAAGATGCAGTGTAGGAAGTGAGCCCTACAGGATGTTTATGACTCCCAAATCATTCTCCTTGGATGCACACCTTACCTAGTGGACATTCCCACCTGAATAAACTGCAGGACAATTCACAGGAGTTATCCTCTAGGCTAAACCAAAATGCTGTATCTTTATCAAACCACACTGCACTTGAATTTCAGTTGAATGCTTACCAACAATCCTCTCAATTACAAACTAAGCATCCCTGAATCTTACTCATTTCTGCATCCCCCGTGGCTAAGATTGTGTTTAATTCTTTACAAATTCTTTATTTGTAGAATACATAAAACATTGAATTAAAACATTAATGAAAGGATAGATAATTCTGTTTTCTCATTTCTCAGATATATTTTAAACAAATTTAATATCGAAATTTATTTTACTCATTAAGATTATGAATACAGACATTCTGGCACTCTAGAGTGTTCAAATTGAAAAATGTAAATATTTCATTCTCCAATTGCAGAGCCCACTAATGCCAGAGAGGCTTGAATGCAATAATGAATGAGTTTTTCAATTTGCATAATAAGATTGAAAACTAGTAATTCTTCTGTCACTTTTCCTGAACTCTTTCATGTTAAACATATTGTGCAAAAAAAAATTGTATTAATACAAGTTAGGGCACCCCTTGGAAATCTGATTTGTCAGGAGCCTATAAAAGTCATTGAGTAGAAACATACAATAATTGCAGTAATTGCCTTTTTTGTTTGTGTTAACCTACAACTTTACAGAAAATGTTTAATGACACATTTAAATCAGCTGTAGATTTTCAAATGTTGGTTATAGTCTATCTTAGATTGCTGTTGATCATTCCCCTCCATATATAGTAAATATTATTCTGCATAGATCCATTCCATGTAATTACTACATGGCTACAAGTTATCCTTGCCTATGCTCCTATTTCTTCATGTCATTTATCATATTGTTTTAAATTCTCTTGACTATATATTTCATCCTTCTGCCCCCAAAGAAGGCCTGGTGTCATATGGTCTCCTATTACCTCACCACTTCTTATAAACTTAATTGGAATATTAAGTATCCAATGTGCTTAGACCTCATTATTCTAAAATATTTTCTTGTAATTCACTTACACTGATAAACATTTTAGAGAGAAATCTTTCAAAAATATATTAATCACAGAAGACGAGCCAGTCTATCTAGTCCAAAACCTGAGAATAGCAAATAAGTATACAATGAGGGATAATTTGTTTCCCTATGTTTTGAACTATTTTTAGAGTACTGCTATTTAGTAATGAAATCTTTGGAGAAACTGTGACCATGTCTCATTTCTTCTTCTAACTCATAAATGAGACCTATGAAGCCAGTTGATACTTTTTCATAATACATCTTAAATGTACCTTATTTTTCCTTTTGGATATTGGTAAGTATTCTTGTTTACCATTTAGCCAGTTTTCAAACACCGCTTACCTTCCTGACGTCACCCAAGCAGTACCAGTGAATTTTTTTTTTTTTTTTTTTTTTTTTTTTTTTGAGACGGAGTCTTGCTGTGTCGCCCAGGCTGGAGTACAGTGGTGCGATCTCGGCTCACTGCAAGCTCCACCTCCTGGGTTCACGCCATTCTCCTCCCTCAGCCTCCTGAGTAGCTGGGACTACAGGCGTCCACCACCAGGCCCGGCTAATTTTTTTTGTATTCTTAGTAGAGACAGGGTTTCACCATGTTAGCCAGGATGGTCACGATCTCCTGACCTCGTGATCCGCCCGCCTCGGCCTCCCAAAGTGCTGGGATTACAGGCTTGAGCCACCGACCAGTGAATCTTTAAAATACTCCAAAGGGAAAAGCAGAAGAGCACATACACATACATAACAGGTGTTATACAGGCAGGACATACCACTCTCCTGACAACATAATATCCTAAGCAGCTGTGAAATATAGCACATACTATTTAAAAGTTATTTACCCTGGATTTCCTTTTACCATATAACCAGAAACACTGAAGATCATTTGCCATTACAATTTAGAGTGCACATGTACTTTCTTTTATTAACAATTCCTCCCAAAGTTCATTGCTCAAGGTTGGAATTATGGACACAAAGCTCGGGAGTTAAATGCACAGCAGAGTTATTCAGGACAGTTTTATCAGCTATAGGGATTGCTTTATGCTTTTCTCATACAAAACACTGGATGATCCTAAAACATTTTCAGGTTAGAGGTAAGTTTCAAAATACTACCATTTGTATTCTGGTGAACCAAATATTAAATTCAGAGAAGATAGATGGTATTCAGGAGATGTAAGACACAACTTTTAGCAAAAAAGAAAAAAACATGTGCATAAAATTGAATATTACATTTCATCAGTTCATACTTTTTCAGTCATCAATATTTAATGAAAACTAGTTATGAACCAAAAATTATATAAAATATTTTAGGAACAATAATTATGTGTTAGGTAAATAAAATTTCATCTGGTGGAATTTCTGAACAAAAACATTTGCGGAGAGTGGCACTAGCTAACATGATGTCAATTGTTGCATAATGCAGGAGCTGTCATACATCGCATAGTTAACATTTTTCAAATTCATGGACTTCTAACAAGATTGTAACCTTCAGACAACATTTAAAACAAATTCTATTTTTCCTTCTGGACACAGTTTATCATTTTCTAGAAAATGTGCAGTTGCCAGAAAACGGATTTTATTAGAAGCATTCAATGAAATAGAGACGTTGTAGACTTTGGGAAGAAAAGAAAAAGATGAAGTTCGAAATAATAATATCCCTTGGGTCAGGCATTTCCTGTCAGTTAATGAATAACTGGTTTAGAGCACCCCAAGGCAAAGCTTACTTCTTAAACAGCATTGTGTAGAGCTGATAAGAGTTTTTATATTGACATTTTCTGTGGTTTCCCACTAGTCTCTTTTTAAAGTCATGGTTCCTATCGATCCACATCCCTATGTTCCCTTTTAGATATTATTTTCAAGAAATATGCTTTCATAAATTAGTAAATGTGTGCACAAAGAGAAAAACATGACCTCAGGAAAATATCATGTGGCAACAGTCACAGGTCTAATGCAACATGTCTGCCATTCTCTGGAGAATGAGGATTGAAAGAGGAGGGAGTGGGGAAGAGAAGTAGTAATGCTGCATTTCTAAACCAAGAGAAAAAAAGTATGTATTTTAAAAATAATGGCATTTTAAAATCTTCATGTATTACTTCATAAAAAGGAGTTGGGGTTAATTGAATGTGGGGATTTGGGCACCATGCCAGCTGTTCTCTTTATTCTGTTTTCCTATGTTTAATTAGTTGCAAAGAAGTACAATCAAGCTTTTCTGAAATACTTGGAGAAATTTACCATGGAGGCTAATTTGTTGATAACAAAATCCTGAGGCTACTAAACAGGCTGTTGATCTAGTAGAGTTTAAAATCTTACTAAGCTTTGGGGTAAAATAGGAGAATTATATATGTAAAAGAGATATTAAGGTTATTCTGGCTCAGATTTTCATTTACAGAAGGGAAAATTAAACTGCAGAATAATCAAGTGACTTGCATAAAATCAAAAATGCAAAAATACCACGCAGTGAAATTTACAGGTATCATAGTCAGCCGAGTGATTGCCTGTTAAAAGTTCAAATCATTTCCAAAGACTCAAAAATAAGATTACATTGGCATGTAAGTACCACTTACCCAAGGAAGCAGGTCTTGCAGCATGGTCTTCCTGTGCCCATAAGCAAAGATAAATGACAAAGTAAAAAGGTTCAGTATCTCCAGTAATGGCCCCATAGGGGACTGAAAGACTGATTCATAGATTTTAAGCTAGTTAGGAATATCTTTCTTAGAGACCAGTGTTTTATAATACACATCTTATCACAAAAATTGCATACCTAGCAAATCAATCAAATCATGCATACATATGTAAATGTATATGCACATAAACATAAGTAAACAAATTAATGTTTTCTGTATTTTTGAAACCCCTGCCCAGATAAGTTGAAGAAGCATTCCAAATTATAATCATCCTAGGAGATTTACACTGAAATATTCCTTAGAACATTTGAGAGTTTCTGCAGTTATTAAAGGCTTTGTGAATTCTGAAAAAAGAACCCACCTTCCCCCTCTCCATTCTTGCACACACAGATTTTAACCTTGTTACACTCATAGTTTTCTTCACTTATGCTGACCTACAAACCCTTTTAGTTATGCCTATTAACATTCTGTAGAAATAGTGTCCCCAAAAGCATGTTTTAAAACATAATGTCTTAAACATTCACTCTCATGCATAGAGCAATTTGGGTTGAAGAAACGAAGAGATAAAACATGAACTAATGCATTGAACACCATATGTTCTACATCTTTCTTCCATTTCCATATTAACCCTTCTCAGCAAGCAGTTCTCTTCCTGAAGAATTCCAACAGCTTGATATGCTTCTTTTCTTGCTCGGAAAGTGACCACTCAGATTTTGTTCATGCCTACACAGCTGAGGGGGAGCAGTATAACACAGTTATAATACTGACAGTGTGTACAAAGAGAAAAACCAACTTGGCTGACTGATAGAACCAAGCTTCTAAGCCTTGGGTTTCTCATGGAGGTTAAAACGTTTGGGTATAATTTTTAGAAATTTCCTTGTGGATGATACAATTTGAAATAATGATCTGGAATTCATAGGAAAAAATTATTGTGACGATTAAACCAGATACTGTGTCTAAAGTTCTTGGCATAACACCATATACAAAACACTTGTTAATTTTTAGTGCCATTGACAGAAATGTCTATTTGAAAACTAAGATGTAACACAGTTTTATTTTCTTAAAATAATTTTATTTCCCTTTTTTTTTGTTTTGAATACCTGCCCCCAGTCCTCATGAACCAGCATGACAATACATTTAACATCATTGATCTCCATGGTTAGATTACATGGTGTTGCCACAGTCCCTATGTTTAACTCCTTGCAAACGCTTGAGTGAGAGTTCAGTGGCGGGAGGCATCTGGTGCTTGGTTTGCCTTTCACATAGGCTGCTGCTGCCGAAATATCTATCAATTTTTCCACACTCCCTCAGTTTCACTGATTCTACTGCTGTTTCTATGTAGTACACAAAACTTGAAAATGACTATATTGCTACTTTATGCCAAATATTGGACTTGAGAATCCCATCTGACCTGACATACAATTATCTCTCTCTTGGGACTTGCCATTCCTATGCCACTATAACTGGTCAGCAGGAAACGAAAACAGTTGCTTGCAGAACTCCCAGATACACCTCAGTCTTCCTCCCTTCCCTCTCGGTCCCTCCCCTTCCCTCCCGTCCTTTCCTTTCCTTCCTTTCTTTCCCCTTCCCTCCTTCTCTTCTCTCCTCTTTCTTCAGTCAGAGAAAAATCATCTCGCTAATCAATCTGTTGGAGACTGATTTCTGCCTTCCCAGTTTTCCACAAAGATAGTTTGTCTATATCTAAGAATTCCCCCGAGTCTTTTGAAACCAAAACAACTAAACAGAGAAACTTAAATGAAAATTTTATTGTTCACCCTGCCTCCTCCTCACATGTTATTTTACCTAAATTGTATATAATAATTATTATGGAACTGTGCTTATAATAATCAGAAACTCCCTGGAGATTTGCGTTCCAACCCTGACATGCCTTTTCAACTAGGTTCTATTTCATTCTAGGCACCAAATCTACCCAGTCCTTTTTACTTGTAAGAACTCCTACTTAAATTTCCATTTAAATTTTTATCTAACAGCTTCATTCCCACTTGGTTGTGTTATTTCCAATCCTAAATTTATTATTCAACACCACTCTTAGATTTCTAACAAAATAAAATGAAAATTTTCAGAGAAAGTAAAATATTTTCCTGGTATCATGGTATCATATAGATACAAAAACCAAGAGGATAATCCCAGAACTCTGGGAGGCCGAGGCGGGTATATCATGAGGTCAGGAGATGGAGACCATCCTGGCTAACACCGTGAAACCTCGTCTCTACTAAAACTACAAAATTTAGCCTGGTGTGGAGGCGGGCGCCTGTAGTCCCAGCTACTCGGGAGGCTGAGGCAGGAGAATAGCGTGAACCTGGGAGGCGGAGCTTGCAGTGAGCCGAGATGGCGCCACAGCACTGCAGCTGGGGGACAGAGCGAGACTCCATCTCAAAAACCCAAGACGAAAGTAAGAAAATATAATCCTAATTGCTTTCCAAATTAGACTAGGCCAAAAGAGGATATGACAGTCTTAGAAGGACAAGGAATCAGAGTCCAGGGCTGAGGAAAGGAAACACGGGAGTATTCAAGAAAAAGCGAATTTGGAAATCTCAGACATCAATAAAAGTCTTACTCTTCATGTTCGGAAATACATAATTTTCTTAATTGGATCAAAGCAAAGGAAAAAAAGACCAACAACCAAAAATGAAGCATGTAATAACTTGGGCCACTCTCTGAGACAAAGTGAGATTTCCCAATGGTAATTTTTACATTCCAGTCACTGCATGTTACAGGGGTAGTGGCTTCTTAGCATCAATATTTTCAAAAATAGTGATGAGGCCTTAAACATATGCCAAAGTTCCTATCAGTGCAACAAGAGATGTCACCTACTCCAAAAGTAAAATATCAAAAAGAATCCCAGGAATGTAGCCAGGGATTTGATCTTTTCCTTGCATAGCATCTTGTTTCATTTTTCCACTTGAACATGCCACTACTGTCTCCAGTGTTCTAAGCTTACATGTGAGGTGGGTCTTAGAAAGTCTGAAAACTCGTGACAGTGGTGGAGGTTAGCCTATCTATGTTATATAGCCCAAACGCTTACTTTTATACCCACATATTTATTTTTAACTCCTGGTATTAATTTTTTTTTTTTTTTTTTTGAAACAGGGTCTCACTCTGTTGCCCAGCCAGGCTGAAGTGTAGTGGTGTGATCATGGCTCACTGCAGCCTCTATTTCCTGGGCTCAAGCAATCCTCTCAACCCAACCTCTGGGGTAGCTGGGACAATAGACAGGTTCCACTATGCCTGGATAGTTTTTGTATTTTTTGTAGAGATACAGTTCACCATGTTGCCCAGGCTGACCTTGAACTTCTGGGATCAAGCGATCCACCCACCTCGGCCTCACAAAGTGTTGGGATTACAGGGGTGAGCCACCACATGCCTGGCCTATAAAAAAATCTTTTATAAGCCAGTTTCAGAAGGAACTGAAACTATAATTTGAAAAAAATATCTCGTTTATTTATTCTGGGTTGGAGCCTAGAAGTTGACCTTCAGGAATCCATTTTGTAGACAGGTATTTTACCTTTTCAGAAACCAGACACCAGGAGATGAAGCTTGGTATTTTGGTAAAAATGGCAACAATCACCAGGCTGATATCAGAGGCATGATGATACATTTTAATGTCATTGTACTTCAAAGGGCTTTTTGTAAGGAGATTAGAACAACTGTTTCCCATTGAGTCTAGGCCTTATCTCAGATACAGGTGTCACAAAGAGTTGTACCTTATTTCTATAATTACGTTTAAAGATAAAAAATTGCTATCTACTTTTCATTTATCCCATATGAGTTGTTAGATTGGCTGGTTTGCTTTATTTTTCTCCTCTGTTTAACTTCTTTTGTATTAACTGAGCTTAAAAATATATATTTTATTTATTAACATTTATTTGTAACTGTTTATTATATTAGTAGTTAATCTAGTAATTTATAGTATGTGTCTTTATAACAGTGAACTGAGAATTATTATGCACTTCTTGTATAATGTAAGCAACTAAAATAGTATTCTTCCATTTACACTGTTTCCACGTTTTATTTCTACATGTCTTATAAAAGCCACAACATATTATTTTATTTAAGAGTATTCTTTGTTAAGAAAGAAGAAAATTCATTTTATATTTAACCATGTATGTTCTATTTGTGCTGTTTTTATTGGTTTCTGTAGATGCAACTTTCTCTCTGGTATCATTTTCCTTCAATCTAAATTTCTTTAAACTTTCCTGTATAGTTCTATTGATGAAAAGATTGCTGAAGTACTTTTAATCTAAAAATGTTCAATTTTCCCTTCATATATTATGTCTATATCATATAGAGAATTCTAGGTTGATAGTCATTTTTTTCTTTCAGCACTTTAAAGATGGCATCTTTTTTTCTAAATAGCTTGCCCTATTTTTTAAAAATGTTATGGGGACATAGTGTTTGTGTATATTTATAGAGTACATGATATTTTGGTAAGGCACCAATGTGTAATCACATCAGGATAAATGGGATATTTATCATCTCAAGCATTTATCCTTTATTTTTGTTACAAACATTCTAGTTATACTTTTCTAGTTATTTTTAAATGTACAATAAATTTTAATGACTATTGTCACTCTGTTGTGCTGTCAAATATTGGGTCTTATTCATTCTATCTAACCATATTTTTGTATGCATTAGCCATCACACCCACCACTGCCCTTCCAACCTCTGATAAGCATCATTGTATTCTCTTCTTCCGTAAGTTCAATTATTTTAACTTTTAGCTACCATGAATGAATAAGAACATGTGAGGTTTGTCTTTCTATGCCTGGCTTGTTTCACTTAACATAACGTCCTCCAGTTCCATCCGTACTGTCACAAATGACAAGATCTCATTCTTTTTACTAGCTAAATGGTACTCCATTGTGTATGTGTACCATATTTTCTTTACCCATTCATCTGTTTCAAATATTGGTTATTGATAATGATGCTACAATAAACATGGGAGTACAGATATCTGTTTGGTATACTTATTTCCTTTCTTTTGGGTACCTACCTAGCAGTGAAATTGCTGGATGATATGGTAATTCTATTTTTAGTTTTCTGAGAAACCTCCATACGGTTCTCCATAGTGGCTGTACTAATTTACCTTCCTACCAACAATGTATGAAGGTTTTCTTTCCACACATCCTTGCCAACATTTGTTATTGCTTGTCTTTTAGATAAAAGCCATTTCAACTGGAGTGAGATGATACCTTATTGTCGTTTTGATTTGCAGTTCTCCAATGATCAATGATGTTGAGTATCTTTTTATATGCGTTTAACATTTGTCTTTTGAGAAATGTTTACTCAAATCTTTTGCTCATTTTTGATCAGGTTATTAAATTTTATCTTATTGAGCTATTTGACCTCCTTACATACTCTAGTTATTAATCCCTTGTCACACAGGTAGTTTGGAAATATTTTCTCCCATTCTATGGGTTGTCATTTCACTTTATTGATTGTTTTCTTTGCCGTGCAGGTTTTTAACTTGTTGTCTCATTTGTTCATTTTTGATTTGATTGCCTGTGCTTGTGGGATATTACTCAAGAAATCCTTAACCAGAGCAATGTCCTGGAGACTTTTCCCAATTGTTTTTGTAGTAGTGTCATAGGTTGAGGTCTTGGGTTTCATTTTGATTTTATTTTTGTTCATGACAAGGATGTAGTTTCATTCTTCTGCATATGGATATACTGTTCTCCCAGTACTATTTATTGACAAGACTGTCCTCTCCCCACTGTATGTTCTTGGCAAGTTTGGTCAAAATGAGTTCACTGTAGGTGTGTGGATTTCTTTCTGGGCTGGCTCTTCTGTTCCATTGATCTATGTGTCTGATGTTATGCCAGTACCATGCTGCTTTGTGTTGTATACTTTCAAGTCAGGTAATGTGATTCCTTGAGTTTTGGTCATTTTGCCCAGGATGGTTTTGGCTGTGCTGTATCGTTTGAGGTTCCATATAAATTTTAGAATTTTTTTTCTATAAGAAGAATTATTTTTTTCTGAAGAATGACATTGTGTCTTGATAGGGATTGTGTTGAGTGTAGATTGCTTTGGGTAGTATGAACAGTTTAACAATACTGATTCTTCCAATCCATGAACATGGATTATCTTTTCTTTTTTAATGTCTTTTTCAATTCTTTACATCAATATTTTATAGTTTTCATTGTAGAGATAATTCACTTCTTTGCTTAAGTTCATTCCTAGGTGTTTTATTTTATTTGCAGCTATTGAAAGTAAGATTACTTTAGGCCAGGCACAGTGGCTCATGCCTGTAATCCCAGCACTTTGGGTGGCCGAGGTGGGTGGATCACCTGAGGTTGGGAGTTTGAGAGCAGTCTGACCAACATAGAGAAACCCCGCCTCTACTAAAAATACAAAATTAGCCGGCCGTGGTAATTTTTACGTTCCCAGTCACTGCACGTTATAGGGTTAGCGGCTTCTTAGCTTCAATATTTCAAAAATAGTGATGAGGCCTTAAACATACGCCAAAATTCCTATCAGTGCAACAAGAGATGTCACCTACTGCAAAAGGAAGTAGCACATGCCTGTAATTGCAGCTCCTTGGGAAGCTGAGGCAAGAGAATTGCTTGTCCCTGAGAGTCAGAGGTTGTGGTGAGCTGAGATCACACCATTACTCCAGTCTGGGCAGCAAGAGCGAAACTCCATCTCAAAAAAACAAAAAAAATTATTGATTTCTTTCTCACATTGTTCATTGTTGGCATATAGAAATGTTACTGATTTTTATATGTTGATTTTGTATCCTGCAAGTTGACTAAATTTATCAGTTCTAATAATTTTTTGATGGAGTTTGGAGTTTAGTTATTTCCAAATATAAGGATATATATTTATACACACACACACACACACACACACACACACACACACATATATATATATAAAATCAAGGAAAATTTAACTTCTTTCTTTCTAATTTGTGTGCCTTTTATTTATTTCTCTTGTCTAGTTGCTCTAGCTAGGACCTCTCATAGTATGTTGGATAACAGTGGTGTAAGTGGACATTCTTATCATATTCCAGATTTTAGAGGAAAGTCTTTCAGTTTTTCAGTTTTCAGTTTGTCCTCATTCAGTTTGCAACTAGATGTGTCTACCATATATGGTATAGCATAATATGTTGGAGTATGTGCCTTCTATGCCCAAGTTTTGAGGATTTTATCATGAAGGGATGTTGAATTTTATCAAATGCTTTTTCAGCATCAATTGAAGTGATTATATGGTTTATGTTCTTCATTCTGTTGATACATTGTATCACATTCACTGATTTCTGCATGTTAAACCATCCTTGCATCCCTGCGCTAAGTCCCACTTGATCATGATGAATGACTTTAATGTTCAGTTGAACTTAGTTTGGTAGTAATTTGTTGAAGAATTTTTTCATTAATATTTATCAGAGATATTGGCCTGTAGTTTTCTTTTTGGATGTGTCTTTGTCTGGTTTCAGAATAGTTTGAATAGAATTGGTATTGGTTCTTCTTTAAATTTTTTTGCAAAATTCAGAAGCAAAGCCATCAGGTATCAGGCTTATCTTTTCTGAGATACTTTTTATTTATGGCTTCAATCTCATTCAATCTTGTTACTTGTATTGGTCTATTTAGGTTTTCAGTTTCTTCGTGGTTCAATCTTGGTAGGCTGCATGTGTCTAGAAATTCATCCATTTCTAATTAGATTTTCCAATTTATGGTGATATAGTTGCTCATAATAATCTCTAATGATCCTTCAAATTTCTGCAGTATCAATTTTAATGTATCCTTTTTCCTCTCTGATTTCATTTATTTGAATCTTCTCTTTTTTTTTCTTTTTTGGTATGACTAAAGGCTTGCCAATTTTGTTCATCTTTTAAGAAAAGTTTTGATGTTATTGACCTTTTTTATTTCTTGTTTCAATTTAATTTATTTCTGCTCTGATCTTTATTTTTCTCCTAACTTGGGGTTTGGTTTGCTCTTGATTTTCTAGTTCTTTAACATGTGATATCAGGTTTATTTATTTAAAGTTTCCTACTTTGTGAGGTAGGCAATTATCTCTATGAACTTTCCCATGGGTTTTGAAATGCTGTGTATCCATTTTTGTTTGATTAAATAAATTTCCAATTTTAAAACATTTCTTCATTGACCTACTGGTCATTTGGGAGCATATGATTTGATTTGCATGTGTTGTATAGTTTCCAAAGTTCCTCTTGTTTTGGATTTCTAGTTTATTGCATTGTGATTAGAGAAGATATTTGAAATGACTTTATTTTATTTTTTAAGTTTTTAAGACTTATCTTGCGTCCTAACATAGGTCTATTCTTAGGAACCATCTTGTGCTGAGGAGAAAAGTGTGTCTTGTGCCGTGTCATTGAATAAAATGTCCTGTAAATATCCGTTTTTTCCATTTGGTCTATAGTGCAGTTTAAGTCTGATGTTTCTTTGTTGATTTTATCTCTGGATGATCTGCCCTATGCTGGAAACGGGGTATTGAAGTCTCCAACTATTACAACTTTGGGGTCTCTCTTTTAGCTTTCATAATACTTGCCTTATGTATCTGAGGGCTCCAATGTTGGCTGCATATATATTTACAATTCTTATATACTCTTGATGAATTGACTCCTTTATCCTTACACAATAATGCTTTGTGTCTTTTCTTATAGTTTTTGTCTTCAAATCTATTTCATCTTATAAAAGTATAGCTTCTCTTTTTTTGGGGGGGGAGTTCTGTTTCCACTGAAAATCTTTTTCCATTTCTTATTTTCAATGTATTTGTGTCTTTATAGGTGAAGTATGTTTCTTATAGGCAACAGATAGTTGGGTCTTGTGTTTTGTTGCTTAACCCAGTCAGCCACCATATGTATTTTGATTGGAGAGTTTAGTCCATTTACATTCAACATTATTATTGATGAGTAAAAACTCACTATTGTAATTTTGTTATTTGTTTTCTGCTTTTTGCATGGCCTTTACCTCCTTCTTTCCTTCCTTCCTTCATTTCTTTCTTCCTTTCTTCCTGTCTTCCTTTTTGTGAAGGAAATATTCTCTGGTGGGATGTTTTAGTTTCTTGCTTTTTATTTTTTTGTGAATTCATTATAGGTTTTTTATTTCAGTTTACAATGAGGACTGCAAATAACATCGTAATTCATTATTTTAAACTGTTAGCTAAACTCTGATTCCAAAAACAAATAAAGAAACTAAGAAACAAGCAAAGAAAACCAATAGAAAACTCCACTTTAACCTTACCTTTCCTGTTTTTTAACTTTTTGTTGTTTCTATTTCTATCTGATTATACTATGTTGTGAAAATTACTGTAGTCACTATTTTTGATAGGTTTATTTTTTAGTCTTTCTACTCAAGATGCAAGTAGTTTGCACACCACAATTACCGTGTTATAATATTCTGCATTCGTCTGTGTACTTACTATTACCAGTGAGTTTTGTACCTTGAGATAATTTCTTATTGCTCATTAAAGTCCTTTTCTTTATGACTGAAGAAGTTTCTTTAGAATTTCTTTTAGGACAGATTTGATGTTGACAAAATTCTTCAGCTTTTGTATGTCTGGGAAATCTTTATGTCTGAAGGATATTTTTAATGGGTATAATATTCTATAATAAAAGTCTTTTTTTGTTTTTTTGTTTTTTTTTAACTTTTTTTTAATTATTATACTTTAAGTTCTAGGGTACATGTGCACAACGTGCAGTTCTGTTACATATGTATACCTTGTAACCATGTTGGTGGTCTGCACCCATCAACTCATCAGCACCCATCACCTCGTCATTTACCACAGGTATAACTCCCAAATGCCCATCCTTCGCCGCAACCCCTCTCCCCACAATAGGCCACCGGTGGTGTGAGTTCCCCTTTCCAAGTCCAAGTGATCTCATTGTTATTCCCACCTATGAGCGAAAATCACTGCGGTGTTTGGTTTTCTGTTCTTAGCGATAGTTGCTGATAACAATAGTTTCCAGCTGCATCCATGTCCCTACGAAAGGACACAAACTCATCCTTTTTTATCGGCTGCATAGTATCCATGGTGTATATTGCCCACATTTTTTCACCCAGTCTGTCCTGATGGACACTTTGGGTTGTCCACAATCTCTTGCTATTGAATAGTGCCCGCAATAACATACGTTTGCCCTGTCTCTTATAGCAGCCATAGATTTAAAATAATCCCTTTGGGTATATACCAGTAATGGGCTGGCTGGGTCTACGGTACTTCTAGTTCCTAGATCCTTGAGTGATTGCCATACTGTCTTTCTACTAATGGTTGAACTAGTTTCACAATCCCACCACAGTGTAAAAGTGTCTCTACATTTCTCCCACATCCTCTCCAGCACCTGTGTTCCGTTTCTGACTTTTTAATGATGCCATTCCTAACTGGGTTTGAGATGGCGTATCTCATTGTGGTTTGGATTTGCATTTCTCTGATGGCCAGTGATGAATGACATTTTTTCATGGTGTCTGTTGCTGATGCATGTCCTTTCTTTGAGAAATGTCTGATCATATCCTTCACCCACTTTTTGCATGGGGTTTTTTTTCTTGTAAACTTCTGTTTGAGTTCTTGTGGTATCTGGATATTACCCTTTGTCAGATGAGTAGATGCAAAAATTTTCTCCCATTCTGTAGGTTTTCTCTGTTCACCTCTGAATCAGTTTCTTTCTTGCTGTGCAGAAGCTCTTACGTTTAATTAGATCCCCAGTTGTTATTATGCCTTTTGTTGCCGTTGCTGCTTTGGCTGTTTTAGACATGACAGTCCTGCCCACTGCCTTATGTCCTGAATGGTACTACCTAGGTTTTCTTCTAGGGTTTTTATGGTAATTAGGTCAACGTTTAACGTCTCTAATCCATGTGAATTAATTTTCGTACGTAAGGAGTAAGGAAAGGATCCAGTTTCATCTTTCTAACTTATGGGCCTAGCCAATTTTCCCAGTACCATTTAATTCCCAGCACCTATTACGGAATCCTCTCCCCATTTCTTGTTTTTCTCAGGTTGTCCAAAGATCAGATGCGCTGTAGATGTGGTGGTATTATTTTCTGACGGATCTGTTGCTGTTCCACTTGGTCCTACTATCTTCTGTTTTGGTACCAGTACCATGCTGTGTTTGGTTACTGTAGCCTTCGAGTGCTAGTTTGAAGTCAGGTAGCCGTGATGCCTCCAGCTTTGTTCTTTTCGACTGTAGGATTCGTCCCTTCGGCAATGTGGGCTCTTTTTTTGGTTCCATTATGAACTTTAGAAGCAGTTCTTTTTCCAATTGCCTGTGAAGAAACTCATTGATAGCTTGATGGGGATGGCATTGAACTCTATACAATTACCTTTGGCAGCTATGGCCATTTTCACGATATTGATTCTTCCCTATCCATGACATGGTATGTTCTTTTTTTTTTTTTTTTTTTTTTTTTTATTGAGACCGGAGTCACGCATCTTCACAGGCTGAATGCCAGTGGCCAGACTCAGCTCACTGGCAAGCTCCGCCTCTCCCGGTTCACCGCATTCTCCTGCCTCAGCCTCCCGAGTAGCTGAGACTACAGGCGCCTGCCACCCTCGTCGCCGGCTAGTTTTTTGCTATTTTTAGTAAGCAGACGGGTTTCACTGTGTTACGCCAGGATGGTCTCGATCTCCTGACCTCGTGATCCCGCCCTCTCGGCTCCCAAGTGGCTGGGATTACAAGGCTTGAGCCACCTGCGCCCGGCCAGGTTGTTCTTCCATTTGTTTGTGTCCTCTTTTATTTCATGAGCAGTGGTTTGGTAGTTCTTTTTTTTTTTTTTTTTTTTATCAGCCACTTTAAATAGTCCATTGCACTGCTCTTCTGATGTTTAAAATTTTCACTGAAAAGTCTGCTGCTAGATGCATTGGAGATGCTTTATGTGTTATTTGCTTCTTTCCTCTTTCTACTTGTATGAAACTTTGTTTATTTTGATCTTTGGGAGTTTTATTATTAAATGTCTTGAGGTAGTCTTATTTGGGTCAAATATGCTGGATGTTTCATAACTTTCTTATGCTTAAATATATTTTCTCTACATTTTACAGTTCTTTGTTTTTTATCACTTTGAATAAACTTTCTAACCAAATCTTTGTCTCTATCTCCTCGTTAAGGCAAATAACTCTTAGATTTGTCCTTTTGAGACTATTTTCTAGATCTTGTAGGCATGCTTCATTTTATTTTTTTATTTTGTTTTCTCTGACTGTGTATTTTCAAATATCCTATCTTCATGCTCACTATTCTTTCTGCTTGATCATTTCTGCTGTCTAGAGACTCTTATGCATTTTTCATTTTGTCAGTCACATTTTTCAGCTTCAAAATTTCTGCTTGAGTTTTAAAATTATTTCAATCTCTTTGTTAAATCTATCTGACAGGATTCTGAATTCCTTCTCTGTTATCTTAAATTTTTTCTGATCTTCCTCAAAGCAGCTCTTTTACATATTCTGTGTGAAAAGTCACGTATCTCTTTCATTCCATGTTTGGTCACTGGTGCCTTATTTAGCTCATTTGGTGAGGTTGTATTTTCCTGAATGGTCTCGAGCTTGTGGATGTGCATCCATGTCTTGGCACTGAAGAGTTAGGTATTTATTTTAATCTTTGGAGTCAAGGCTTCTGTGTACCCATCTTTCTTGAGAAGACTTTCCAAGTATTCAAAGGGAATTGAGTGTTGTAATCTAAGTCTTTGGTAATTGTAGCTGTATCTGCGTTAGGTGAAACCCCAAGTTCCATAACTGGGTGACTCTTGCAGACTCATAGGTGTACTGCCTTTGTAGTCTTGGGTGAGATCTAGGATAATTCCCCGATTGCCCATCAGAGACTCTTGTTCCCTTCTCTTACTTTCCCCCAAACAAACAGCATCTCTCTCTCCATGCTGACCTGTCTGGAGTTGGGAGAAAAGTGGCACAAGCACTCCTGTGACTACCACCACTGGGGATGTTCTGGGTCACACCTGTAGCCAGCACAGTACTGGTTCTTGCCCAAGGCCTGTGACAACTATTACATAGTTACTGCTGATGGTTATTCAATGCTTAAGAGTTCGTTGGTCAGCAGATGGTGAATCTAGTCAGGCCCAGGTCTTTCCTTCTGGTCTATTGGTTTCCCATTTGGACTGAAGTACATCTAGAAATAATGTCTAGGAACTAGTATCTGTAATCAGGAACTTTAGGAACATACTTGGTGATTTAGTTTGCTGTGGTTGACTGGTACCCAAATTGCAAGACAACGTCCTTTTTACTTTTCTCTTTCCTTACCTCAAGCAGAAATCTCTCCCCATAGCCACTACCATCCCAGGCCTGTGGTGACTGCTGCCGGGCTACAACTGATGTTTATTCAAGGCTCAAATAGTCTTTGATCAGCAGGTGATGAATCCTGCCAGTCTCTTCTTTCATAGTAACAGGTTCCCTTCTAGCCCAGGGCAGGTTTAGAAATGCCATCCAGGAGCTAAGGCCTACAATCAAGGATTTTAGGAGTCTGTGTGATGTTTTATTTTTCTGTGGCTCAGTTGGTATCCGAGTTGCAAGACAAAGTCCTTTTTACTCTTCTTGCTCCCTTTCTCAAGTAGAAGAACTCTCTCCCCATGGCCAACACAGCTGGCTATGCGCTGGTTCACACCTGAAGCCAGCACAGTACTGGATCTCACCCAAGGCCTGTGGTGACTGCTGCCTGGCTACCACTGATGCTTATTCAATGCCCATGGCTCTTTTAGTCGGCAGATATTGAAGCCTACCAGGTGTGGGTCCTTCCTTTCAAGGTAATATGTTCCCTTCTGACCCAGGGTGGGTCTAGAAATGTCATCCAGTAGCCAGGATCTGAAATGGGGGATTCAGGACTCTGCCTGGTACTTTATTTTGGTGTGGCTGAGCTGATTATCAGAGTTCCAAGGCAAAATCCCCTTTACTGTTCCCTCTGCTTTTCTCAAGCAGAAGAACTGCAAGCATCATTGCCTGGGGTCTCCCCCAGAATTGCAAGCTTCATTGCCTAGGGTTGGGATGGGGGTCATAAACTGACTCCCTTGGCTGCTACAGATGGTGTCTCACTGGGTTGCATACACACCAAGTCCATTGGCTCCAAGCCTAGCTGAGCACTAGGAGTTGCCCAGGAATTACTCTCCTTGTGGCCTAGACTACCTTTCGAGATTATTTAGAACCCCAGAGTGCTTTAACCTTAGGTGATGGGGCTAGCCAGAACTCAGGTTCTGAATGCTTGGATAGGCAATTCTTTTCTGGCTAGGACTGGTCTAAATGCTTGCTTCCTCTGTGGCCACTGGCTGAATTCTGCCTCGTATTTTCTGCTGTGAAAAGGCACCCCTAAGTTCCAATGCAAAACCTCACAATCGGCCAGGCGCGGTGGCTCAAGCCTGTAATCCCAGCACTTTGGGAGGCCGAGACGGGCGGATCACGAGGTCAGCAGATCGAGACCATCCTGGCTAACATGGTGAAACCCCGTCTCTACTAAAAAATACAAAAAACTAGCCGGGCGAGGAGGCGGGCCCCTGTAGTCCCAGCTACTCGGGAGGCTGAGGCAGGAGAATGGCATAAACCGGGGAGGCGGAGCTTGCAGTGAGCTGAGATCCTGCCACTGCACTCCAGCCCGGGCGACAGAGCGAGGCTCCGTCTCAAAACAAACAAACAAACAAAAAACCTCACAATCATTTTACTTCCCCTCCCCCAAGCACACAGATTCTCTCCCCACTACCCCGCCCTGCCACTGCACAGAGCTGCTATGAGATGGGGGAGTAGTATAGGTGTTTCAAGACTGCCTTTCTTACCTTTTTCAATGTCTCTCTCAATATGATATTAAAACCAGGTAATGTGATCACTCACCTGATGTTTTGGTTCTTACGAAGGTGCTTTCTTATGTGGATAGTTGTTCAATTTGGTGTTCCTGCAGACAGGATGATTGCTAGAGGGTTCTATTCAGCTATCTTGCTCCTTGATGTTGGTCTTAATACTATTATAATCATGGGTAAGCAAAACTGAATTCAGAGAAGCTAACTACCAAAGTTACAAAGTTAATTTCAGAATTAGAATTTGCATAAATTCTATCTTATTTGAAGCCTTCTTTTCCCCATCTACTGCAATACAGTTACTTCCCTATTAGATAGATGTTCAACATTATTTGCTTAATTAAATTAAAATGTTAATGTTTCTTTATAAGTAGAAGTTGAGCAACAGGGCAAGTCTAAACTTAGTTCATCTGCTTTTCTTCAAAAATTAATTATACTGCTTTTCCCAAGTTTTGGCAACCTGTTTTCATGACATAATATTATTTAATGTTTCTGATTTTAATGCACAATCTTTTGTTGGTACAGGATGTGAAGCTAATGAGTAAGAGAGACAGGCTTTGAAGTGTCAGATATGTCTCAATTCTGAATCACTGAGTCAGTAAGCCAGTCAGTTTTTAAAAATAATTACAAAGTAGAAAAAAATTGAAGTGGAATAAAGGTCAAGAACATTTTTTTCTCTTCACAAGTTATACTTGTTTCTGCAAATGGTTTTAATGAATCATTTCAAATTTGAACAAGAAACAGATGTCTGTTAATTAGAGATTTGAATTTAATGACATGGTTGCATAGGTATGGCACACAAAACATCTGTGTTCTAGTACCTAACATTAATTTAATTTCTTTATAGGAGTCATTTACGTTTTCTTCATTTTAATAAATTGTTTTCACTGCTCAAAATAACATTGTAGTTGTGAAGTCATTGGCATCTACACAGACAGAATGCTATGAGGCTGACTCCACAGCATTCACATAACAAGTTCTGCATTCTCATACTGGACCCTATGCAAAAATAACAAGAAAATAAATGAGTTCTGAATTATGTAGATACTACATTCTTTGTACTATGTGAGGAGATCTAAGTATTAGTAAGTTTAATAACTCATACCATATGCAATTGTAAAGTACTAGTTTAGGATTGGATCTTTTTTAGGTTTCATTTTACTTATTCTTTGCACTATTGTACTTGTGAAACATAAGATAAGAACCAGTCTTATGTTTACTGAGAAGTTTATTTAGATAAATAAATCCAGATTTTTACTCTCATTTAAAATTTAACTTAAAATATATATCCATATGTATTGGATATTTACCATGGATCAAGCCTTGGTAAAATACAAGCACTTTACGTGTATTATTTTATTTGGTCCCACTCCCCACATTTATGGATGAGGAAACTGAGGCTCAGTAAGGTTATAATAACTTGCTAAGAATCACAAAGTTAACCAGTGACAGAGCTGTATGAAGAGCAAGAATTTCGGGCTGGGCGCGGTGGCTCAAGCGTGTAATCCCAGCACTTTGGGAGGCCGAGACGGGCGAATCACGAGGTCAGGAGATCGAGACCATCCTGGCTAACACGGTGAAACCCCGTCTCTACTAAAAAATACAAAAAGCCAGCCAGGCGAGGTGGCGGGCCCCTGTAGTCCCAGCTACTCGGGAGGCTGAGGCAGGAGGATGGCGGGAACCCGGGAGGCGGAGCTTGCAGTGAGCTGAGATCCAGCCACTGCACTCCAGCCTGGGCGACAGAGCGAGACTCCGTCTCAAAAAAAAAAAAAAAAAAAAAAAAAGAGCAAGAATTTCTTTTTTTATCTGAGCTTTTGTTCTTTTTTAAAGTTTGTTCCACCATAGGTTATTGGGGTACAGGTGGTGTTTGGTTACAAGAGTAAGTTCTTTAGTGATGATTTGCAAGATACTGGTGCACCCATCACCCAGGCAGTATACACTGCACCCTATTTGTAGTCTTTTATCTCTCACCCCCTCCCTACCCTTTCCCCCTGAGTCCCCAAAGTCCATTATATCATTCTTATGTCTTTTTATCCTCATAGCTTAGCTCCCACTTATAAGTGAAAACATATGATGTTTGGTTTTCCATTCCAGTCTCATCCATGTTGCTGTGAATGCCATTAATTCATTCCTTTTTTTTTTTTTTTCATTTTTTTTTATTATTATACTTTAAGTTCTAGGGGTACATGTGCACAACGTGCAGGTTTGTTACATATGTATTATTTGTGCCATGTTGTGTGCTGCCCATTACTCAGTCATCTTACATTACGGGTATATCTCCTCCAATGCTATCCTCCCCCACTTCCCCCCTCCCACAATACGGCCCCCGCCTGCTTGATGTTCCCCTTCCTGTGTCCAAGTGTTCTCTTGTTCATTCCACCTATGAGTGGAACATGCGGTTTTGGTTTTCTGTCTGCGAAGTTCTGAGAGAGAATGATTGGTTTCCAGCCTTCATCCATGTCCCTACAAAGGACACACTCATCCTTTTTTATGCTGATGGTTCCATGATGTTATGTGGCCACATTTTCTTAATCGAGTCTTGTCACTGATGGACATTTGGGTTGATTCGCAAGTCTTTGCTATTGTGAATAGCGCCGCAATAACATACTTGGTGCATGGTGGTCTTTTAGCGCATGACTTACTTACTCCTTTGCGGGTATTATACCAGTAATGGATGGCTGGGTCAAATGGGTATTTCTTGTTCTAGATTCTTGATCTCCACACCTGTTTTCCACATGGTTGAACTAGATTCAGTCCCACCAACGTGTAAAGTGTTTCTATTTCTCACATCCTCTCCAGCCCTGTTGTTTCCTGATTTTTTACTAATTGCCATTCTAACCTGGTGTGAGATGGTTTCATTTGTGGTTTTGATTTGCATTCTTGATGGCAGTGATGATGGCCAGTTTTTCCATGTGTCTGTTTGCTGTGATGAAATGTCTTCTTTTGAGAAATGTCTGTTCATATCCTTTGCTCGTTTTGATGGGGTTGTTTGTTTTTTTCTCTGTAATTTATTGAGTTTATAGGTGCGATATTAGCCCAATTTTATCCTTTATAGCTTAGTAGTGTCCATCATATATATATGGACTACTATCTAATTAGCTCCTATATATAGATAAAACCCTGGATTCCCATACCTCAAGAGAAAAAAGGTTACTTGAATAACTTGTATTTGCAAGAGGTATTGCCATATAACGAATGGAAGATCTGGCTAGAAAGCAAGGTCTGGGGAGAAGTGATAAAGAACTTGGCAGGACACAGCGGATATGAGGATTCAGTCTGGGAGACCAGGGGGCAATGGCAGGTATGCAGCAGAGTTCCTGGGAATCCAATGTTGGGATAAAAGAAGGTGCAGTGGTCTACTGGATATCTACCCAAGGAAAAGAAGGTCATTATGTTGAAAAATATTATATATATATATATTGATATATATATCATATATATCATATATTTCATTCTATATATAATATGTCTATAGTTCATTGTGTGTTTATATATCTCTCTTATATATATTCACAGCTTCTTTATCCATTTGTTGATTGATGGCATTGGGTTACTTCCACATTTTTGAATTGCAAATTTACTGCTCTAAAACATGTGTGTGCAAGTATCTTTTTTGGTATAATGAACTTCTTTTTCTCCTGGGTAGAATACCAGTGATGGTGCTGGATTAAATAGTCATCTACTTAGTTCTTTTAAGGAATCTCACACTATTTTCCATAATGATTTACTAGTTTACCATTCCCACCAGTGAGTGGGTAGAAGGTATTCCACTGTTCACCCCGCCAAGTCAACATCTATTATTTTATTTTTTTTGGATTATGCCATTCTTGGCAGGAATAAGGTGGTATAGCATTATGGTTTTTGTGTGCTTTTGCTGGATTATTAGTGACATTGAGATTTTTTTCATATGTTTGTTGGTATTCTATATCTTACTTTTGAGAATTGTCTATTCCATCCTTAGCCCTTTTTGATGAATTGTGTGTTATTTCTTGTTGATTTGTTTGAGTTCAAATCCGTAGCTCTTCTTTATTTTGGCAACCGCAACCCAAGCCGAAAGTCAAAATCAGGAACTGAACGTCTTTTACATGCTCAAACCAACAACAAATACTTCCTAAATATACTAACCAAGTGTCAGTCCGCTACTCGGGAGGCTTGAGCAGGAGAATGGCCGTTAAACCCGGGAGGCGGCGCTTGCAGTGGCTGAGATCCGGCCACTGGCCTCCCGTCCCGGGCGACGAGCAAAGACTCCGCCTCAAAAAAAAAAAAAAAAAAAAAAAAAAAAAAAAAATATACCTAACCAAGAAGGTGAAAGACTTCTACAAGGAAAAGTACGAAACACTGCTGAAAGAAATCATAGACAACACAAACAAATGGAAACACATCCCACTCTCATAGATGGGTAGAATCAATATTTTGAAAATGACCACACTTTAAAAGCAATCTACAAATTCAGTGCAATTCCCATCAAAATGCCACCATCATTCTTCACAGAATTAGAGAAAACAATTATAAAATTTATATTAAACAAAAAGGAGACCACATGGCCAAAGCAAGACTAAGCAAAACAAAAGAAAAGAAAACAAAACAAAAAAAAAAAAAAAAAAAAAAAAAAAAAAAAAAAAAAAACAAATCTAGAGGCATCACATTACCTGATTTCAAAGTATACTATCAGGTTGTGGTCACCAAAACAGCATGGTACTGGTACAAAAATTGGCATGTAGGCCAATGGAACAGAATAGAGAACCAAGAATAAACCCAAATACTTATAGCCAACTGATCTTTGACAAAGTAAACAAGAACATAAAGTGGGGAAATTACACCCTTTTCAACAAATGGTGCTGGGATAATTGGCTAGCCACCTGTAGGAGAATGAAACTGGATCCTTATCTCTCACCTTATATAAAAATCAACTCAGGATGGATTAAGGACTTAAACCTAAGACCTGAAACTATAAAAATTCTAGAAGATAACATTGGAAAAGACATTGAGTTAGGCAAGGATTTCATGACCAAGAACCCAAATGCAAATGCAATAAAAACAAAGATAAGTTGCTGGGACTTAATTAAACTAAAGAGTTTTTGCACAGCAAAAGGAACAGAAGAGAAAACAGACAACCCACAGAGTTAGAACAAATATTCACAATCTATACATCTGATGAAAGAATAATATCCAGTATCTACAATGACCTCAGACAAGTCAACATGAGGCTTTGCTCTTAACTTCTAAGTGCACGATCCTTGAGAAATGTATTCCACTCCAAGTGAGGGCTCAGTAAATGGAACAATTTCTATCCATTTATGTTACACAAGTCCACTCACTATAGAATTCAGAAACTTTCTTAGGTTTATCCCAGGACCACTTTTTGGGTCCAATTTTTAATATATGTTCCAAAAGTCATGAGAAGTTGGGCCAACATCAATATATTCAAAAAAGCTACTAAAGCTCAAGAGAAAGGCATGTAGAGCTATAGGGCAGACACTGGGGTCTAGACCAATATTCCCCACGTTTGAAGTAAAACGCCCTCTGCTCTCAGGAGGAAGTGATGGAAACTTTCTCACAGCCTCTTAATAGGCACCCAGGAAAGTAAGACACTCTCTAGGGTCAAGTGGAGTGCTAGAGAAAGTGGTTTGTTGCTTTAAAATGCAGACAGTTTGCTGTGAAAAGAGAGCTAAAATTCAATCTTCATTACTCTCCTGGTGGTTGGGACCCACGTGGTTCCTGAAAACTTGGATTTCAATACCTCAAGAAGAAAAAATTGCTACTTGAAATAATTTTGTATTTGCAAAGAGGTGTTGCACATATAACAGAATGGAAGATCTGGTAGAGAGCAAAGGTCTGGAGGAGAAGTGAATAAAATGAACTTGGCAGGACACAAGGATATGAGAATTCAGTCTGGGAGACCAGGGGCAATGGCAGAGCTTATGCAGCAGAGTTCCTGGGAACCAATGTGGAGATAAAGAAAGTGGAGTGGTACTACTGGGTATCTACCCAAAGGAAAAGAAGTCATTACGTGAAAAAGACACATGCACACACGTGTTTTTAACAGCACAATTTGCAATTGCAAGGATGTGGAACCAAGTGCCCATCAGCAAATGAGCAGATAAATAAAATGTGGTACTGCTTATACCATGTACCATATATACCATATATAGAATACTACTGAGCCATAAAAAGCAATGAAATAATGTCTTTTGCAGCAACTTGGATGGAACTAGAGGCTATTATTCTAAGTGGAGTAACTCAGAAATGAAAAACCAAATATTGTATGTTCTCACTTAGCTAAACTATGAGGACAAAGGTCATAAGAATGATATAACGGACTCTGGGAATTCAGGGTATGGGGAAGGTTGGGAGGAATGTGAGGGATAAAAGACCATATATTGAGTACAGTGTATACTGCTCAGGTGATAGGTGCACTAAAATCTCAGAAATCGCCACTAAGCAACTTATCCACATAGCCGAAAACCACCTATGTGCCCAAAAACTATTGAAATTAAAAAAATTAAGAAAGTGGAGTGCTAAAGAAAGCAGTAGAAGGCTGCAGTGCCCCAGGTAGAGCCAGAATGCACCTGAAGTGGAGCAAGACTCTGAGGTAGAAATCTGAGAGAATCTCTTAGCACCACAGGGCCCTTAGAGCATTATATCTCTGTGTTAGCAGTTTCACTGACATCTTGAAAAGAGTCTACAGGTTTTTCCTTTTGTGTGATTTATTTTCTACACATGAGAAGAAACAGCAGAGGCACAAACTTATCACAACAGAATTTTTTTACTAATCATAAATCAGTAAACGGTGATGAATTTATATGAAACAAAAAAGAGCCCACATAGCCAAAGAGGCCTTTTATGGCCTCTTTTTTCGTTTTATTTTAGGTTGAGGGGTACATGTGCAGGTTTGGTATATAGGTAAACTCATGTCATGGGAGTTCATTGTATAGATTATTTCATTACCCAAGTACTAAGCCTAGTACCCAAAAGTTGTTTTTTTCTGATCCTCTCCCTCCTCCATCCTTCACTCTCAAGAAGGTCCCAGTGTCTGTTCCCTTCTTTTGTGTCCATGTTTTCTCATCATTTAGCTCCCACTTATGCATTATTCAGCTTTCTGTTCGTGCATTACTTTGCTAAGGATACTGGCCTCCAGTTCATCCATCTTCCCACAAAAGACATGATCTCATTCTTTTTTATGGCTGCACAGTATTCTATAGTATATCCATACCACATTTTCTTTATCCAGTCTCTCACTGATGGGCATTTAGGTTGATTCCATTTCTTTGCTACGGTGAATGGTGTTACAATGAACATTAGTGTGCATGTGTCTTTATGGTAGAATAATTTATATTCCTCTGAGTATATACCCAGTAATGAGATTGCTCGGTCAAATAGTAGCTCTGTTTTTAGCTCTGAGGAATCATCAGACTGCTTTCCATGATGATTACATTGTGGCCTCCTTATCAATCAATTGTCTACTGGCTTCAATCATCACATCTTGGGGAGCTTATTCTATTAGAGACTATTACAGGCACTGGGTATATAGTAATAACTAAGTCATGCTGCCTTTCTGCAGAACCTCACAATTTAATAAGAAAATACATTTGCAGACATATAATTATAAAACAAGAGTATGTACACAATGATAGAATTTCAAATAAATTACAGAAGAAAAGTAAAAGACATCACAGTAGTGGTTTAAAATGTGCTCTAGAAACTTCCAATGAAAAAATTTTAATCTTTTATTATAGATAAATATGTATATATTATTATGGATTTTTATGTGTTTGATATGTGTACATGCATTTCAATTATCATTCTTTTTTATGGCAAAATCATCCTATTTTAAGCCATCAAATCAAGTCATAACCAAATAGTCTGAAATCCTTTCTTTCTGGCAGAACACAATTTTCCAGGCTCATTTAGCATTTTTGTTACAACACATTTGAAACAAGCAATTCTCAATGGAGTCCTGAGAAATGTCTTTAGAGATCAAAATGTGGGTGTTAGTGTGTTTATTGCTGCAGTATTAACATTGTTCCCAGGACTCTTCAGTGCATAGAGCTAGTAAATACATATTTTTTAAACAAATCAAAGTTTCAGGCTATTACTTCTAATTCACATTATGGTGTTTTGAGTTAATTTCTTTCTTTTTTTCTTATCTTTTTTTTTTTTTAGGTTAGAAGTATTGGTTCTTAGTAGCATTGTTGCGACCTTCCTACTTCTGATGTTTGGTGAGCTGGAGGGAGTGGTGCCCAGTGACTTCTTCACTCCCACAGTTCAGCAAGCACAGGGAAGTAAAACAGCCCTTTTACTCCCACCACCGGCAGTTTGGTAAACTGGAGCACTGCAGTTCCTGCTCCCACAATTTGGCAAGTTCCAAGTTCTTGTCCCACCACCAAGAAGAATAAGGCATTCAAACACCAGAGAATGAGTAAGGCAGAGTAGGAGTTATTAAGCAACAGAAAAAGTTCTCAGCATAGAGGGGACCCTAAAAGGGGTTGCCAGCTGTGAGAATAAGTTCAGGGTTTTTATGAACTGGGAGGAAGAAGGATTGCACTGATTTATTGCTTTCATTCCACAGGGAAAGTCTAGATGATGTACAAAACCGTAACTTTTTTGGAATCTATCAGAGCTGAAGTCCCAAAGCAACCAAGTTAAACTAAATTCAAAAGTGTAATGAACCATTCAAAGGAAAGATGGCACAGGAATAGTATTAGTTTTTCCAGAGTACAGGAGGAAATGGTGGTTATCATATGAGTAGTTAAGGAAAAACACAGCTACAAATGTCAATAAATTCTTGAGTGTGTGTCTGCATGAATTTACAATCCTTAGGAACCTTAGACACAAGAGAAGTCCACAATTACATGTATTTTCTATAGACCTCCATCAGATGGTTCAGAGAAGGATCAGAGACAGCCTGCACTAATGAGAGGGTACCCTCATTGGTGTACAAGCACAAAATCGCTCTCACTTCACAATTCCTTTTTTATAGGAAACAAGGTTAAGCTACTTGGGAAAGGGTAGGAAAGCTTCCTGACCCCATCCCAAGCAAAGGTAATTTGCTTCTGAGGGTGAGGAGGAGCAAAGTTGCTGGCCTCTATGAGATTTGTGAATTGGCTGCATGCTGGACTGAGCTTTTTCCCCAAACTGCAGAGAATACAACCCAATTATCATTAGATTTGAATTGAAAAATATGGAAACTTTAGTGTCTTGGGCTGATAAAGACCAGAAATCAGAGGTGGAAGAACAACTGGAAATTTAGTGAAGGGGAAGTAAGGGAATCGTGGATACAGTTACATGAACCTCAAAGCGCAATTCTACCTAAATAATTGACCAGTTTCTCAACTACATAGGCAGAAGGAAGACTTCAGGGGCCAGGTAAGAAAAATAGCAGCAAAAAAGCCAACAATTTGGCAGAGATATTAGCTGCTGCAGATTACCATGTGTGACTCCAGGTAAGTTAACTTTTTAACTATATATATATATGTGTGTGTGTGTGTGTGTGTGTATATGTTTGTGTATATATATACACACTGTAATTCCAAAGTTATAATATATAATTCCAATGTTCAGTGTTCAAGTAGGATATGTAATAAAAGTGTAATACATCTTTGGGAGTGGGGTAGGGGAGAAGGCAGTCAATAGACATGGGCCCCATGTATTGGATTTATTAAGCAAAGAGCTCACAGTATGTGATATAAATAACTTTAAATTAAATTATTTTTATTAATAAAGAATTTATGTAGAAAATGGAAATTATATAAAACTAAAGATTCTAGAGCTGAAAATTATAGTATCTAAAATAAAAAATTTGTTAGATTAACTCAAAACTAGATTGAAGTGAGCAGAAGAATCAATGAAATTAATAGACCCATTGAAATATCCAGTATGAAAACAGAAGAATAAGATATTGAAGCTCCAGAGACCTGTAGTATAATACCAGGAAGCCCAACATACTTCATATCCTATATGTAAACATTCTTCAACAATATTATCAAATTTAATCTAGCAATATATAAAATAGTAATACATCATGAAAAAGTGGGGCTAATCCAATGAACGCAAAGTGGCTTAATAGAACAATAGGATAAAGAGAAACAAAATTATACAATCACTTAAATAGATACAGAAAAAGATGGACTCATCCATGATAATAAACTATCAGTAAACTAAAAAAAAGAAGAGTACTTGCTCAGTCTAATAGAGGGCCTCTATAAAGAGCCTACAGCTAATATTATACTTAATTGTGTAATATTGAATGCCTTCTATTTAAGATCAAAATAAGATTATCACTTCTATTCAACATTTTATGAGAAGATTTAGCCAATAAAATAATAAAATAGAAATAACAAATCTATAGATTTGAAAAGAAGTAAAATTTTATTTACTCATAGATAGCCTAATCATTTACTTAGAATGTTCAAATTATTCTATAAGATATGTACTAGAACTAATGAGTCAATTAAGCAAAGTCACAAGATACAAAATCAAAATATTAGCTGCCAAAAAATTGGGAAATAACGTTTAAATAAATACCATGTACAGTACCACGGAAAATACAAAACACGTAAGATTACATTTAATACAAGGTGTCCAAGATTTGTACAATGCAAACTATAATATATCAAAACAATATAAACAGTTGGAATTATATAAAATGTTCATTAAGAAGAAGAATTAATATTGTTAATGTGGCCAGTGTGCCAATATTGATTAACAGATTCAATACAATCTCAATGAAAAACACAGCAGGACTTTTCATAGAAATTGAGTACTTTATTATAAAATTTATTCGTAAATGCAAAGGACCTAGAATAGCTAAAACTATTTTGAAAAAGAGCAACAATTTGGAGAATTAACATAGCCTTATTTCAAGACATATTCTATAGTTCCAGAAATCAAGAGTTTGGTATTCATATAATAATAGATACATAAATCAGTGAAACAAAATAGAGCGCAGAAATAGAGTCACACATACAAGGGCAAATGATTTTCAACAAAGATGACAAGGTATTTAAATGGAGAAAAAGTAGCCTATTCAGTAAATAGTGTCAAAACAATTAAATCTACATGTCGAAAAAAAAAAAGTAACATCAATCTGTACCTCACACAATATAAAAACAAAAAAATTAAAAGTGGATCATATAACTAAATGCATGAACTGGAATAATAAAATTTTTAAAATAAAGCATAGAAGAAAATCTTGATTATAACTTAGATAAATATTCAATAGATAGGATGCAAAAGCATAAGCTAGACCAAGAAAATTAAATTAACTTCATAAAACTGAAATATGCTAAAATTAAACTTCATAAAACTAAAACATCATGTTAAATGAAAAAAGATAAAAAAGATAACATACTGATTAATATATTTACATAAAATTCTAGGAAAGGCAAAGTGACAGAATTGAGGCTTGTAAAAAACTCAGGAGAATTTTTTGAGTTGGCAATACTGTATGTATTCACTGTGGTGGGGTTACATGACTATGTACATATGCCAAAAATGATAAAAATCTACATTTAATTTTAAAATGGATATTATTTTGGCTAAATTATACATCAGTAAAGCTGAAAAAATACCGTGTTTTAGAATTACTTGAAATAATGTTTTTCTGTTTTGTTGAAATACCATCAACTTCATAAACAATAAGATGCTTTGATTCAGTATGGTGTTTTATGAATTTTCCCACAACTTTGGTTTAACTTTGTTTCTTCCTAAGTTATAAAATGCATTTACATAAACTGAAAATGAAAACTCTGAAACAATTTACATTCACAGAAGCATTGTTTTTACTCTGCACCTTTCACACTGAAGGGTTAATAGCGATTTTTTGTTTACTACTTCATCATCTTTTCAGATACATAAGCATTTCAAATCCCCTTTTATTACTCAAAAGGTAGAATACTAGAAATGATATTTGCCACCTGCTATTTTTACCTAATAAAATGGTGCTTTAGATTACTCCACTTTAGTGGTATAGAAATGTTTATTGTTTTTTAACTGTGTATAGTACAAATACCAGCCTTGAGGGGTGGGAGGGAGGGTGGACAGAGAAGAGGATTTGGAAACTAGAATAAGTTTACCGACTAACTATATAGGTTTTCAATGAGAGTATAGTTATATCACTTTTAATTTGAAGTTTGGGAGAGGAAATTGATTAAAAAAGGACTTATTTTATTAGTTTTCATATTAGGTAACAAAATAACAGATATACAACTCACAACATATTGATGTAAATGAACCAATTACAGCACAACTACAAATTTTTCTAAACACCAACATATAAAAAGTATGTATTTAAGCCTTTAGTAATCTTAACTATTAGAAATGTATTCAAAATATACAATTGGCAAAAATAAAAAATATTATTTGTGCGAGGCTTATCTTTGTGCCATTATTTGTGATAGCAAAAGACTGCATCCTAAAAGTCTGTCAAGGTAGCGGGACTGGTTGAATGAATGATAATACATTAATACATGGGAATACCAGCTATGGCTAAAAGGGATAAGAAACACTTCTATATACTTAAATGGAGCAATCTGTAGCATATTTCTCTCACACAGTTTTTTCTACCAAACCAGTCTGGTTCATCTACTTGTAATATAACCAAGGAAAACACACAAAATATTGGTTTCTATTGGAATATCATTTAGATAGTATTTTGAGAACCTGTGAAGTTAGGCTAATTCCTTTACTGCTCATTAAGATCATAGTGTGGCATGGTCTTACTATATTTTATCCATTAATTAATTTTCTTAATTATTCATTTAACAATCATACAATGCATTGCTAAACAGAACTGAGAATTTAGCCTTATCTCCCCATTTTATGGATGAACAACCTGAGAACTGAAATTTGAACCACTCACTCTTCTACAACAGTTTTATTTAAAAATTATGTCTAGAAAGAATCAACATGCTTTAATAAAATGTATATTATAAATGAGACTTATACCCCAAATTAAACTATGTAAATTTTGAGTTTAGAAAGCTAGGTTTCCTTAAACTCACATCATACATTGAATTTCATTTCCAATATCTATCATATTTATATATATATATGATATATATATGGTGTGTGTATATATATGGTGTATATATATATGTGGTGTGTATATATATATGGTGTGTGTGTGTATATGTGTGTGTGTGTATATATATGTGCAAGCATGCCAGGTTCTTCAAAAAATAAAAACATGTAATGTGAAGAATGAAAGCATTACATCAACCTATATTTGTATGTTTTTGATATATAGATAATTTTACAGTAGACAGAAACAAAACAACAGAACATATTGTTAACTTTAGGTAAGATAAATCTCATTCTGTATCCTGGGTCTGTCACATCTTAAATACATGAATTTGAATGATTAACTTCCTTTCTTATCTATTTTTTCCATCTGTTAAATGAGACACTTTGTAGATGTATTAGAGAATTAGATGATACATACATAGTATGAATTTCAGTTACAAACTCCAATGTACAAAAGTGAATTTATACAAACATCTTCATTCCACTAAAATGATAGTATATAATCTCAGTTAGTTTATGGTTAGCCTTTTCTCAAGATCCTGTTCAATTTTCCAGGGATTTTACACTGTGTCAATTCATAGACCACAGTTCTATTAGGTTGGTGCAAAAGTCACTGTGGTTTTTGCTATTAATAGTAATTAGTAACCCCACAATTACTTTTGCACCAACATAACATCAGATCCTTAATTGTCCTTGATGTCTCTTCTGCTCTTAGACTGCATAGCTCTTACTATTAATTCTACTTATTCTATTAATGTAAATGATGATACTCCTGGTGTATTACGACTATCTAAGGCCACATTATGAGCCATCACCTAAGTACATCATGCACTCATTTTGTATTATATCTATATCTAGGGATATATATATATATATATTAGGTAGAGATATTGTCTCCCCAAAACTCTATAAAGAATGAAGTACAAGTTCCTTCTGCTCTTTTTTGTTTTTTATTTTTTATTTTATTAAAAGAAAAAAACACAGGACATCACTCTGTTACTCAGGCTGGAGTATAGTGGTGCAGTCATACAACATAGCTCAGTGCAACCTGGAACTCCTGGGCTCAAACTATCCTCTCACCTCAGACTTCCAAGTAGCTGGTACTACAGGTGTGTGCCACTGTGCCTGACTAATTAAAAAAAAAAAAAAAAATTATGAGACAGAGTCTCGTTTTGTTGCCCAGGCTGGTCTTGAACTCAGGAGCTGAAGTGATCCTCCTGCCTTGGCCTCCCGAAGTGCTGGGATTACAGACGTGAGTCACCGTGCCAGCTCTTCACATCTTAGTCTGCATACATTTATATGGAATTGCTGCTGCCTTGCCAGGATAGTCCAATAGTGCCGAGAGTATAACACTTTATGTAGAAGGAAAAAGTATCTAATATCTCATCTTTTACCCTCTACATACTTTATTTCCTGTCCCAGACATAGTATTAGAGAGATGGGGTGTAGTGCGATGGAGGAAGGTAGAAGGGAGAGTTGTCTCACTTTAGCAATTTTATCCTATATCTTTTATCAATATCAAGATTATATCTGTAACCTGATGTGTCTAGGCTTTTAAACATGCCGCCTCTGCTGGAAAAAAAAAAAAAAATAGTGAACTGCTTTTGTTTGGTTTCATTTCTACTGCCATATCCCTTTTGAAACAGTATCTATGAAACACTACATCGTTGAAAAATGGAAATTCAAACTTTAAAAGTTACCTTGCAACATACATAACATTACCTACAGGTAATGTATGTTCTATAAATAGTATTATACTTGTCCACTGTTCTCCTTTAAGCACCTCTTCTACTCACCACTTTTCTTTTAAATTTTGGCGATGTCTTTGACTAGATGTAAGTTACTGCCTGAGATTCTTTCATTTCTTAGTAACACAACTGATTTCCATAAACCTTTCTTTGGCGCTATACCCAATTTTTGTTTTTTTTTTTTTTTTTTTTTTTTTATTTGGCCTAATTATCTTACCTTTTTTTTGCCTCATATCTTACCTTTACTACCTTTACTATCAGGAATTCTGAGATTGTCTCTTTATTGAACTAACCCATGATTCAAAAGTTTTAAGAGTTTCCATCTCCCAAAAAGGAAAAAAGTCTGGCTGTACTTTCTTAAAAGAAGGTACATCTTATCAGTAGTGTTTTCTTGTGTCTCGCTGTCTCTGGGCTGCCTAAAGTTGAGAACTGACTTTGCCTTCCCCTTTGGACTTAGGACTTTTTCTCATTAAACCTATATTTCTTACAGACAGATTATTTTCCTGGTGTTATAATATTTGTGAACATTTAAACCGGGTGCATATTTGCCATAGATCTATATATAACCCATGGATGTGAGTGAAAGATAATATGGGAATCTGAGTAAATGATTGCAATGTAACATATAGTCATAAACCATTACTTATTGACTGCAGGATAATCTTAGCATCCTAATTGATGTGATTTAAAAGTCTCACATTTATCAACAGCAGGACCGCATTAATGCATGGAATGAGATTTTATTCAACATGTCCCATAGATTTAAGCAAATACCTGCAATCAAAATGTACTATATACTTCCTGCTTTCCTTTACACCTAATTTGAATTGTCTACTTTCTCCCATCTCAGGGGAAGGTAGGTGATATAGTGGTAACCCTACTAGCACTTTTTGGTAACACAGTGAGCACTGAGTGACAATCTGCTGTATTAGGTGTGATGGGTTTGCAATTGGGAGTGTGGTTTACTAAGGACATTTGTGACACTGTGGATTATGTGCGGTGCATCAACCTGGTCCCCAAGATACTGTGAAATTAATACTTTTACACTGGACACTGAAGACGTTTGTGTGAGCATTGCATTTCATATATTATTCTGCTATGTTATTTTTGCCTTTGCTATAAATAACATCACTAATGAATGTCAGTCTCAGAGTTTAAAAACGAATTTTCTCTGTTTATCTAATGCATTCTTATAGAAGTCTCAAAATATAAGTGACAACATAATTACATCTTGTTTTACCCATAATGTAACGATCATTTCTTCAGTACCTCTACTTTCTATATATAAATCCCTTAGTAATCACTGATGGATCATCAAAAGCAGAATAAAATAATTTATCTTTATTGTAAGGAAGAAGTTAAGAAAACACCTTTAAAAAAGGGGAGTTACATTAAAGATAACTAAAACACTTATAAAGTGAATCACAATGTTTTATCAAGGCAAAGAGAACTTCAAAAAGACAGTTTAATTGAGATTAAGACATATCTTGTTTTCTAACTAGGATTTTCTTTCTTTCAAAGGTTTCTGTGATTGCTTGTTTAATTTTCTGTAACTTTCCTATGCATCACAAAGAGTTAGCATTTCAAATAAGTTTTCAAAGATTTCTGCCCATAACTCTTCATCTTGACTCAGTTATTGCTCAGGAAGTGTTAGCTGTTTATTGCTATTAATAATTTTAGGCATTTATGATAAAATACATCTCAGTGATGTAAAACAGATTTCTATATGATGAAATCAATTCTCTTAATCTTAGCCAAAAATTTTAACAATATCCTAGTAGTACAAGTAGTATTTCCAAATCAGTACAAAAGCTTGATCCTCATATACATGCATTAGCTGAGCAGACAGATGCTTCCCATAAAACCACCTGGATGAAAACCTGATCCATTTGGCTACTGGAAAAAGCAATGTTAAGCATATTCACTAATATCCTTTTTATAAATGAACAGAATAACTAACATTCGATAGAGATACAATCCATTTAAATCCACTTAAATTCTAATGGTCACTGCATTATTTTTAATATCATTGAACCTAAATTTAAACACTTTGAAATCTGGTGATTCCATTTGTGTGTGTGTGTGTGTGTGTGTGTGTGTGTGTGTGTGTATCAGTAAATGTAAAGCAACCTTCCATAAAAGCAAATTAACTTAAATACTTATTTAGTACCTATTATTTGTTAGACATTGCTTGATGCAGATTACTTACAAATACTTGTGTGTTGGTTATTTTTCTCCTACAATAATGCTGAATTTAAAATAAAACTCCAAAATTTCAAAGAATTTAAGAAATTAAGCTTATTTCAGAGTCATAGAATTGTAGGTGAGCTGCAGTTTTGCAGCTGTCAGTCAGACTCAGATTGACTTAGCTGAACCAGGCTGGACTACTGATTTGGTGTTATATTTTTCCTCCATATAGCTTTATTCCTGTGTTCAGGCTGAAAGATCAGTGTCTACCTGGGGCTGCTCTTTGCATGGAGAGAGTAAGCTCCCTGAGTGTTGGTGGGCACTGCCATTCCTCTTAAGGCCTTAGATCAAAACTGGCACAATTTATCACTTCCACATCCCATCAAACTAACTCATATGGCCATACCTGAAATCAGTAGTGTGGAAAAGTATACTCTGCCAACAGGGAAGCCATAGTAAGGGAATGTAGCAATGGTAAAGGAAGAATTGTGGTAAAATAGTATGACCTCTCACACCTTGAAACAATCCCATCAGATCTCAGGGAAACAAACTTGAAAAATCAGCTATATATCCCCATGAAAACACAGATATGTTAAGGTTAAAATGGATGCAGGCAACAGTGCTCTTCAAGTCAGTGCTTCTCATGACAAATCACCTGGGGAGACTTTGTTTTAACACCGAGGCTCAGAATTTTTCCTGAAGATTTGCATTTACTTGATCTAGAATGGGGCTCAGGCACCAGTATTTTTTAAAAGCTCTACTTTTTCAAAGTGTAGCCAGGTTGTGAAAGTGACCAAGATCTTTTCCCAGTATATGCTCCCATTAATAATATCTTTCTCTCTCAGAGGTCTGAAAACTCAGAAGTTGTTTAGAAAGTCAATTTAATCAGATAAAGATGGTTTTGATGAAATAAGCTGTTATTTTCCTTACAGCCAATATTTCTTAACTTTGGCTACCGGTTTGACCAGAATCTGAACTGTTTTGATGAACAGCATTTTCTGGTGATTAAGTAGACACAGAATATACAGATATTCTTCCTCCATGGTATCTGAGAAAACAAAGCTGTTTTGTGGTCACTGCTTGGGCAAAAATGCCAGAAAGAAAAGGTTGTATTATTCATTGATTTTCTGTACATTTTCCTCCTTTTAGTCTTTCAGTCCATCTAACAGACTCACTCCACCACTGGGCTGCATTCTTAATAAGTTTTGTGTGTGAGGTGGGGGCGGTTTGGGTTTTTTGTTGTTGTTGTTTTGGTTTGTTTGTTTGTTTTTTATTTTTTTATTTTTTTATTTTTTTGTTTTTTTTTTTGAGACAGAGTCTCTGTTGCTATGGCTAGAGTGCAGTGGTAGGATCTCGGATCCTTGCGATCTTCGCTTCCCGGGTTCAAGTGATTCTTGTGCCTCAAGCTCCTAAGTAGCTGACATTCCCAATCATTTTCCACACAATCTAGAAACTCATACCATGACCCCATTTATGACCCGAGGCTTTCTTTTTTGGTTTTTACTCTCAGTATATGTGCTCCATAATTCAATTGTAGAAATCCTTCTGGGGACAACCGTATTACTACAAAAGATACAGACTAGGCTAGAAAACAAAATCCTTTCTCTGAATTTCTCAAACTTGATTACTATACCTTCAGTTTATCAGTTCAATAATGGACTTTAAAACTTGTTTCCACTTCCTACTTAAGATAAATAAAACTTGCTTCTTTTGCAACCAATTGACTATATTAGAATTCTATCTCCTTCTGTCTTTAGTATTCATTTATTTAACCATCTTAGTTTCAACCAATAACTTAGATAACATTTGCACTTTAACAGAAGGCTTCAATGGTTTAACAAAAATGAATTAAAAACTATGGAAATTATTGATATTACCAGGTACAGTGGTGCATGCCTATAATCCCAGCTACTTGGGAGGTTAAAATGGGAGGACTGTTTAAACTCATGAGTTCAGGACCAGCCTGGGCAACAATCCATGATCTCATCTTGAAAAGAAATTATAGATATTGTAACATGAGTGTTACAGATGCTGTAACATGAAGTCTGAAATATTTCTTGCAAGAGGAAAATTTGAAAATAACAGATCGATTCTATATTCACTTTATAAACTTATGACATATATGGGAATCTATCCATTTGCTGTGGTTTGAATGTTTGTGATTCCCCAAAATGCATCTTTTAAAATTATAATCCTCACAGTGATGACATTAGAAGGCAGCATCTTTGGGAGTTGATTAGGTCATGATGGTGGAGCCCCCATGAATAGGCTTGAATGCCCTTGTAGGGGAGACCATAGAGCTGGTGCTTTCTAGTATGTGAAGACAAAATGATAAGGTGCCATCTATGAACCAGAAAGAGTCCCCCCACCAGACACCAAATCTGCTGGTGCCTTACTCTTGAACTTCTCAGACTCCATAATTACCAGGAACAAAATTCTGTTGTTTATAAGCCACCCGGTGTATGGTATTTTGTTATGGCTGCCTGAATGGACTAAGACAGTATTCAAATTAATTGCTTGAATGATCATATGTTCAAGAGAGCATGAAGTCCAAAATTCCTCTTGCGGATTTCCCCACTTCAGTAAACCTAGGTTGTTGCAGGAAGTCAGGGACCCTGAATAGAGGGACTGGCTGAAGCCGCCGCAGGAGAACATAAATTGTGAGGATTTCATGGACATTTATTAGTTCCCCAAATTAAGACTTTTATAATTTCCTACACCTGTCTTTACTGTACTCTCTGAACATAAATTGGGAAGATTTCATGGACACTTATCACATCCCCAATCAATACCCTTGTGATTTCCTATGCCTGCCTTTACTTTAATCTCTTAATCCAGTCATCTTCTTCGTAAACTGAGCAGGATGAATGTCGCTTCAGGACCCTGTGATTGTGTTAACTGCACAAATTGTTTGCAGAGCATGTGTGTTTGAACAATATGAAATCTGGACATCTTAAAAAAAGAACAGGATAACAGCAATGTTCAGGGAACAAGAGAGGTAACTTTGAACTGGCCGCCCATGAGTCGGATGGAACAGAGCTGTATTTCTCCTCTTCCAAAAGCAAATAGGAGAAATATCGCTGAATTCTTTTTCTCAGCAAGGAACATCCCTGAGAAAGAGAATGCACCCTGAAGGTAGGCTTATCCATGGCCCCTTTTAAGGCGTCCCGTCTTTTGTGGTCCAAGCCAAAGGGACCTGTAGCGCTCCCAGGCTTATTAGGACGAGGACAATTCCCGCCTAATAAATTTTGGTCAGACAGGTTGTCTGCTCTCAAACCCTGTTTCCTGATAAGATGTTATCAATGACAATGCGTGCCCGAAACTTCATTAGCAATTTTAATTTCGCCTCATCCGGTGGTCCTGTGATCTCGCCTTGCCTCCATTTACTTTGTGATATTTTATTACCTTCTGAAGTATGCGATCTCTGTGACCCACACCCTATTCGTGCACTCCCTCCCCTTCTGAAAATCGCTAATAAAAACTTGCTGGTTTTAGGGCTCGGGAAACATCACGGATCCTGCCGACATGTGATGTCTCCCCCAGACACCCAGCTTTAAATTTCTCTCTCTTGTCCTCTTTCCCTTTATTTCTCAACCCAGCCAAGACACTTAGGAAATAGAAAAGAACCCATGTTAAACATTGAGAGTGGATTCTCCCAATACTAGGTGCATTCTAATATATGAGAAGCCAGTTGCTTATACATCATCATGCTGTGCACCCCAATAAGTGTTTGTGTCTGTGTCTGCTATTTTTGCAAGTATATGTGACTTAGTGATCAGTTTCCCAGCTATTGATGCTGTTTGAAGGCACATGATCCCTCGCTTTCTGTGTTACACTTGGCTAACGGTTTAATCCAAGGCTTATCATGGTTTAAGGCTCATTGCATTTTGCATATGCTCATTGCATATTCCTGAAAAACATCCACCATTCCAGGTCTGTCAGGTTTATGGTGGCTGTAGTCTCAAATAGTTTTCCTTTTGGTGACTCTTGTCTTTTCTTGCTATGAAACTTTAGTTGAATCTCAAAAAAAGAAATGAGTATGTTCTTTATTCCTTCACTCCCAAAGGCAAATGGTCTAAATACTTGTTTTATATTTGTTTGGTTTTTTTCTTTTGTTTGATTGTAATTTCTCCCCTGTGGTTAGCTTGGCATATCAATGGGAACCTAGAGGGAGAGTTAGTTACTTCCCTAGAGCTAATGTTCACTTACCTTTTAATTACTTACCTTTGAATTCCATAACTAAAAATAGTTTTTCACTCCTGAGAATCCTTTAGAACCTTCAAAGTGGGGAAGAAGTGTAGAGTGAGCATCATGTTATCTAGTGAGGTGCAGAGCTATGAGAATTCACAAACCACTTTGGTTAGACTATCCCCATTCTCCACTGCAACACAGGGATATAAATAGTGTGTTAAGAAAACAAGTTTAACACCTTGTTGGTATATCAACCAAACCTCCCTCCCTTGAGTAGAACCAGAGTTGTCCTGCAAAAGGCAATCACACCCTTTATGCCATTGCTTGAGATAAATTTTTTTAGCTCCATTCTCAGGATCATACCCTTCCCTTTGGAATGTATTTTTTCATCTGAGTGCCCACTGCATGGTCTTGACTATACTTGTGATCAAAAGAGGATTGCACATTGAGCTGGAGTATGTGGGCTTTGAAAGTCTATTCACATTGTATCCAAGTTATTCCTCAGGCCCTCCACCTCCACATGGGTCTCTAGGGCTCTTTTTAGGAAGTGTTTTTTTTGTTTTTTTGTTTTTGTTTGTTTGTTTGTTTGTGATGGACTTTCTCGTTGCTCAGGCTGGAGTGCAGTGGTGCCATCTTGGCTCACTACAACCTCCACCTTCTGGTTTTAAGCGATTCTCCTGCCTCAACCTCCTGAGTAGCTGGGATTACCAGCACCTGCCACTATGCCTGGCTAATTTTTTGTATTTTAGTAGAGATGGGGTTTCACCATGTTGGACAGGCTGGTCTCCAACTCCTGACCTTGTGGATTCACCTGCCTCAGCCTCCCAAAGTGCTGGGATTACAGGCATGAGTCACCACGTCCAACCCTTAGGGAATATTTTAATGCATCATTCTTCTTAAATATAACATCAGGAAAAAAGTAACCAGCCCTCTCATATAGAAGGGGAGCCCACACTTTGCCCAATTAAGCATAGATTTTGATGGTTTTTGACTAGCCCTTGCCAAAAGATTTCAGGGCCCAGAGCAAGAGTACAACTAGAGAATCATACATCTAAAGTTAAAATCAAGCTAACAAACCATTACATAAGACATGTCCTATTCTCCTACCTTGATAAATATATCTGTATAACAACCTAGAAGACCCAGTTTGAACTTCGTTTTCAGAGGATTTGGATTTCCTCAGTGGTATAAACTCAGTCATCCCTGGGGCATAGGTGCTTAAACTTGACTCAGGTTAATTTAGACAGGGAATTCTAGAATTTCAAGTACCCAGAACATAGTCCAGAAGAAGAAAAGGCCTGGACTCAAAGTGAGTCCACCTCCTTGGTCCCTTGACTCCTTGATATCTTAGAAGAGGTATAGCCAGAGAGACTAAAGCTGAGCCCCCTAAATTGCAGGGACCAGGTCTATTGCCTGAGGCTTAAGGATGGAACTGGAGGGACTTTTCTCTACATAACAGAAGGAGCATAGTAGGGACCTTTGCAGAAATTTGGGAAAGAGCAGAGCAAAAAAGAAGGAAGATAAAGAGACAAACCAGTAGATGGTATGAGTCTGAAACGATGTGAGTTCTCTAAAACTCAACAGTAATGAAATGGCCAAAATCTTTAAGAATAAAATGCTTACTATAATTTTGAAGTGTTTAAAAAAGCAATGAAAGTAGTTTCAGGAATTTACAGAGCAAGGCAAAGTTTTTGTAAGTACTGAGTATTAGAGAAGTGTGTGAATGCAAGGAGGAACAAGTTGGATAAAGCAGATTTTGAGGCAGAACCAGAAGATTTTCCTGATACAATAGTTTATACAGAGAGTTGACTTTTTCTAAAGTACCATAGCTTCACCTAGAGGAGAGAGGGGAAGATAAAGGTTCAGACACTCAGAAAATTCTGGACTATTAACAGTTACAAGCCAATGACAAATGAGAAGAATTCTAGATTTCTAACTTACATCTTGCAACTTTACTTTTAAGTGAGTAAAAATATGCCTTGCAACAAGTTCAAAGTAATAAAACAACATACAGAGAAAAGAAAGTCTCCCATTTGCTTCTCTCCCCAACCACTCATTTTTCCTCAATGGAGTAATTACTGTTGTCAGATTCTAATAACTCCTTTCAGAGATAGTGTATATATATTCAAATATATTTATATTTTTCTCACAATTATAGCAACTATACAGACTCTTCTGTACTTTGTGTTTATACTTTACTGTATATCTTGGTGATCCTTCCACAAGTGTATGTTTCATGTTGCCTCATGATTTTAAATGGGCTGCATAGAGCCTATTGAATTGGTGTAACTTGATTTACTTTACAAATCATCTATTGATTAAAATTCAGGCATACGGTTTCATACTTGTGCCATATATCTATACAATAAAACCCTGGATGTGGAATTTCTGAATCTATGTTGATAGAGAGTACTAAGTCATATTTCATAGACGTTATAATGGATTGGATTATTATTTAGCAAATATTCATTCCAATTCCCATGCCCTTGTGGTTTCTTATTTTATACCACCCCACTGACTTTGGTCTTGACCATGTTGTTACAAGAAAAACTTGGGACTGTTACCTCCCCCTATCCCCAAACTGGAAAGGAACTAAGAGATCAAAGAATGACTTAGATAAGTCCACCTTGGCAAGTAGTTCGACTTATTAGGACTTACATACAGGGCACTCTTGGATGGTGGCAGGACAGCTCTAAAGATCTGCACTGCCTCCCATCTCTAAACTGCTTGTAAGCTAATTTTCTGCCTCTTTGCCTACTGTGTTTCTGTAGGTCAGTTTTAGGTCAGCTCGATATGCTGACTTTGGCTCACCAGACTCTGACAAATTCAGCCAACTTTAACCAAATCACAGTTGATCTGCATACCAATGGGGACAAAATAAATGTTTGTTGTTGCAAACCACCAACTCTGGGAGGCAGGGAGCATTAAAGCAGCAATAGCCAACTGAGACTGGTTTGGGTTTTTCTTTTTTTTCTTTTTGGTAGGTTCTTAGACACCCCAGGGATGTTTGGGTTCTCAGGGATACCTGTTCCTTAACTGGACAACATGGCCTTGGCTCACTGCCCAGCCTTCAAGGTTCAGGCAGCAGACATACACCCTTTAGCCTAGTGGGGAATCCATCACACTACACATGGCTTGCTTGAACTAATCAGATGTGATCAGAAGTTACAGTGTGCAGTTTCTGAGCTGAGGCCTTAAAACGTATGGCACAATTCCTTTGCACTCTTCTAATCTACCATAAGAATAACATGCTTCGGGAAGCTGGTGCCCTTTGACCCAGAGCCCTCACACTAAGAGAGCCTTAAAACCTAGATTTTAAGTCTGTTTCTGGTCAGCTCCATATGCTGACTTTGACCCACTAATGTCTGATCAGAATGCTTGATCTCATCTGTATAAAAGCTCTTATTTTAGTGTGAGGTTGAGCATCTTTTCATATATTGAAGATCTGTTTTGTATTAACTTTTCCATGAAATCTCTTACTATCTTTCTTAGCATTAATTTCTCAGAAAGCAGAGCCTAAGCCAGATGGCTTATTTCTTTTGCACAGGGAGTAAAATTCCAGAGAGCAACAATGGATTTGAGGAGTATAGTAGGGAAAGTGAGAAAGACAATAAAATAAGGCAGTATCAACCTGGTTGTGCAATTGGTTCTTGATTAGGATCTCCCTGAAAATCCACATAAAATATGTCTAAGGACTTCCATATGAGAAAGGAAAAGTATATTAATCAGATTCCATCTCCTATTAGTCAACGTTTGGTCACATGAGGAATTAATTCACTGCAGTTCCAAGTTGCACATAGTTGAGCAGTGAGTGAGTTTCCACAATGGCACCATCAACAAACAAGCTCCAAAATGGAGCCAAAAGGCAGAAAGTTTGAGCACAGTTGTCTGCATTAGGTGGTGACTATGTGAAGTTAATCAAAGTTCATATAGATCTAATTGCTATACTGACAACTAGAAGAAGGGACAAGTGAATAAGAGATTATCTGAATAGATGCATAGTAAGTGTTTGATACAGTCAAAACCTTGCATCACTCAGATTATCCATGCCCTTCATTATATCCAGATTCCACGTTGCAATATGAAGCCTGCATTTTTGTGAGAACATAAGAGGGGAGACTCAAGCCCAATGAGTCACAAAATGCACAGTGAGTTCAAAATAGTAGCCAGCTTCAATCAATTGAATACTTATAGCAAGAGTGTTCAGCCTTCACTGCTGAAGCTGATCCCCAGGCCATAATTGTAAGTCATCAACTACTGATCTAAAACTGATCCTAGAATACACTCACCTCAGTCAACACTTCAACTGGTCTGTTTTGCTGGCTTGGTAAAGTGATGCTGATGGTCACTTCTCATGAGTCTGTAGTTGCTTTGTCCTTATTGAACTGCAGTTGTGGCAATTATCTGGCAGAACTTATCACTGGGTGTGACAGCTTAAAAGAGATATTAAAACTATCACTGGATTGCAGACATATCTTTCTCTGTCCCCAATACATGGCAGCAACTCAAGTTTCTCATAGTGATAACAGTCTATTACCTCTGCCATTAAAATCACTCTGTTGTTTTTCTACTGGTCTACTGGATGAGTGAGAAAGTGACCAAGATCAGTGGAACTCTTTCTTTGGTTTAAAAAGCCTTTGATAAAAGACATAAGAATTTAGATCAATAACTTCATGACTAAGGTTATATGAGGATAGAAAACAAAAAAACCCTCCAATGGGCCTCTGAAATTGAGGAGGACGAGGGCAATCCTATGTTTTTGATTTTTAGAGTCACAGAATCGTATATCAGCCATTATTTCAGCATGTCTTGCTAAAGACCAAGCCGCATCATTATCTATTGAGGATCCTAGCACCACTGGATGGATGGATGGATAGATAGATTAGTTCAAAAATATAAATATACCCAATGAGAGCTGCACCTTTTCTGCAGTGGAAAAAAGAAGTAAAGTATAAGCAATTTGCTTTTACTTTGGATAGGCTAACCAAATCTGGACTACTGAACCCTAACTTCAGTGAGGTAGCAGATGCTTGAATCTTTACAGGCTTAAATTCCACCTTCTGGGGTATATGTTTTATTTAGGCATGTAGAATATGTGACTCTCCTTCTCAACAGGTTCGAATAGTATGCTGCTATCAAGATAGTGAACCGGTACAATGTGTGTGGAAAATTATGGTAATTGACATCTCAGTGGACAGAGAGAGTTAGTCTGTCCCCTAGGGAAGGACAGGGACTGAGTGCAACTATCTCTTCATGAAAAGGTAAAATGCTTTTTTATTTTCCTTATTGATAGAGAACAAAAAGATAACACTTGCCAGATCAATGACCACACACAAAGTGCTAGAGGCTTTAATGATCTGCTCAAATAAAAATCCAACATGGCAGCTGAAATTTAATCTGTCAATTGTTCAAATTGGTGGTTGTCAATTTTCACAGACTGTTTTCTATCTCATTTTTGGAAGGACTATAGTAGTTGATTAAATAATATAAAACCCCTGGCATTTCTTCCCATAAGACATTGTTGCTTCTGATTTATATCTTGGCAGGGACAGAACAGTTTCCAGATGTTTCTCAGACTTACATTTTTATTTCATACTATAATGTCTCTTATTTTTCTAATTAGGAAACCTATGTGATTATTCTGACAGCTGCTAGGTATATTGATTTTAAATATATGCTACAGGGTAATAATCACAAAATGTATCCATGGGTACTTTTAGATATGCTAAGAGATAGACTTGCCCCAAATTATTTTCACCTGACCTTCATAATTTCTTACTTTGGTAAGCCCGTAATTGTGTTTTGGTTTCTCAGGTATTAATGTTAGATCAAACAGGGGAAAGAATTGGAAAGTTTGGTTGTATATATTTTTAGAGGCGTTGAAGGGTCTTTCTTCAAGACCAGACTTCTTCAACCAATGGCTCTGGGTTTGTGAATTTAATTTGAAATAATCTGAGCAAGGGACCATAACTTTTCATTGTAGCAGCTTGCAAAGTATTTTGTTCAACAGTTATTGAGTTTCAATTACCCAATATCATCCCGTTAGTGGTCCGTCTTTCTTAAGAAACACCATGTGATTAGTCAATACCAAAGATTTGTAGTGGTCAAGATTTTCTGATTGCCCCTCTGGCCTTTTTGCCCATTAAGGTAAGTATACCCAGTTTGCCTCCCACATTTAAGTGCTCAATTTGGTCTCTACCATTTATTAATTTCCTCCTTCCTTTGATACTAGGGAGCTAAGTTCCACAGTGACAAATCCTACCATCAACTCCAGCTAACAAAAAACAACCACCACAAGTTTATTAAATAATCTAGTGTCATCTTTTTCAAGTACATTTCTTGATGCCTTAATGAAAGAGGTTACTTTAGCCCCTCTCAGGAAACACAGTAAAGTGGCAGATTTTCAGGCCTTACATTATCATTCTATTCTAACATTCATGCCTCCCTGACCTTCTGCCTTTTCCTCAATACTATGTCAGAAATGTTTTGACATTTATCCAAAATTCAGCAAAATCCCTCATCACATCCAACCTTCAGGTAGCCATCACAACAGATACTGGTCAGATGGCCTTGCCAAAACATTGAACAGCAAGTGATGGATGAGCTGCTCATATCAACAATTTTTTACCAACCAGTCATATGCTCTGTTTCTAGTTTCAGATTTTTGAAGATCCACTCCAAAATCTGTTCCATTGCTTTCTAACAGTAGGTATTAAGCAAGTATTGCAATTTATTCAGCTTTAAGGCATTTTTTTTTTCCAGGATGGTGCTGATACCTGACTGATTATCACCCTGAAGTCATGAAGTCAATGAAATTTGCAGATGGTTTAATTAAATGTGTCTCCTGCAAAAAAAATCATGTGTTGGAAATTCTCAATGCAACAGTGTTGGGAGGTGGTATTTAATAGGAGGTGTTTAGGTTACGCCAGCTGTGTCCTCATGAAGAGATTAATGCTGCTATAAAATGGGCTTTCAGAAATGAGTTCACCCTATTCTGATCTTCTTTGATGTGAGGATAATGTTTCTCCCCTTCAGAGCATACAGCACTGAAAGTACCCTCTTTGAAGTAGAAATCAGGGGCCTTACCAAATACAAGGTGTCAGTACCTTGATCTTGGACTTCCCAGCCTCCAGAAGGGGGAGAAAAAAAAAATGTTTGTTTTTTATAACGACTCATTCTTAGGTACTCTATCACAGCAACACAAACCAACTAAGAAAGCCGGGGAAGATTCAGGGTAGGATAAGTGTCATCTTACAAGCTACAAGTCAAGTCACTAGTACCAAGAAAAAAGAGCTTTTTGTCTTACAAAAGAAAGAGAGGGCAACTTTTGACACCCAGTTAATTCAGACTCATCCACATATACAGATCTATCCTAGGCTTCAGAATTACATTTTCCTATAAGGGTCCTGACTTTGACATTAGAAGTAATTGAGACTGGACAGTCCATCTCTTCTGCAGTTTTGCCACCCTTGTGACTGTATCTTGGGCTTAATTTTCAGCCTTTTCCTTGGGACTACTGTAGTTGGATATTTCCTTAAAAGCTACAATGGAAGACTTCTGGCTTATTGAATTACCAATTGGCTTCCATTTTCTTTTTGCAACATCTCTGATTAAAATTTAAATTAGAACCCAAATTTAAAATAAATCAAAATACTCCACCTTTTAAAATATTATTATTGTACCTATATCATATAAGCTCCATAACCACCAAAAGTATCAATATTTATCTTAAATCCATCCTTGATCCCAATGAGACACTTATTTTAAATATTCTCAAATTACTGTATGTATTTGTCCTAGTCCATTCAGGCTACTATAACAAAATATCTTCGACTGGATAATGCATAAACAGCAGAAATTTATTGCTCACAGTACTGGAAGCTGAGAAGTCTAAGATCAAGGTCCAGAAAGTTTGGGGTCTGGTATATTAGTCCATTCTCATGCTGCTAATCAAGACATATCTGAGACTAGATCATTTATAAAGAAAAGAGGTTTAATTGACTCACAGTTCAGCATGGCTGGGGAGGCCTCAGGAAATTTACAATTCTGGCAGAAGGGGAAGAAAACACATTCTTTTTCACATGACAGCAGTAAGGAGAAGAGCCAAGTGAAGAGAGCAGACCCTTATAAAACCATCAGATCTCATGAGAACTTACTACCATGAGAATAGTGCGGGGAAAACAACCCCCGTGATTCAATTACCTCCCACCAGGTCCGTCCCAGGACACGTGGGGATTATGGGAACCATAAGATGAGATTTGGGTGGGGACACAGCCAAACCATATCATCTGGTAAGGCTTGTTCCTCATAGATGGGATCTTCTCTGTGTCTCATGCTGCAAGTTGGGCAAAGCTCCCTCCAGACATCTTTTATAACAGCACTAATCCCATCAGCAGTGTGGAGACTTCATGGCCTAGTTTCCTTCTAAATGCCCCTCCCTTATGCTATTGAGATTAGGTTTCCACATATGAATTTTGGGGGATACCATTCAGATGGCAGTAGTATTTTAGTTAATTTCTATATTTTCTATTATAATTCAGAGATCTGTTGTCCAGTAGTATAATTCCTCTCATTCATATTTATTTTTTAGAGTTTTCCTAGCTATTGTTTATTTTCTGGTTATATAAACTAGAATTAGCCTAGCTAGTTCCAAGATGTCCATTTGATCTTTTTATTGGGAAAGTGAAACATTTAGCTAGTCATAGGCAAAATTGTCATTTTAAAGATGTCAAGTATTGCTAGTAAAGAACATTATATGCCCTTCTTCCCCCTGTTTTTATTATATTACTAAATAAATTTACAGGCATTTTGGAGGGAGTTGGGGGAGAAGTGCGGAGATTGCTATTATAAATAAGGCCTGTTTCTTATTCATTTTTATATATTTTACTCAGCCACATTATCTTTTAATTTTTAATATAAGTATTTTAAGGATACAATCATATATGCAATAATAATAATGTCTTAGAAACATTTCTGGTGCTTTATTTCCTTTTCTTGTCTAATTATTCAATCTGGCATCTCAACAACGTAGAACAATATTGACGACACTCTTGTCTGGACTTATAACACTTTCAGTGCTCCTTTATTAAACATGATGGTGGCTTTTGATAACATTAATGATGTATGTATTTTTAGAGAACACATTGTAGAACTACACAATGATGTGATTTTACATCTCAATTTGCTTCTACTTTTTTATGAAAACTCTGAACTATATAGCATATCTATTTTCAGATTCTTAATTTTTATGCTTGATACTTTTCTTTTACATGACTGCTAATTAGGCCAGATAGGTACAGAAGACCAACTTCAAAACCTCAACAGGATAAAAAAATGACAAAGGAAATGTGAGAGTTCTTAAAATGGGTGTGAATGAAGTCATTTAGACGACAAAGAAGTTACATCAGTGAAGAAAATTTTTTTTAAAAAATGTAAACTTATAGATAGGAAGAATAGAAATCCTTCAGTTATTAATCATTGATCAGAATACTCATAGATAATATATGAACAGGGGTTATGCCCAGAGAAAATTCATTTCTTAAAAATTGTGTTTCCAAAAGATTTGAGAACGCGTGAAGAAGAGTAAGATGATTTAATGCATCACTTTAAAAAATCATATTTGGCAGCAGGACCGTGGATGGACCAGCATGAGAAGATTGCAAAGTGAATACCCAGGGAGCTGAGGATCAGAATATCATAAATGAAAAATGTTTTTGAAAGGCTAGGTAAAAAGCATTATTAAATTTTAGAGAAAATGGGAAAAGGAAAAAAACTAAATGTGGTTTCACCTGGTCATAAGCACAGTAGAAAACAGTGCTGTGTTTTTAACATTGAGGAAATAGGAAAGTGAGAAAGAAGAAAAAGAAGCAAATCAGAGTGCTAAAATCCAGTTAGAGTAAATTGATGATAACATCAGTGTAGTAAGATTAACTTTCAAGGAAAAAGGAAGACCCTGCCAGGAACACAGAGAAGCTGAGGCTGAGGAAATAGGGAGGAGGAGACCCTAATGTTGGTATTAACTAAGATGAAGAGCTAGTGCCTGTATACAGCAGCAGAGACAAATAATAAGAAATAGGGTGTAAAGTGCTTCAGCTAATACAGAAATGTGTTAAGCACACAGGTTTGAAGGGAAACTTATTAGCTCAAAGTTGTACTAAATGAGAAATTTCGAGTGAATAAGAGGGAAGAAGCTTGAAGAAATTGGCCAAATTGTAGGCATCTTAGATAGATATGGGAAAGAAGAAAGGAGGCGGTTAAAGCTTCACACGAATAGAGATGGATGAGAGTGGCATTCAGAAGTGGAAAGAAAAAAATTAAGAGGAAGAGAAATAGGTATCAACAGAAACTGAGAGACAGGACTTAAAAGGAAGAAGATATTAGAAGTGAGAAAGAGTTTCAGAAAAAAATATAAACTGTAATGAAGACAGAGGAAGATAATTGGTTATGAAAAAGAAAAAATAGTTATATGCAAGTCAATTCTGTAGGAGCAACGAAGAAACAGTAGCAAGAGTGAAATCAGAGATCTATGGATTAAGATCTCTGAGTGGTGCTATGTAGAAAAGTGGGTGGGGAAGTGGGATTGCTAATTTTATGTGTCAGCTTGGCTAGGCTAAGCTCAAATACCGGTGTAGAAGTTGGTGTGAAGGTATTTTTTAGATGTGATCAACAATCATGTAAATCAGTAGACTTTAAAGAAAGCAAATCACCGTCCATAATGTGGGTGGGCTTCATCCAATTAGTTGAAAACTTTCACAAGAAAAGGCTGAGGTCTCCCAAAGAGAAAGGAGTTCTGCCTCTAGACTGCTTTCAGACTCAAGACTGCAACATCAACTCCCACTGGAATTCCTAGCCTGCAGTCCTGCCCTTCAAATTTCAGACTTGCCAACCCCCACAGTCTCATAAGCTAATTCCATGAAACACGTAAACACATACATACATCCTATTGGTTGCATCCTATTGATTCTGCTTTTCTGGAGAACCTTGACTGATACAAGTGGAATATTAACAAAGCAGCCTGATAGTACTTTTACCAGCAGGTGGAATCATAATACTCATTAACATTTGAAACATGAAGCAAATTAAAAGCTTGAAAACATTTGTTCCATTTATTTGTAAAAGGTAGCTATAACTAAAGAATTACCATGACTGACTGTGGCCAGGTGCAGTGGCTCATGCCTGTAATCCCTGAACTTTGGGAGGCTGAAGCCGACAGATCACTTGAGGTCAGGAGTTCAAGACCAGCCTGGCCAACATGATGAAAACCCTCCTCTACTAAAAATAAAAAATAAAAAGTAATTAGCTGGGCATGGTGGCAAGTTCCCGTAACCCCAGCTATTGGGGAGACTGAGGCAAGAGAATCGCTTGAACCAGAGAGGCAGAGGTTGTAGTGAGCCAAGATCATGCCACTGCGCTCCAGCCTGGGCAACAGAGCAAAACTCCACCTCAAGAAAAAAAAAGGCCACAACTGTAGTTTTAAAGCAAACCTCTTCCCCATTAGCCTCATTTCCATATTTATAGTTTACTATTAAAAACATGGCTTAGCTGCTCTCATTGTGGATCCAATAGGCCTCTGGTAGAGCATGTTTTTCATTGACTCTTCATGTATCAATTACATTGTCATCTAACTTTATATTCCACAATATTTATATGGGTAAAGGCTATCAGTGAGATATTTACCAGAAAGATCATTGTTTAGTGTTCTTTTATTGGAAAAAGTTACTAGTCTGGAATTCACCTGAAACACTCTGCTTTAGAAGAATCAATCGAATACTGATTTTAATTACTGAATATTTCCTTTTTATATCCCTACTTCGTGTTAATTATGATTTTTCACCCTAAAAAATATGTATAACACTTGGTCTACTAAAGTTTGTTTTTTGTTTGGTTTTGTTTTATTTGAAACCTACAGAAAAAAAATGACACATACCAACTATGAGAAAAAATACATTCAATAATATTACAAGACATAGTCCTCTAGCTATAAGACTGTAGTGTTGAATGACCTGCTCACTCCTCCCTCCTTAACTGAGATAATTTGTAAAAATCTGGGAGCTAAACAAATTAAAAAGCACATAGAGACTATAAATTTCATTTATCATCAAAGTGAACAAATATGGCAGAGTCTAATGGCATTAAAAAGGTTAGACTGTTAGTTTATGAACAAATACACAATATAGAGATTTAAAAGATAAGCACATAGGAAGTAAAGAAATTTATTTGCATTATTTTATAATATTAGCATATAATTAAAATTGGTAAATTATAATGATTTGTTTAAACAGCATGTATTAATCTGTTATTTTGTAGAATGTACATACACAATTCACCAAATTTAAGAATAATTATGTTCATCTTGAACATAATCAGTATCAAGTAAAGAAATTTTAAAGGTATTTTTTACATATGATCAACCATCATGTAAATCAGTAGACTTTAAAGAAAGCAGATCACCATCCAAACTGTGGGTGGGCTTCATCCAATCAGTTGAAAACTTTCCAAGAAAAGGCTGAGGTCTCCCAAAGAGAAAGGAGTTCTGCCTTACAATATAATATAATAATATTAATATATAGCATTTTTCCTGTAAACCTGAATAATAAATATTTGTAAAGTTAAAACACCTAAACTTTAGTACTTGGTGTGTGTCAGGTACTCTTTAAGTAATTCATAAGTATTCGTTTATTTTTCATAAGAATCCTATGAAGTGAATATTACCATTGCCTCCATTGATGATGACGAAACTGAGAAACAGAAGGATTAACAAACTTGCACAAAGTCACACAGCTGGGAAGTGGCAATGCCAGATTTGAACCTTGATCTTCTGGCTTTCTTAATTATTACAATGAATTGACCTTAGTGTTGACTCTTTGCAAAGTTCTGTGGTACCAACCCAGGGCAGGGAGGCACAGGAAATCATGTTTTCAAAATGTAAGCTGTAGGTGCTAATTCTCTAACACTCTTATCAACCCTATGAAGTAAATACAAATGAAGAAATAGAGACTCAATACACTCAAGTAATTTGCCCAAGATCACATAGCTAGAAAACAGAAAATTATCTACCCAAGTCCATGATCTTCATCATTTTCACCAAAAAGGTGAAAGCAATGGTAGAAAGAACTGATAGTCCTTAGGCATCGGTTGTGTACAAAGCTCTGCACCACAAGTTAGAGATGTACAGCACAGTCTTCATCCTGAGGAGTTCATTTTTGTGTAAAGAAACTATGCACATATAAAAATATATGATATGTTTTGACACTAAAAAAAATCTAAGTAGGCGTTTACTACAAAATTATTTTACAGGCAGGAAAACTTAGTTTAATGGTTTCAGTCAGGTCACAAAAGATAGCCACTGAGCAAAGGTAACCAATATCCCGGCACTCTTGACTTCGCATCCAGCCACATCTCCCCCGATACCTGCTTTCCTCCTCCACCAAAACAGCATAAACGGTAAGGTTCTAAGAGTTCAAATGAGGGAGAAAGCACTGTGGCCTGAAATAGCAACTCAATATTTACTTAACATCTTATTCAGCAGATTTTGTTTTTTGTGTATCAGCCAATTCATTAGGAGAAGGAAGAGGACTGGATTTATTTAAAAGCAAATATGAAAATATGAAAATATAAGCATTTGTTTTATAATTGTGCAGATGCTATTGATTTTGCTCCACTGCTGTGCTTATGCCAGTGGACATCCAATATCATTTGTAGTATGTCTAAAGATAGAATAACCATATATTATTTGCACTATCTAAAATTGTTGGGACATTAGATATTAGAAGTGATGGAAATTGCATATGACAACTTTGGAGATGTTTCTTTGTTTAAATTCTACAATAATATCTTTTCAGAGTTTTTGCAACATCCCTGTTAAATAACGGCTTGGACAGCCCAACAACAGAACTTTATTCTATTTAGCTAGGAATTTTCTCCCCAAACCATCTGGGCTGGCAGGTGTTCATCATCAGATCTGGGTTGCTATGAGACTGGAACTTGCTAATGCTAATGAGGTATAGAGACAGAAACCTAAATTTTGCTCATTTGAATCAACTTTATATTTGTCACTACTGGAAGTACCAGCAATGCCTTATGACTTTCCACAATGCAAGATTTGTAATTAAAGGTTCCCAAGGAGGATGTTCTAGTGATCAAAAATGATAGAGCAAATTGATGGCAATGTGTGTTTGTTTTCATTTCAAACACTGTATGAATGCTAATGCTTTTCTTCTTACTTGGTAGACAGTAAGTTCCTAGACTGTATGGTTTTAAGGTGAATGGGCAGGAGAAGAATGGAAGCAGGTTTTCTCTCATATGAGAGCTGTATTCCTAGCCTGATAGAAAAGAGGATCTCGAGTTATTTGCACATGATTGTCACAGTGAAATTTAAAGCACACCAAAACACACAAAACAACAGTTGTTAAAAACAATAATAATAATAACCTGATGTTTTTCATTAGTTTTAGTGGTCAGCAACATCACATCAAATTCAACATGATATGGCCACGAAAAGGCAGAAAGTCTGTACATAGGGCAATATTACAGAACAATGTAGAACTGATATTTAAAATGGCCATGAGAAACTAGAGAAGCAGGTTTACAGAAATATGGTAAAGATTAGCAAAGGAAGTTAAAATTGTACATGTGGTGGCCAGGATACTACTCAGACAAGTAATAGAGCAGAGAGATGCCTGGAGCCATGCTGCATCCAGAGAAGAACTTGGGTAGATAATGTGGACACTTTGAGTGCACTAATAAGAAAAGTGATATTTAGTGATTTTATTTTCTCAACATGATGTTACTCTGTTGGGTACAGTTTGTATTACTATGAAAGCACACCATAGCTGAAGAGCACAAAATGGGTTGATGAAAATGGTAGTTTTCAATTGTCTTGCTATGCCCAGTTTGTCCAGAATGACTCAAGGATTGCTGGGGACAGGTGGGCAGGCAGGGAAGAGGGAAAAGTGAATAAGAAAATTGTCGATTCATTATTTCAGCTTTAATAAAGGTCAACTTACATCAGTTTTATATTTTGAGGTTCTGTATAATAGATTGTTTGAAAAAGGGGGCAAGGTTTTGATTGCTAAAAATAAAGGAACTTTGAAAGCCACTGTATGAAAGCATAGAAAATGTGTGTAGGTGGACTGACCTAAAAAATAAAGATATACTTAAGGTAAATTCTGTTAAAAGATGATGGTAAAAGGCATAATGACAAGCATGAAATAGATTTTTTTATGAACAGGAATAAAATTGTTTTGTGCTTTATAAAATATACCTAACCTTTTAAAAAAAGATACTGTGTGTGTGTGTGTGTGTGTGTACGTGTGTGTGTTTGTCTGTATGTGTGTTTTGCAAAACTAAGCTATGCATGGAGGACATTTCTACTGAGGTACCAATGACAGAAAGAATCAACAATGCCAAAGGAATGGAAGTGTTGTTTAATAAACTATTTTGTAAATTATGTATGCAAGAGCAAAGTTATTTTGTAAAATTACTGCATAATTTTATACAACTATTGTGCTGTAAGAGTTTTGCATATTTATCTCAATTATTCTTCACAGCAGTCCATAATTTAGGTACTTAATCCCCATTTCAGAGATGGAGAAAGCAAGGCCTGTAGTGATTTGGCAGTTATCCTCAGACTGCAAAACCAGTAACTGACAAAGAAGTCTGCACAAGTTCAAAGCTTGCAATGTCCCACTGAGCAATCTGCCACAAAGACAGGTTGAGAAGTTCAAAAATGTCATGTAATGTGTTTCTAGAAATCTAAAAAATGTATAATAAAAGAAAAACCAATGTTTCTTATTTCCTCTCTAAACAAACACAGCCCAATCACTGTCTTAGCAGGTATAGCATGACCCAGGTAAATATGACTTGTGTGTTTCAATAGTTAATTCAAATCCTCATCTAGAGAATTGTTTTTTATGTGTTTTAAAATTTCATCTTGAGAGTTGAATCTCTAAAACAGCAGAAGTGTTATTGGAATAATTCCTGAGTAGTATAGTTACTTGAAATTCTGGTATAATTTGACTCTTCCATTGATGTTT
>NW_016803630.1:371083-388329 GCF_001698545.2 Rhinopithecus bieti | reverse complement strand
CATGATTCCTATTATAATGCTTTCCAGCTTAAAGCCCTCACTTCTTATTTCCTAAGACAGGGGTCAAAAAACCTTTTCTTGAAAGGTCCAGATAATAAACAGCTTTGTAGGCCACTGGTTTTCCGTGTCAACTAGTCAATTATCCTGATGTAGTAGAAATTATTAGCCACAGACAATACCTAAATAGGCAGAGCTGTGTTCCAATAAAACTTTATTTACAATAAATAGGATGTGGCTTGAATTTCACATTTAATACTCTTTTCTCCATTATACAAGGATAATCCCAAATGAACTGGATTACCAGGTTAAGAGATGAACAATTGAATTTTAGTTATTTTTAAAAAACATTTGAAGAAACACTATACTTGATTCTTCCATCTGTATAGTGATAAACAGACTTCTATAAAGACTGATTAACCCATCTAAGGATTTACATGATTAGACTGAAGTACAACCTATTCATTTGCTGCATTTCAGCAGAGTAGCTATAAAACTGGATGTTTTACTCTTTTTCTTTGCAAACTACACATCCCAGAAGGGAGTGTGACTCTGTAGTTGGGTCTGAATTGAAAGAAACAGGAAAACTAGAGTTATAATGGTTCAGCTACAACATTCTCTGGCTCCTTTTATTAACTGTTCAATTTTAGATTTCTAACCACAGTAAACACATTTAATGCAGTCAGGACGTAAATTGTTGTCGTAGCAAGGTAGTTCTCGGGGGGTAACTGCACACATTCCCTTCTATGAAGAACAAGGAGAAAGCCTAGGTTTCAAAAAGGTTTACTTTGGAATATTGTTGATCCATAGTTTGAAAGAAAAGACAAAATCAGCATCATTCGTCATCTAGTTCCTGTGATGGAAAGCCATTTTATTATTACTTTTAACTTGATATATGATCCAAAAGAGGCTCTTAGTTAAGGAGTCAAAGATCTTAGTCTGTATCTCGTCTGTACTATATACAGGTTTTGTTGCTCTAGACAAAGTCTCTTTACTTTTGCTTTTCACTTTCTTATAACACTGTAATCAGAACGCTACCCCTGTGTACTTCTGAGGATTAATATAGTAACCAGATAAAATTATTTGTGTGAAAGGGCTTTGAGAAGGTACAAGAAATAAAAATCCACTTCCCAAATTTAAAATAATTTTATGTTTATATATAGTATTTCAGGCCTTGAACACCCATGTACTTTATCAGTAAAAAGTGTTTTTGACTGTAAGTGTCAATATCCAAATAACAACTGCTTATACCATAGGGACATTTATTTTCATTTAAAATTGAGCCGTAGGTTCAACAAAGGTCACAAGCTTTCTTTCTATTCTTTTTCTTAGGATATGGATTTTTTCACCCACATGCATGTTACCACCTCCCTTTTCCAAGTGATACAATAACTTTGAAAGCTCCAGAGAAGCATCGTGTGCAAATATAAGGATGGGAAGGCGGGCATTGGCAAGAGGAAGGCAGCCAGCTCTCTTCTTGTACCTTACCATTCCATCTAGAAGCTATCTTTTTCAGGAGCTCGCCCTATTAGATTTACTTTCACATATCAGTGTCCAAAATTAGATTGTATGCCCCCATCTGCAGTGAAGGAGGAAAGAGACCTAACTTTACAGCCTATAAGATGGGAAGGCTGCATGGGATAAAGGAGTCAGAAATGGCTTTGGGATAACCAACCAATAATGTCTGTTACACGTTAACTACAGAAGTTTGGTATGTCTCCCTCAGAATGTAACCTGAGACCTCACAGTTGCTGCTATTGATACAGATTCTCACATGATTCTATTTTTCATTTAAACAACTATAGCAAGGTGATTTTAGTGGCCCAAGTCCCTTCTTAAGTCTTATTTGCAGTACGAAGTTATAAGTTGGTTTTCAGTTGTGCCCTTCACTTTGAGCCATTATTAGAAAACACACACAGACACACACACACACACCACACCACGCACACATTATTCTATGGTGACTGAGGCATCAGCTTCATCTTGTTAAGTAATCATTTCTCACCGTCAAATTCTTCAACCCTCTTTTTAAGACAAAGTCAGTAGCCTATCTTATCTTTCTTCAGGATTATTTTATTACAAGAACCTCATTGGCCTATATTTTTTTAACTAGGTCAGAGGAGAAGGTTATATTATAAAATTATCTCCTATACTGCTTTGTCTATAACTACAAACTTAATGATGACTCCCTACCCATTCTTCAGAGAAGAAAGATGATTTGAATCAAGGTGAATTTCTATGCATACTCTCAAGATAAAGAAGGTGGTAATGATTCTCTTTCCATCTCTCACTCCTTCAAAACAAAATTATTCCTGTTTCATCTCGGCTTATTATTTATGATGTGCTTATTAAACCATTTTCTTTTGCATTATTGACAAAACCTAAATTAGAATAAAGGAAAACTCAGCTCTGATCAGTCATTGAAACCAAAGTAGTTTCTTCCTCTCCTCATTTTGCCCTTCCGAATCCAATAAGAGTCAGAAAATAACTCTATCCATATGTACATGACTGTGGAACTTGTTCATTGTCTCAGAAGCAGTTCTAAAAGTGGGTTGAGGAAACTAGTGTGGTAACCACAAGGAATAATAATTGGATTTTGCAACCCCCATAGATGCCTCTGGTATACTTGATTAACCTTGAGAGGCTTTAGGAAATGTCTCTAGAATAATAAAACAAAAACATATTGGCCAGTGCTCAACCTTGCATACTGAATCCAAGGAGCTCATTTTCTCCTAAGTCAGGTAGGGAACATCTGGAAAAAAATTATGGGAAATCTGTTTTTTCTTCCTCACCCCCCCGCCCCCCCCCCCCCCCCCGCCCGCCCCCCGCCCCCGCTTAATGGAAAACACATATTATTTTATCATAGAGGAGTTATGCCAAAGTTCGGGGAGGGGAGTAGAAAGCCAGGTCTCTACCTTGTCTCTATGTTTTCTATGTCATTGAGAAAACCTCATGAGAGCCATTTCTCTAGAGTATTTCTAGACCTTGATTTATTCTTGTTTTTTTATTGCAGAAACCCCTTCCCTTCTTCCTGGTATTTTTCTTCTTCCGATCTAACTCAGTGGAAAAGACATGTTTCCATCCTTCACTTGTTTACCCTTACACTATATTTCTTCAGTGTGGGAGTTTTAAAAAAGTACATGGTTTAGTAAAATATTAATTTATATATTTACGAATATTTGTATATGAGAAATATACAAACATACAATAGATGAAATATATAATTAAAATTATTATAATAGAATAAATATTTTTGTTGAATAAATATGTAAATGAGGAGTAATGGCTTGACCACAGTTTAGCGGGAAAATGTTGGGCGGAGCGTATAAGGACAAGCAAAAGGGCTCCAATTCCAAGTGTAGCTTAGGGAAAAGAAAAACTACAGCTTCAAACCGTAATGAAGGCGGATTCAAAGAAAGGTGGACTACCTTAAAGGCATGGGATAGCCCGACAGTAAGGTGAAGGCAAGATGGACAGGTCTTCCAATGACATTGAACGAAGAGTTTCCTTGAGGCATTAGAGAGTTTGTTGTCTGAAAATAAATTGGTGCTGATGGGTTGATAATTCATTGGAAACCTTTGGGGAAAACATTTCAAAGTTGTTTGCTTTCCAAAACCTTTTTCTTGGAAGTAAAAAGTGGGAATGTGTCACCTAAAGGCCCAAGCAACTGCTTACCTTGGGAGCAAAGTCAATCTCTATTCATAGAATCGGGCATGTTCCTGAGCCTTAAGCAATTATTTCTTTTATTCTCAGAACACATATCAGCTGAGCAAGTTCTTTGCCAGTTCATGTTGCTTGGACATATTTCAATGGCTGTTGTTAGAAAATAAACATCTTTCTCTAACGTGCACTGAGTTTTCAGATGGGAGTCTCACATTGCAAAACTATCAGTTTCAAATTCAAAGTCGATGGTTCCCACAGGACCCCTAGTTTTCCAGTTTATGAAATACATCTTTAACAACAATGAATATTCAGTTTCTTCATAGAATAACAAGTCTCTTGCTTAAAGAAATCACACAACAGAAATACCTAAGAGTTAATATATCAGTTTTGAATATTTTCTTCGCATTATGTATATTTCTAGAGTAATCTGGACGGAATTCCAGATGGGGTTATTACTATTTTGCTTTTTACTTATGAAACATCTAGCTTAATTAAAATACTTCTACTTATACCATCTGTACCTGACAAAAAAATTTTAAAAGGTATTCAAATGGAAAACATTCTTTGCTAAGTGTATGGTGGATAGTATGTCCACCTTGACACAAACTTATGGTCACAAATTTTGTAAAATGAAATAACAGGAAAAAAACAAATTGGTAACTCTCCACAGAAAAAAACAAAAAATCAACAAAGGAAAAGGGGTGAACCTACAAGTTAGGAAAAATATTTGGCAAATGCTGTATTTGCAAATTAAAACCAATTTAAAACCTCCGATGAGATACTGCCTCACACCTGTTTAGGATAGCTATTATCAAAAGGACCAGAGACCAAGTTAGCAAGGGGGGTTGTAGAGAATTATGGACCCTGCACATGGGTGGGGGAAATGTATGATTTGGTGCAACCATTATTGTCAAAAGTATTGGAGGTTCCTCAAAAAATTAATTAATAGAGGCCCCATTAGGATCCAGCCACTCTTTCCTGAATATTTACCCAAAAGGAAATGACGCATTCAGCGAGCTCTAGGAGATGTTTGTACTCTCATAACCATTCATATTACTCACGTAGCCCAGAGATATTCTCAAAGGATAAGTGAATAAAGAAACTGTGAAAAAATTTATAAAAAGAAATGTGTTATTTACTATATAAATGTAAATACCATGATTTAATACTTTATATTTGTATTTATACGTACAAATCCGCCCCTATATATGCTACTATACACAAATATAAAATATTCCTATTTATGCTATCTATAACAAACGTATTTAAATATACTTATTTAACATATAACATATGTTTTACTATTAAATCCTATACATATGCATACATGCATATTATGTTTATTTTACATAAATATATACATTGTAATATTTTTATATATAAATACTAGTACATATAAATACAAATACTATAAAGTATAAAAAAATTCATAAACTATATATTTATAAAATAATGTTATATATAAATACTATACATATATAACATATATGTATACACTAGACCATATATAAATCATATTATGCACTTATATGTGGCCATTTTTATACATATATTGGCTATATATGGAATATAATCCATTTTATATGTTAAATATAAGGCATAACATTACTACACATATATGTATGTAATGTATATCTGTTTTTTAAAATGGAATATTCAACCTTAAAAAGAAGGAATCTGCCATTTGCCACAACATCTGATGGTGATTTAGAAGACACCTGGTACTAAGTTAAAATGGAAGCCAGAAACCGAAAAAATACTGGCGCGGGGATGATTCTGTACTTATTATGTGGAATCTAAAGAGAATAAAAGGTCAGGATGGACAGAAATAGAAAAAGTAAAACGGGGGGTCATCAGGAAAGATTAAGGGGGAAGAAATGGGAGATTGTTGATCAAAAGATTACAAAGTAGCAACATGGAATGAGTCCAAAACATGTTACAACATAAGGACTAGTAGGTTAATATAGTGTATTGTATCAGATTGTTGGATAACATGAATATAGCGTTCTCCTGCCACAGAGGGAATAAACGAGGGGCGAACTATTGAGAGGATGAATGTTGTTAATTTGTGGGAACCAGCGTAAAACCATTTTCCTTATTTAAGGTTGTCTATTTTCTACCAGAGGATTGGTTCCAGGGCTATCTTGTGAATATCAAAACTTTACAGGGAGAGATACTCAAGTTCCTAATATGAAATGGCCCAGTGTCTTGCATTATAACGTCAACATGTCGGCTTCCCATATAACTTTAAATTTTTCATCTCTGATTAGCTTATAATACCTCATAAATGTAAATAATTTTTTGACTTGTATTCTTTTATTTTTATTTTTGTGTATTGCTTTTTAATTTTATTTTTTAAATATTTTTAACACCACAGGTTGGTTAAAAATCTGTGATTTACCACCAAACACAGAAGGGCCAGGCTTTTATGTATGGTATCTTAACATCAGGGCCGTATACTGTTAAATGTTTTGTTTTCGTTTGTTTAAAAACATTTAAGGGAACAAAAATAAATCAAATCACTTGGGGCTTAGTTTCTAGGCTCCTTTGCTCTTCCATAAATGTTCAAAATACTTTGTCAGTTCTACAGAAAAAAAAAAAAAAAAAATAGCCGTCGTAGATTTTGAGTTGGAATTGCATTGAATCTATAAACACTTTGGGAAAATTGACTCTTAGCATATTTGAGTATTCTCCACCCATGGAATGGTGGTGTTATCTTTCATTTATTTGGGTCCTCCTTTTCTTTCTCTCAGCAGTGGGTTTATCATTTTCCCCCCAGTGTACTTTTCATGTATACTTTCATTATAAACCTTATATCTTTTTAATTTTTAAGTCCACTTAAAGTTAACCTGTTAAAAATAAAGTAGAGCAACTTGATTTAAATTAAAAAAATATCATGAAAAAATCAACCTTTTGATCTATTTTTTCAGATACTATCTTTTTTTACATTTTAATAAATTTTTTAAAAGCCATTGTTTATCTTATGCACATTTTGGAAGATTTCTGTAGTTGTATGAAGTAAATTTTTGTACATTTTGTTCTTGTCTATTTTGTTTTAGATGAGACAGTAATTTTCCTACATCTCAGTTTTATTTAAAATCATGTGAAATATTTTGACTTCCTAATAGCCTAAAATATCAAAATGCCGGATTTTCATTTTTGTAAGCACCACGTGCTTATCTGAGCATCAGTTTCAAGGGTAAATTAGATATTTTCCAGGATACTTAAGGTCTTTTCCTGTTCTGAGAATCAATGGATATGAAATATATGAGACTTTTCGCTGAAACTTCTCAGTCTTACTGCTGAGTATCATCTTTACTAACTCTCCAAATGCACACCCACTCATGAACTAAATCTTCCCTGACCTGCTTTTAGTAGCTCTTAATCAGTAGAATGTGATAGGAATTATGTGTGACTTCCAACGTCAGATAATAAGAAATCATAGCTTCCATCTGGGTATATGGAAATACTTGCTCTGTGGAAGTCAGCCACCATGTAAGTAGTTTTACTACAGTGAAACTACCATGCTGTGAAGAAGTCCAAGCTTATCATGTTGAAGGCCACATGTAAATCAAAAGGCAGTCAGCTAACTTCCAGCTGTTTCAGCTGTATCAGTTGAGGGCCAGTCTTGAGAATGAAGAAGCCATCATGAATATCCACCCTAACTTGGTGTTTTGTGGTTTTTGTTTTGTTTTGTTTTGAGACAGAGTCTCACTTTGTCACCCAGACTGGAGTACGGTAGGGCGATAGATCTTGGCTCACTGCAACCTCTGCCTCCCGGATTGAAATGATTCTCCTGCCTCATCCTCCCGAGTCACTGGGATTACAGGTGCCTGCCACCACCCTAACTAATTTTTGTATTTTTAGTAGAGATGGAGTTCTACCATGTTGGCCAGGCTGATCTCGAACTCCTAACCTCAAGTGATCCACCCACCTCAGCCTCCCAAAGTGCTAGGATTACAGGCGTGAGCCACCGTACCCAGTCCCTCATTACCTCATTAGTTGTTTTAAGATGACTCTTCCTGCAGTTACCATCTTACAGCAGCTATATGAGAGATCTCAGCCCAACCCACCTTCTGTGAGAAATAAAAGTAACTAAGATTTGTAACAGACCAATAGGTAAAAAAATGCTAACTACATTTGTAATTGTACGTAGTTGCATGACATAAATCGATGTCACCCTTTAAAATCTATGTTGGTCATTACAATATTTTAACTATCATATTGATAACATTTTCCTCTCATGTAATGATTTAAAAAAATTTTTTTTTCACTAACAGTGGAAAATGCCTCATATTTTGAAAGATAAAAGATAAATAAAAGATGCCCTGTTAGGTAGCAAATACCCTGTACAAATATATCAGAAAATCTAGTTTCTAATCCTCATTTCACACAGTGGTTGACTTTCTTATGACTGGAAGCACGTCTTGGCATACCTTTTCCAAACCTCACTGTATAGAGTTTATGTAATTGTAGAAGAGTTTACTGCATTGAAGTATTTAATAATGCCAAGAAGCAACAACAAAACCAGGAATTGAAAAAAAAAAAAAAAACTATGAAAGAAAGATTTTATAACAGAAAATGTTAAGTTTTCTGTCCATTCGAGAATTTTATTATGACCTACTTGATACCCATGAAACTTATCTTTATATCAGCCATCTCTTCATTTTGAAAAAAGCTAAAAAAAAAAATGACCTTACGTTTATCTCAAATGTTAATGTCACATTTAATTACATAGATAAGAATTTATATCTGATTCTGTGCTTAATATTAAAAATTCTTATCTAAGTAATGGTGATAAGAAAAAATAGCATGTTTTTCTAGTACTATATTGTGCACATTTAATTAAGACCAACTCCACTAAACCCTGTCCTCTCTTGCTCATCCTGTACCCCTCAAGAAATAGAGGAAATGTTTGACTTCTGTGAAGGATGGTCAGTTTGACATTAAAGAGAATGGAGAATTGCATTATTTGCAAATGAACAATCAAACAAATAAAAATACTGTCCAGAAAAGGGCCAGAGCAGAGTGTTGACGCTAAAGAACAAGCCTACAATTTCCCCTGGGATTTGTTCCCTAGATTTTTAAGACTCCCCTTTTTTTGTCACCATCATTTTATTGGGAAAATAATAAAAATGTCTAGACTCCAAAATATAAACTGTTTTGCTGTGAAGATGCAAGTGTGGATTTGGATTTTAAGTAGCATTATCAATTGGATAGGATGAAGTGATGGTGAGTGGACTGGTTGATCACATCTGTGGTGGCATATAAAATCCAGAAGTATGACCTGTTAGCCTAGAAAAGAAAAGGGCTGAGGCTCCTTTGAGACATATGCATTATATTAAACACCATATTAAACATCTTAATATTGAAAATCTCACCTTCAAGCGCAGTTTCTCTAATAATACTGAGTGCTGGGGAACACTCCTGAAGAAAAATGTTTTCTCAACGAAGATTAAGGTAGCCTATTTGGAGTCTCTGTGGACACAGAGACAAATCTTATCCCTGTTATTCTCCCAACCTCCTATGAACATACCCAACCTGCTGTGGAAAGATTGCAGTAGTGCCCTTCTTGTCTAGTACTCAGGTCTTATGTGTGGACGGTGGTGGGATATGTGAATATGAACAAGGCAAGCGGTCCAACCTGAAAGAGTGTGGTCCTCATTACCAGCTACAACCCAAACTAAAATAACCTGGAATATTTCTTATTGGGTAGCTGGGTAACTTTCCTACCATCCCCAGCACATAAAACCTTGAGGAGCTACCTTCTCCGAATGGGATCCATCCCAGTACTGAATGCCCATATTATGCTCAGTATAGTGGGAGAAATTCACTTCTGTTCACATTGTCCTATTCTACTGTGTAACTGCTGTGCACTAATGCACCTTTCAGAGAGACAGATGCAGAGTGTAGGTGAGACCACTAAATTATAATTGAAAAGAGAAATATATGTGGAAGAAGAGCTTTACTGCAAAATTCATATAAATATTAATTGACTTTTGACATGTAAAAAAGGAAGTAAATGGTCCTTAAAATCAAAACTAAAACATCAAATTGCATGCAATAGTTTCTCCCATATTATTTTTAAAGGAAGGAGGGAGGGGTTTGCCTGAAATATGTGTCTGGTGATACATATATTTAAATGTATTTGCTGGAATTTCTATTTTTAACCTCTCAATGTAGGTTAAAGCTGTATATTTTCTCACTCTTTAACGGCTGTTAAATGAATCTGTTCTCAAACACCAAAGATAATAATTTTAGAGTACAGAACAAAAATGTTTCTGTCATTTACTCTCTGAATGTTAATGCACTAAGCTTATTACTAGAATGCATGATTAAAACAGCATATTTTAATAACTACCAAAAGCATAAAAGTTATGTTCATATGTCTGCTTATATAAATTTATGTTTATTCAACAGAGATACTGTTTCTCTATACACAGAGAAAAAATTAAAATAAAAACTTCTTTCCACAAACACAATTCCTTTAATATTAAAGTAAATACATAAAAGCAGTAGTTCCTTAATTACAGAATTCATAAACATTATTGGAATATCTGATTTTAAAATTGTAGTTTTGGAGGCTGAGGAAATTCTGGTTCAATCAGTCTTGGTAGGGGCTCAGAAATCTGTATTTTAAATAAGCATTCTGGGTAATTTTAATACAGATAACCCATGTGTCATATTTAGAAAAATATTGATCTAAAATTATATATTTGATTAATTTACTTTTTGCATACATGTTTGTGTGTGTGTGTTTGTGTGAGTGTATATGTGTCGTAGCCGAGTATTTTAAAGTGAATGAAGATGAAAATGTGAAAATGTACAGAGGTATTGTTAACAACCACAGAAATTGAGAGCTTTGATAAAAGAGGCTTGCAAATGTATAATTCAGGCATTTTTCAGTGAATTTCAAGGTCACATAAGATTTTTTTAAACAAGAAAACTAGAATGGTCCAAGCTATGGAAAAAATATGCCAGGCAAATGTATGGAACTGGAGTCTGAAGGAAAGATGAGACCCACTGAAAGTGGATCTCACAGAAGCATGGGAGTTGGAGCACATGGCCCGCATAGATGTGAAATTGACCTTCAAGGGAGAATTACTCTGAGAATATAATTTTTGAAAATTGAATTTTTTTCAGACTCAGAAGCCACAAATATTATATTTCTTTCTAAATATAACCATACAGGCAAAATATTGCTACCTACATAAGCAAGACAAAGATATGTTCTCAAAAGAGAAAACAGAAAGAAGAAACTCTGATCAGAAAAAGTGTTAGCCCTAAGAAAAAGATCAATTTAGGAAACAAGTTATTGTTGTTGTTCTTTAATGTAATAGACTTGAAGAATGGGGAAGAGGACTGCTGGAGAGTTTATCAAATTTATAAAGTAAAAAAGTTACAGTAAGCTAAAATTAATTTATTATTGAAGAAAGAAAACTTTTATTTTATTTTATTTTTTATTGAGATGGAGTCTCACTCTGTTACCCAGGCTGGAGTACAGTGGTGCGATCTCGGCTCAATGTGGCCTGCACCTCCCGGTTTCTGGGACTACAGGCACGTGCTGCTATGCCTGGCTAATTTTTGTATTTTTTAGTGGAGATGGGGTTTCATCATATTGGGCAGGATGGTCTTGATCTCCTGACCTCGTGATCCGCCCATCTGGGCCTCCCAAAGTGCTGGGATTACAGGCGTGAGTCAGCGCACCCAGCTGAAGAAAGAAAACTTTTTAAAGCCAGGTGCAGAGGGAGGCTCATGCCTGTAATCCCAGCACTTTGAGGGACTGAGGTGGAAGGATTGCTTGAGTGCAGGAATTCAAGACCAGCCTATGCAACATGGGAAAACCTCATTTCTACAAAAAAATTAGAAAATTAGCCAAGCTTGGTGGGACACACCTGTGTTCCCAGCTACTTCGTAGGCTGGGGTGGGAGGATCACTTGATCCTAGGAGATTGAGGCTACAGTGAGTCATAATTGTGTCATTGCACTCCTGCCTGGGCAACAGGGAGATGCTGTCACAAAGAATAAAAGTAAATAAAAACAAATAAATAAATGCAATTCATTTGGTGTAGCCTGAGCGTACAGTGTTTATAAAGTCTACAGTAGTATACAGTAATGTCCTTGACCTTTATATTCACTTACCACTCACTCGCTGACTCACCCAGAGCAAGGTCCAGTTCGGCAAGCCCTATTTATGTAAGTGTCCTGTACAGTTATACCATTTTTAATCATTGGTACCATATTTTACTGTACCTTTTCTATGTTGAGATGCACAAATGCTTGTGATTGTATTATAATTGCCTACAGTATTGAGTACAGTAATATGCTGTACAGGTTTGTAGTCTAGGAGCAGTAGGCTATGCCATATAGTCTAGGTGTGTAGTAGACTATCCCATCTAAGTTTGTGCAGGTACGCTCTATGATGTTCACACAATAACGAAATCACCTAAAAAAGCATTTTTTCAGAACTTATCCCCTTTGTTAAGTGACACATGACTGTGGTCTTCTTGAAGAGTTCCTGTTAAAAGTGGAGTACTCAGATTATAAGAGAGAGAATATTGTTGTCCTATAAAGAACCATATATAGTGTCTAAAAGAGAGAGATAAAAGGGAAACTAGAATTAATAGCTTTAAAATATAAAAGGACACTAAGATGGCAAACAGAGCCACAGGGAAGACAGGAATTAGATTAGCCACCTTTGCAAAATGCAAAATATTATAAGTTAGGAGTGTTTCAGATGTTGTTTTCTAAGAGAAGAGGCAGTTTTTATAGATGTAAGTTACATTACTAAGATATAGAAACAGAATCCAAAATAACCTTTTGATGAATGATTTCTACCAAATTACTTCTAAATTCACAAGCTGTGGTCTTAAGACGAATGTTAGATGAATTGTCATTCAAATACAATTTAATGAGATGTTCCTAGTGGGTAGATGACTTTCCATACGGTCATTCATGGTTTTTCCACAGTGTTTCTTCTACTTATGTCCTTTCTCCCACATCAAGCCTCAGAATCTTCTCCATTCAGCTAGGGAATAAGGAAAGAGGGAGGGTGGAGGATTGTACAGGAATCTTTTATGGGACAAGCTAAGCAGAGGCATACACCACTTCTGACCACATTGTATCTAAAATATTCATCACGTTACCCAAGTTGCATGCTGGAGGAACTGGGAAACATAGTCCTCGGCTGAGCTTTTCTTTTTTTCATCCCAGCAACAGCTCTTCATCATTGAAGGGGAGCACGAAACTTCAGTGTGCAAATAGTTATCTGAACTGGCATGGATAGACTTTCAGGATAGCCAACCTGAAACCAAGATTTTTCTCATTTTTTCTTTCCTGCTCTCTCTGTCAGCCCTTTTCTCCAGATACACTGATCTCTGGGCTTATGTCTCCTAGTAGAGCCGCCACTGTGATAGGTGTAGGGTTACATGAATGTTTTGCTTGGGGGATGTTATCATATTGTATCACCCGTAATTGACAGTTTGTTCCTAGAGATTTATTTTTGTTTTCTAAGTTTTCAAACTTTAGAAACATAAACCACATCCACTCTGGAAAATAATGAATTAAATAAAGAACCTGAAGAATCTAAACACGCTATTTCAGGTCTAGGGGAAGTCAGCTAAGGATAGTCCTAGGATAAGGCCTCTCCAGTTATTTTCAATGTGAGGAGAAAGAAAAAAGAAAGATTTGATGATGTTAACTTTTCTAGGAAAACAGAGTAGAAGGGCTTATTATATATTGGGCTTATTTTGTTTGGGCTTCATTATTAGCATTTTGATTATCTATTGCAGAAAAAAAATAGAGGAGTTCCACTTGAGTATCTCAACTTTATGGAACTTTAAATTACTTGAAGCAACATGGAATTGATTCAATAATGGGAGGGGAATCCTATTATTCAATACATATTATACCATGCAGATAGAATTATTGGGATATACATATCATGTAACTTTATCTGACAAACTCTATCAAGCAATATTATCTAACATAATTTCAAGTGGGAAAATGAATGGCAAGACAGTGGAGCTAATGGTAACTTTTTTTGGCCTGTCAGGAGTGTGGTCTTGGGCTAAACTTAATTAATATCCTGGCTTCACCTGTTCTAGTAGCTTTAGGGTGCTTTGAGGAACCGAAATGTCCATCTCACTGGATCCAGGGCAGCATAGAAGTAGTATTAAGGATTAAGTAGATAAATATGCAAACTAGACTTTATATATACGCACATACATTTCTTATATACAAGACAGAGATATAGTTATGAATGTATGAACATACATATATTACATATTCTTTTTCAAGTATTGAGTGATATAGAGTCAGAGAATAAAAGTCTATAGAACTAACACTGGCATAATCAATTGCCCAGTTATTTATACACCTGGCATTCAGGTGACCCTCTGAAGCAGCATTGTGAGCAGAATGTCTTCAACAGCTGGCACAGGTAACGTTACAGAAAAATAATGCATAAGGATTCACTTCATATGGCTAGGTACAAATCTAGAGGATGAGGCAGAGAAGCAACTTTTTCAGTAGTGGGATGGAGGAGGGAATGGAGACATCAGTAAAGAGAGTCTTCTTCCTTCTTTATTAGACAGCTAAGTTTACTTGCACATTCTAGAACTTCAACAAAAGAATAAATCTCTTGATTTGTAACAGACTCTATCATAGCAGTATCTGAAGTTGGTGCAAATTCTATAAACTCCGACTTCTGTTTATACAGCCTTTTTACCTGAGAAACAATATAATGTGCTGCTTAAGAGAGCTTAAGAGTCAGACACAGGCTTTATCCTTGACTCCATCAAGCAGGTAAATTTTGTGACCTATAGGAGCCTGCTTCTTTAGTAGTAAAAGGATGAAATACATCTACTTCACACGGTTGCTCTATTGATTGAATTAATGAGTCAAGAAACACAAAGTAGTTTTGCTTAATAAAAGTTAGTAATTATTGCATTGTTAATCATTGCAAGATAATTCAAGTTGCCAGTCTGCCTGTTACCCACATCCCCTACCTTTTCCAAGCACAGACATATGATGATACATTGCAAGACAAAAGTCATAGAGAATCAACTGAAAAGTTTTTAATGCTTGTATTTGTGCTGAAATATAAACACTAAATAATCATTTAATAAAATCATTAAATCATAAAACACAATCATTTTTATGCTGCAAGTGAGCAGGAGGTTTGTGGGACAGAGACCAGTGTTATTATAACTTATAACTACCACATTAATTTCCAATGCCTGGTGCTCCCCAGGTGAAAACGTGAGTGTCCGAGTCAGGCCTGCACATACAGGGGTCTGTTCTGCAGGAGAAACACCCTGAAATTAAATTCTGGTGTTTATACAGGTTACATGCTGCCCCTCTTCTCTTGAGAGAGGGAGTAAAACCTTTCTTCTCTAGTAATTTGCATTCCATTGCAATGTAAATGACTGGCTGCCTGGCTCCAGGTTTCACTTCCCCTTTGAAATGTAAACACTAGGGAAATTGCTCTCTGAGGTGTCTAGCTTTTCAACCACTCCTTAACTTCCAAGGCTCCTCCTTTAACCCAACTGTCAGCAACACTTTCTCAGACAACCCTATGTAGAAATGTTCAAATATTCATTTGCTGATGATAATTATTTCTTTTTGAAATGGCTAGCCATTCACATGATAATCTCTAATTCATCCCTCCCACTTTGCCAACATTGCTGTGACTGAAACTGGGCCAATGAGCAGTTTTTATCTTTGTTTACTTGATTTCAGAGTTGTTCTCCACGTACCACAAGCTGCAAAGTCATGGACTATTTTGTAAAATCCATTTATTCAGTGTCCTCTTTTAGTAAATGACATCACAATCCACCCAGGTGCTCAAACTAGAAACCTGGATATTACATTGGTACCAACTTCTTCCTCACTACCAATAAAACATCTATTCCCATATTCCTGTCAGTTGCAGCTATATCTCTTCAACTCCATTCAAACCACTAATATCTCTAACGTGATTATGACAATAGCATCCCAATGGGTTCATTACCTTTATCCCTATTCCTGAAGCAACCATTCTGCAATCCAAGTAATCTTTATACAAAGTAATTTTAAATTTGTTATCCCCCTACTTAAAACTTTTTATGGCATCCCATTGCCTTCAGGAGCTTATCTCATTGTCAGATGCACAAGTGCAGCTCCTTGAGAGATGGACAAAACTGAGGTACCCAACATTTCATCATGTTTCCTGACACTTGTATTCCAGTCTTTGTTGACCTAGGTCTGTGCCTCATTGGCCATAACATGAATTTCAGCTGCTTATGCAGATTTGGTACCTAAATATCCCTCCCAGTAACAAGCGAGAGGCAATACAGCCTGATAAATACGAGCAGAAGTTCTACAGACAGACATCCTGAATTTAAATTTGCCTCTCTACTTTCCGCAAGTATGACTTTGTATAGATTTATTTAACCTTAATGTGTCACAGTTTCCTCATCTATAAATGAAGAAAACAATAGACCTTAGTCATAGGTTTGCTATGATGAATAAGTAAATTAGTGCATGCAAAGCATTCAGAATATGTTCTGGCACATAGTAAATATTTAATAACTGTCAGCTATCTTGTTTATTACCATATCATACAAAGAGACATGTTTTGCTTGGAATGTGGTATTTTTTAAAAGATTTTAAAATATATGTAAAATAGCCTTTGGTCTCAAGTATCCATAGTTGCCAATGCATCTAATTGGTTTATTTTTGTGTCAAGCAATCTTACTTACATATATAACTTCCCTGAGCCCTCTTTGTCATTTTCAAATATTGATATAATTGATGTTACTCAAGATTTATTGGAGAAGGCTGAAAAAGGGCTTACATCACAAAAGTACAATTTTTTTTTAATTTTTAATTTTTTTTCCACCAACTTTTATTTTAACTTCCAGGTTACATGTGCAGGATCTGCAGGTTTGTTTCATAGGTAAATGTGAGCCATGGTGGTTTGCTTCACAGAACAATCCATCACTTAGTATTAAGCCCAGCATACATTAGCTATTCTTTCTGATGCTCTCCCTCCTCACACCCTTCCAGAAAGGCCCCAGTGTGTGTTGTTCCCACCAATGCGTCCATGTGTCCTCATCATTCACCTCCCACTTATAAGTGAGTTAAATCTTCTTGGTATTCTAAAACCTTCTTATGCTTCAATGTTGATATCTTTCTCTAGGTTTGGAAAGTCCTCTGTTATTATGTCTTTGAATAAACTCTCTAACTACCCCCATCTCTTTCTCTACCTTCTCTTTATGGTCAGTAACTCTTAGATTGGTCCCTTTGGGGCTATTTTTCAATCTTGTAAGCATAAGCATGTTTTGTTTGTCTCCTCTATCTCTCTCTATTCTTTCTTTCTTTCTTTCTTTCTTTCTTTCCTTCTTTCTTTCTTTCTTTCTTTCTTTCTTTCCTTCCTCCTTTCCTTTCCTTTCCTTTCCTTTCCTTTCCTTTCCTTTCCTTTCCTTTCCTTTCCTTTCCTTTCCTTTCCTTTCTTCCTTTCTTTCTTTCTTTCCTTTCCTTTCCCTTTCTTTCTTTCTTCGTTTCTTTTCTCCTCTCCTCTCTTCTCCTCTCCTCTCCTCTCCT
>NW_016803630.1:363770-370713 GCF_001698545.2 Rhinopithecus bieti | reverse complement strand
TTCCTTCCTTCTTTCCTTCCTTCCTTCCTTCCTTCCTTCCTTCCTTCCTTCCTTCCTTCCTTCCTTCTCTCTCCTTCTCTCTCTCTCTCTCTTTCTTTCTTTCTTCTTTTTGAGACAGAGTCTCACTCTTTCGCCCAGACTGGAGTGCTGTGACACAATCTCGGCTCACTGCAACCTCTGACTCCCAGGTTCAAGTAATTCTCTTGCCTCAGCCTCCTGAGTAGCTGGGATTACAGGCGCCCACCACCACGCTCAGCTAATTTTTTGTATTTTTAGTAGAGACAGGGTTTCACCATTTTAGCCAAGCTGGTCTCAAACTCCTGACCTCAGGTGATCCACCCACCTTGGCTTCCCAAAGTGCTGGGATTATAGGCGTGAGCCACCATGTCGGGCCTGACTATGTATTTTCAAATAGTCTGTCTTCAAGCTCACTGATTCATTCTTCTGCTTGATCAATTATGTTATTAAGGAATTCTGATGCATTATTCAGTATTTTCATTGCATTTTTCAACTCAAGAATTCCTGCTTGATTCTTTTTAATTATTTCAATCTCTTTGTTAAATTTATCTGATAGAATTCTGAATCCCTCTGTGTTATTTTGAATTTCTTTGTGTTTCCTCAACACAACTATTTGAATTCTCCATCTGAAAGTTGTCTCTCCAGGATTGGTCCCTGGTACCTTATTTAGTTCATTTGGTGAGGTCATGTATTACTGTATTGTCTTGATGATTGTAGACGTCCATCAGTATCTGGGCATTGAAGAGTCTGGTATTTATTATAATACTGTGTTTTTTTCAGACTCATAGGAGTACTACCTTGATGGTCTTGAATAAGATCTGGATTCTCTGGATTACCAAGCAGAGACTCTTGCTCTTTTCCTTTACTTTCTCCTGAAAAAAATAGAGCCTCTCTAGCTGTGCTGAGCCACTGGAGCTGGGGCTGTGGTGATATAAATACCCCTGTGGCCACAACCACTTGGACTGTGCTGGGTCAGACCTGAAGCCAGCACAACACCGAGTCTCACTCAAGACCCACTGTAACCACTTCCTGGTTGCTACCTATGTTTGCTCAAGGACCTAGGGCTCTACCATCAGCAGATGTAAAGCCAGTCAGGTTTGAGTCCTTCCCATCAGGTGACTGGGTTCCTCAAGGCCCCAGATGGATCTAGAGATGTAGTATGGGAGCCAGAAACTGATGTCCAAAATCTCAGCAGTTTTCTTGATGTTCTATTCTACTGTAGCTAAGCTGGCATTCAAACCATAATACAAAGACCTACCTGGTCTTTCCTCCCCGTTCCACAGTCAAAGGATCTCTCTCTGTGGCCACCACCACCACTGGCCCATGGTGGGTTGAGGTGGGCGGGGGGCGGGCGGTTGGTCAGGCCACCTTAAATGCTCATTGAAAGCCAAAGGGGACTTCAGTTAGCTTGTGCTGAATGCTCCCAGGCCTGGGACTCCTCTTCAGGGTAGTGGGCTCTCCTCTGGCCCAGAGCAGCTAAAAAAAATGCTGTCCATGAACCTAGGCCTAGACCTAGGGACCCCAAGATCCTGCTTATTGCTCTATTCCACTGTGGCCAAGCTGGTGCCTAAGGTGCAAGACAAAATTCCTTTTATTTTTCCCTCTGCTTTTCTCAAACAAGGAATCTTTCACCTTAGCCAACACAACTTTGAATGTGCTGGATCACACCTGAAACGAGCACATCTCAGAGCCCAAGACCCGCAGAATACTACCTGGTTAATTCAGGGACCAAGGGCTCTTTGGTTAGCAAGTAGTGAATTCTGCCGGGACTTAGTCCTGCCCTTCAAGCTAGCAGATTTCCTTTTGGCCCAGCCTGTGTCTAGAAATATCTTCCAGGAGCCAGGGCCTGGAATGGGGGCCTCATCACTTTGCCTGGTGCCTTATAATACTGTGGCTGAGCTGGTATCCAAGACGCAAGACAAAAATCCTCTTTACTGTCTCCTCTCCATAAGCAAAAGGAAGTAGTCACTTTTGTTGCTGCTAGCTATACTGCCTGGGCTTAGGGGAGGGGGAAGGGTCCAAGTACTCCCTCAGCCAACCCAGCTGGTGTTTCCATAGACCACGTTCTACCCTTGTCCACTGGCCCTGAGCCCAGCCTAGCACTAGGAATTGCAGTTCTTTTGTCCTAGACTGCCTTTCAAGTTTACCTAGGACTCCAGAGCACTTCAGCTCATGGTGGTGAGGCTTGCTTAGAAACACAAGTTCTGACTGCTTGCATTGGTGATTCCCCTCTGGCTAAGTGTGGTCCAAATGCTCCCTTTGTGTGCAGTTGCTGGCTTAGCCAAACATGGCTTTGCTGTCTGCATCACTGAGTTCATCGGAAAGTCTCCCAGTTTCTGCACTCTCCTTCCCCAAGTGTGCAGACTCGGTGCCACATGGCTGCTGTTGGGGGCATGGAGGAGGGGTGGCAGCAGTGATTCAAGACTGTTTCCCTCACTCTTTTTAATGCCTCCTCCAGCAACACGAAGTAAAACTAAGTACTGCGATTGTGATGCTGCCTTTCTGTGTGCAGATAGTAGTTAAAATCTGGTGTTCCTGTAGGGGGAGAGGGGGAAATGGTATAGGCTTCTATTCTGCCATCTTGCTCAACCTTCTGCAATATATTTTTTTAATGAAAAAATGAATTGTAAAGCCCGAGGACCTCATTTAATCCCAGAATTCTACTATCTTTCTGGTTTTCATTTTTATCTTACTCTCTCATATCTTTTTACTCCTTTCCTTCCCAGATTTAACTGAAAATCATTTGCCTTTTATTATACAAAAAAAAAAAAAAAAAATCCCACTTGTTACTCCCTTAGCCATTCACTTTATTTTTTTCATAAGTTATTGGGGTACAAGTGGTATTTGGTTACATGAGTAAGTTCTTTAGCGGAGATTTGTGAGATTTTGGTTCATCCATCACCCGAGCAGGATACACTGCACCATATTTGTAGTCTTTTATCCCTCACCTCCCTTCCACTCTTCCCCCTAATTCCCCAAAGTCCATTTTATCATTCTTATGCCTTTGTGTCCTTAGAGCTTAGCTCCCACATATCGGTGAGAACATACGATGTTTGATTTTCCATTCGTGAGTTACTTCACTTAGAATAATAGTACCTACCCAGGGGAGCAGAAGTCATTATATGAAAAAGATACTTGCACACACATGTTTATAGCAGCACAATTCACAAATTAAAAATTGTGAAACCAACCCAAATGCCCATCGATCAATGAGTGAATAAACAAACTGTGATCTATGTATAATATATATATGTGATAGAATATTATATATATATGATGGAATATGAATATATATATGATGGAATATGTGTGTATATGTATGTGTGTATATATACACACATTATATATACACACATTATATATACATTATATCTACATTATATATACACATTATATTTAATGGAATATATATAATGGAATATGACTCAGGCATAAAACTCATTCACTTTAGATGAATCTCCTCCTCTGGCCAAGTCCCCATCCAGGTGGTAAGAAATCTGCAGGCCCACTGGGATGTGCCCACCTGGAGTCAGTGGTCTTCCTTTAGAAAATGCATTTTTTAAATATGCCTCTCTTGGCCATTTGTGTGTGTATTAGTCCATTTTCACACTTCTATAAAGATACTACCTGAGACTGCGTAATTTACAAACAAAAGAGGTTTAATTCACTCACAGTTCTGGATGACTGGGGAGGCCTCAATAAATTTATAATCATGGCAGAAGGCAAAAGGGAAGCAAGGCATGTCTTACATGTCATCAGGAGAAGGAGAGAAGGGGGAAGTGCCAGATACTTATCACACAACTAGGTCTCATGATAACGCATTCATTATTATGAGAACAGCATAGGGGAAATCTGCCTCCATGATTCAATCACTTCCCACCATGCCTGTCCCTCAACACATGGAGATTACAATTTGAGATGAAATTTATGTGAGGACACAGAACCAAACCATATCAGTGTGTCTTCCTTGAGAAATATCTATTCAAATCCTTTGTCCACTTTGTAATCAGGTTGTTTCTTTACATATTTTGGCTATTAACCCCTTATCGGACGCATGGTTTGCAATCTCCCATTTTGTATGCTGTTTTTTCGCTCGATTGTTGTTTCCTTGGTTTTGAAGAAGCTTTTTAGTTGGGTGTAATTCTATTTGCCGATTTTTGCTATTGTTGTCTTTGTTTCGGGGTTCATATCAAAAAAATTATTGCCCAGACTAATGTTGTGGAGGTTTTTCCTGTTGTTTTCCTCTAGTATTGGTTGGTGCAAAAGGGATTTCCGTTTATGCCATTACATTTAATGGCAAAACCTGCAATTACTTTTGCACCAACATAATAGTTTTGCAGTTTCTATGCTTATATTTAAGTCTTTATAACATTTTGAGTGACTTTTGTGTATAGTGTAAGATATGGGTCTAACTATATTCTTCTGCCTGTAGATATTCAATTGCTCAACCTCATTTATTACAAAGACTGTCCTTTCCACATTCTGAATTTTGGCACGTTTGTCAAAAATGAATTGATAATAAATGCATGGATTTATTCCTGGGCCCCTTATTCTGTTAGAATATTCTGGAATAGGCCTATAGTCTGAGTCCACAAGGTTTTACCTGGTAAAGAGGCAGGACTGGAACCTGAGTCTAGGGGGGCAAGTCTGGATTCTGGGTCTGCAGGGGTGGACTTGGAGTCTCAGTCCATGGGGTCTCTGGCACCAGGATCTAATGAGGTGAGTCTGAACCCTGCGTCTGCTGGAGCAGGTCTACATCCTGGGTCCTCTGGAGCCTGGGACCCTGAAACTAGTCTGGAGCTTGGGGACAGCCTAGTGTTGGGGCTGACACAGAGCCTAGGTATATAAGGGATGATCTGGAACCTAGGATTATGGGCACTGGCCTGATGCCTGGAGTTACTGGGGCTGACCTGAAGGTTGGAACCATGGAAACCAGACTGGAGCCTGTGTCCACTGGCATAGAGGTTGTGTGTGCAGGTGCTGGCGTGGAGACTAGGTTCTGGAGAGCTGACCTGGGTCCTGGGTCATCATGGGCCAGCCTGGGACCTGGTACACAATAATGATCCTGGAGCCTGGGCCTAGGGCAGCTGGTCCAGTGCTAGGGTCTACTTTGGCAAGCTGAGATTCTGGGTCTGCTGGAGTTTGGGGTCACAGAGAATGATCTGGAAGATGGGGCTGAAGAGACCAGCCTGGCACTTGGCAGGCCTTGAGCCTGTGTCTATAGTACCTGCCTGATATTTGAGGCCAGGGGTGCTGACCTGGCATTGGGTTTGGCCAAAGTGCTGGATGGGCCTGCATTTTGTATTTACAGGGACCAGCCAGGAGGCTGGGTATCTGGGTGTTGGTCTTATGTCTACGGCTTTGGGAATTGGTCTGATGCCAGGAGTAATTCATAGCTTGAGGTTTCTGAGATCAGCTTGGTGGTGGGGCAGTGAGTGACTCAGTTTGCCCAGCAGATCAAGGACTCATCATGGCACTGAAGGCTCAGTTGGTGGCATGGGGGCCTGCCCAGTGTTGAGTTTTACTGCAATGGGACCAGTGTTGGGATACAATGCAAAGTCCAGTGCTTATTTCACTGTCCTTTCTCCACATGGAAGGTATGTAACTCCACACTGTGCTTTGTGGGGTTGGGGGGAAGGGTGACAGGGATAATATAAAACTATGCCTTCCTACACTCTTGAATGCATGTTTTCTTATTTCTGTGCAACACCCAGGTGCTATAATCCCTCACCTTGTTTCTTTAGTTCCTGTGAAGTTATTTTGTGCTTGGATAATTGTTTGAATTGTTGTTTCTCTAAAGGAATAAGCATTGGAAAGTCCTATTCCACATCTTGTTGACATCCCCACTCTGCTATTTAAAATATTTAGACATAAGAAGGTATGTAGGTGTCCATTTGTACTCTTGATCTGGGACCTGTAAATGTTAGGCTCCTCTTGTTCTTAAGCATGGGCCCCACAACAGTTAACTCTTAGAAGCAGCGGGGAGACTTACTTTCTACCCTAAGAGAACGTTTCAAAGTTTTATTTTGCATTTTTATTTCAAACAAGAACATTTTTGTGCCTACTAGGATTCCTGGTATTTGCTTTTAAGTAATTAGTTATTTTACAACATTTGTATACAACGAAGACTCAAAACTGAAGCATGGGCTATAAAGCTCTGTGGACTTTGTTACCACAGTCTGTGGACTATACAGTTTACCATCCTGTCTTCTTATAATCTGATTTTTACTACACGGGTCTTACTGGGCATTGTTCAGTTCCTTTGACAGGGCATGGTCTTGCCTGCCACAGGGCTTTTGACTATCCTGTCATTTCTATTTAAAGTGCTCCTCCCTCCTTTGTTTATCCTAGCCAAATCCACCCATTCTTAAGGTATTTGCTTTAATATAATCCTCTTAGGTAAATCCTCTGTGGGTAGGTTAAGGCTTGTTCTTGTTTCCTTCTCCCTTGTTCCTTATATTCCCATTAAACTTAACTCCACAATTAATTGCTGTCTACTCCTTCCACTGTCTGAGTAAATCCACATCTGTTTGTGTATCCATTTATTTCTAGTTCCTAGAGCAATGCTTGCTACATAAGAAGCCTTCAATAAATATGTGTTGACAGACATCTAGCAATTCAATGTTTTGCAAATTTATATAACAAATACTATATCTCTGTAGTCTAGTAATATGGGAAAGGCTGGTGTGCAGAACTGTTTAACAATAATTATATACTTCAACTCTGAAATGTTTTGTGAAGTCATTCCATGCTGCAACAAGTTATTATTTGAGAATTTTAAACTCATGAAGCCCTGCAGTGAGTTTGTTTCACAATATTATCTTCACTTCAAGACAGTTTTGACTTTCCCATCTCAAGTGTTTCAATACCATGTGTTTGTGCATCTAAAAAAAAAAAAAAAAAAAAAAAAAAAAAAAAAAAAAAA
>NW_016803630.1:344745-360844 GCF_001698545.2 Rhinopithecus bieti | reverse complement strand
CAAATTTTTTTAAAAAAATTTTTTTTTTTTAAAAAAAAAAAAAAAAAAAAAAAAAAAAAAAAAAAAAAAACTGTTATTCAAAGACACACTGTGGGGCTGAAGACCAAATTTGTTCTTTCTATATTCTCTTTCCCTGACTTTAGCTTCGTGTACTATTTCATGTACATGAATAGTACATGAAGGAATAATTTCTTTCAAATCTGTGATCCATTTTGCATAATCTTCATACTGAGTTAAAATAAAATCTTGTTTCCAAGGAGTTTAATAGGTGGTTAAAATATAATTGGCTAAATTTGCTGGCATCAGCATCCCAGGAATGTCTGCCCCATCTGTGGAGAATGAAGTTTGTGAGTGTATGAGTTGCTAAGTGGCCTACCTTTTTTTGCAAAGCACTAACATCATGGTTATTTCCATTTGTGCTTTAAAAAGAAAGGACTTAACTGTATGTTAACATGGTTAAAACTTGTAGTTGAGGAATGGCAAATTCATCTTAAATTATGTGCCTATCCAGAATGCTTAGTTGAACGGGATTCTGAGAAGTTCTCTGAAATATAAAGGGAAGCACATACAGACATTGTTCTAATGAGAGACAGGACTAGCTGGATTTCTTCAGCCCATTAAGAATCCCTAAGCCCAGCTAGGAAGGTGACCGCATCCACCTTTAAACATGGGGCTTGCAGCTTAGCTCACACCCGACCAGTCAGAGAGCTCATTAAAATCCTAATTAGGCAAAAACAGGAGGTAAAGAAATAGCCAATCATCTATTGCCTGAGAGCACAGTGGGAGGGACAAGGTTCGGGATATAAACCCAGGCATTCGAGGCAATAGCAATCCTCTTTGGATCCCCTCCCTTTGTATGGGAGCTCTGTCTTCACTCTATTTCACTCTATTAAATCTTGCAACTGCATTCTACTGGTCCGTTGTTTGTTAGGGCTGGAGCTGAGCTTTCGCTGGCCGTCCACCACTGCTGTTTGCTGCTGTTGCAGACCCCCGCTGACTTCCATAAAACTATATCCCTCTGGATCCAGCAGGATGTCCACTGTGCTCCTGATCCAGCAAGGCACCCATTGCTGCTCCTGATTGGGCTAAAGGCTTGCCATTGTTCCTGCATGGCTAAGTGCCCAGGTTAGTCCTAATCGAGCTGAACACTAGTCACTGGTTCCATGGTTCTCTTCCATGACCCACAGCTTCTAATAGAGCTATAACACTCACCACACGGTCCAAGATTCCATTCTTTGGAATCCATGAGGCTAAGAACCCCAGGTCAGAGAACAGGAGGCTTGACACCATCTTGGAAGCAGCCTGCCGCCATCTTGGAGGTGACCGCCACCATCTTAGGAGCTCTGGGAGAAAGGACCCTCTAGTAACACTAATGCATATATATAATATATAGATATAGATATACATACATTTAATATGTTGTGTATATATTACATATTTATGTAATCTCATAAATTAGGAACTATTATTATAGGAGGAAACTTAGTGAAGATGCTGAGTTCCTTGCTGAGGTTCACAAATTATTTCAACCAATGTAAATTTTACCACAAATGTAAGATTATGATGATAATGATGATGCTTACACCTATTACTGTGGGCTCTTCGAGGTCTGCATTATTTACATAGCACTAATTTGAACCTAAATAGCCTAATACTAGAGCCTATGTGCTTCAATACCAATGTATACTTTGCCTTTGTCTAAGCTAGGAAAAGTGTTTTGGTCAATGAGCAAAATCTCCTCTCAGCATCGGAGGGAGAGTGTTGGTACTCACATCAGACATGGTTGCACCTGCACTAGTCTTTTAACACTAAAATTGTGCCCTGACCTTTGAACTGTCTTGAGGCAACAAGAACAATCATCCTCATTAAGGCATGATAAATAGAGAGAAAGAAGCTTAGTTGGGTTGGGCAAAAAAAGAGTTTTTCTTTTAACTTTATTTACTATATAGCAAATATTAGCTAGCTGTTTTCATAAATGTTCTGCATTCATACTGAATAACTGTTGTTATTACTATTTTAAAAATCAAAGCCAAACTGACGTTCAGAGAGGATAGGTGACTTGCAAAATTGTATATCCAGTAAGTACTACAGAAGGCCAGATCCTCATATGCTAAGTTCACTGCTCTTTTCAATACACGGTCTCTGCCTAATGTAATTAAGTTTACATCTGAATACATGGGACATTTGAGATTTTAAGTCAGAAGAATATGCTTGTCAAAAATATAAATTCAGTACAATGCATAGCTCCATAAAACACTTCCTAAAGAGTGTAACATCTTAATCCTTTAATATCTCTAAGCTTGAATCAAAAATAGAAAGCCCTTTAACTCATTTTCAGTCCAGGATAAATACAAAAAGCTAACCATGGAAAGGGCATTCCAGGAAAAGAGAACACAGCAGTATTTGCTTGGTGTGTGCTAGACTGTATAGTAAAGAATTTGGCCTTGAGCAAAGAGACGTCTGGCCTTGTCCCAGAATCCTTGCAGGCAATTTCCAAATCCTTGGAAGTTCTTCAGTGATGAGTGTCTTTGTTATTCATGATGGGACCCTCGGGCCACACCTAGTGATAGTTTATAGTCATGAGACTCAAGGTGAGCCTTCGTGGACCACATGACAACAGCCTGACCTCCAGGAAGAGGGTGCAGAGAGCTGGAGACTGAGTCAAACCATGTAGAAAATTATTCGATCAATTATGCCTACATAATGAGAATCCAATAAAAATTCTGGACAATGAAGCTCAGGCAAATTTCCCTTGTTTGCAATCCTCCAAGTGTATTGTCACACATTGGTGTCAAGAGCGTAACATCCTGATGACAATGGAAGCTTCCTTTGGAACCTTTGAAGATTCTGTGCCTATTAGTTTGGCTGGTTCTCATTTGTATTATTTCCCTGAAATAAACCATAACTGTGAGTATAATAGCTTTCAGTGGGTTCTGTGAGTCCATCTATTAAATTATCAAAACTAATTTTGATTTTAGGAACCTTATTCAAATTGTAGTCAGTGTCACCAGTGAGGGTGATCTCTTGTGAACTCTTTCCTCTAACTTTGTAGTTCTACTCTAACTCCTTGTAATTCCTGTCAGATTCCTTGGGCAGAGGTGGAAGTTCTGGGGATTTTGTTTCCAAACCTAGACACTACAGCAAAAGAGAAGGGATGTGGGCAAAATTTAGGTGAGTGTCTGTTGATAGCAAAATGTTCACCAGGAAGAAGCGAACGAGAAAAACAATGGAGTCTTAAAAAGTTCTTACATAACACACTCTAACACAAAGAATTATACATGTGGGAATTATAAATGTGAATACAGTTTTAAGTGATCAGTTTTGACTGTTATGACAGGTGGTCTAGCTTTTCTTTCATATCCTCAGAGTCTGAATTCTTCAGATTCTTCCATGAATTGTTCATTTTTCAATTCTAATTTATTCATTCTGGGTGGAGCCTGATGAAAAGATTAGAGAGAAGGGAAAAGAAGAAGTATGAAATCAGAAGGAAAAGAGATCCTGATTTTGTGGTCTATCTTCACATAATCAGACCTTTTACATTGACTAGGAAGAATAAGAATAAAAGAGGAAAATCTAGCTTACCATTTATATGTATCAAAAAAGTCTATAACCAAGTTACCCACTTAGATATTGTAACTTGAACAATTGTTATTTCTATAATTTACTTTAGTATACTTTGAGTTTGAAAATGCAGTATATTTGTGCATAAGTTAACTTGTATCTATTCTCTAGGTAGTTGTTAACATTTTTAAGTATGTTTATCAGGAATTCACACATCAAATGAGGTTAAACTAGCATTTCAAAAAAATCATAATCACCTTTCTACATTCCAAAAGCAACTATGGGCAAATTTCAAATACTGATATTTAAATGTGTACTAGAAATTCTATTAATTAGTACAAATAATGCTAGAAATAATTTTTAATTTTTAAAATGAGTCATTTTCAAGATAATGGCTAGAAATATTTACAGATGAGCTAATTTTTTTAATGGTTATAAAATTATGAACACAGAGCTTAATATCTTCCAGGGTAACTTTTTAAGTCTAGAAATATCTTTAACTAAGTATTCTGTTGCAAAGTTTAGCAGGCCCCACAGTCGAATATTATTGCATTATTGTTTTCTATTGAAATATTTTTTTTTTTTTTTTTTTTTATTTTTTTTTTTTTTGAGAAGGTTCTCGCTCTGTCACCCAGGCTGGAGTGCAATGGGGCAATCTCACTCCTGCAAGCTCCACCTCCTGGGTTCATGCCATTCTCCTGCCTCAGCTCCTGAGTAGCTGGGACTACAGCGCCCAACCGCCATGCCCAGCTAATTTTCTGTGTTTTAGTAGAGACGGGTTTCAACCATGTTAGCCAGGATGGTCTCGACTCCTGACCTCGTTATCTGCCTGCCTGAGCCTCCCCAAAGTGCTGAGATTACAGGCGTGAGCCCACCACACCTGACCCTATTGAAACTTTCTACAAAATGTCTGAAAGCCTATGATAACAACAGTTTGTACAAGTTATCAACTATTATGCATATAATTATGTAAATAAAATATGCAAATAATCACATATATAAATACACCATCATATATACAGCACTTACACATACCTATGTATGTGCATAGGTATATACATACCTGAGTATTGATTATACACACCTATACATACCTATGTATGTGCCTATACATACACAAATATATATGCGTGTGGAGATACATGCATATATATGTAGTAATAAGAGACTTGTACATAGCAAAATTCATTCTGAGAAGACTTGCTTTAAAACCACCAGGTAACTTAATTTGGGGGAGGAAACGAAAAGTTTCTGCCACCTGTATTTGTAAGGATGCATTACTGCTTATCAAAAATAACCGAAATAGCCAAACTGAATTAAGTTGTCTTGCAACAATGTTTAAAAAAATTTATCTCCATCATTTCTAAGCCAACTGATATTATTAATGAATTCCCACTAACTGAAAATGAGAAATAAAACTAAAATAAAATTGTGTTGAAACAATTTATTAATATTTCTCTCATAAAATATAAACACGTTTTGGGTACTTTATCAATTTATTATATAAAATCCTCTTTTTCTCAGATCTCCTATTTTTCCCTCTGTTTTTTTCCACAATGGTGGCTGGATACATGGAAGAAAGGAAGGTTTCTGAAAGAGTTATAACCAAGGAAGACTGGATCTAGAAAAGTCTTCTGGATTATTCAAGCTCTATTATCAAGCTTGAATTTCAACTATTCTTCTGAGATACATACTTGTATATTCACCTCCATTCTTGACAGCTATACTGATAGCTCGTAAATATGTCAAAGCAACAAAGTCTAAAGATTGTTTTTTTCTATACCTAAACCTCCTCCTCCCCCAATGTTCCTCATCTTAGTAATGTCTCCACCACACACTTCATTGTTCCTGTCCCAAATATAGAATGTGACTTAAGTTCCTCTGTCATACCCATATTATCATGTAGACTTAGCTATTTCTATTACACACCTATTATATCCTTTCATATTTATCTCCAAGCTGCCATCATCTCTCAACCTCACCTACTATAATGGCTTTATCGCCATTCTCCAGGCTTCCATGGTCACAACTCACAATCTATACTTCACACCGAAGTCTTAGTGATCTTTTCAAACTTAAATCAAATCATGTCACTACCATGCTTAAAATCTTCCAGTGGCTTCTCATCGTATTTATATTGTACTCACATTAGGTGATATACTTTTAAAAAATAATTCGATATGTCTCTTGAATACTTTTCCAACCATAACAATGTATGTTGTTTGTGCTGTAGAATTCCCTGCACTCTAGATATGCTTGTGGTATAATTTCACATGTTCTTCTATCCCCACATATTTCTGGTAGGTGGTAGTTCCATCTAGAGGGTTAGTGTGATTCCATTCTTCTTGTTATTTTGTGGGTTTCTTTTTTTTTTTCTATTTGTTTTTCCCCATGATATCAGGAGGTACATAATGTGAAGTGATTCCTCTTTTGGTAATGTTAACACTGATATGAACATTTAGGCTAATAATGCTAAAATCTATTAGCCTAAATCTTCTATTAAAAACTTTCATATCAACATTTCTCCTAATATTTTAGCATCTATTGATGATCATAAACTAGCTCCATTATTTCATTAGGTAGAAGTCATATTTATTATATGCCAAAAATCAATCTACATTGTCTTACTTCAAAGGAAGTTTTTTACATGAGTTTCTATGAACTATGTATGCAGAAAAGTACTGTAGTGTTTAATTAATAGAGACTTCTTAGCCATAGCCTAATGGAATTTTACTTTTTTGTTAACATGATGGAGTCTGAGTTACTTTTTAATGGCCTTATACAATTGACTCTTCCCATTAGAGAGCAGCATTCTTTGCTGTATATTATTTTTATGCATCTATAAGGCAATTTGTGTTTTGAAAGCACTTTGTATTTTACCTGTCATTATCTGGCTATTCTTTTGTAATTCTTCTTTCATACAGAACACAACATGAAATCAGATAACAAACTAGAGAGGAGCTTATCCTTCAGTTGAGGCATACACAAAAATTCACACAATTTAGCTGAGACATCAACTGAGAAGTTGGTCATACAGAGAACAGCGTACTATCATTCCAGTCAGAGAGGACAGCCAGTGCAAAGAGCCTAAAAAAGGAATGAATTTGTCTTCCTTGAAAGCCTGAGAAAAAATTAATGTAGCTACAGCATACTTAGTGAGAAGTGGAATTATATGCAATAAGATCATATAAGTGTCTAAGGGTCACATCATATATGTCTTTCAGTGGAGGCCATGATAAATAATTTGAATTTTAATTGATTCACCATGAAAAGGAATTGCGAGGTTTGTGTATGGTGGTGACATGATATTATTCGTATTGTTAAAAGATTAATTTAGATTGGTGCTATGTAAAGAAAGTATGTGTGACAATGAAATTAGAAGGATCAAATAAGAAGGCAATTGCAATAGTCCAGGGAAGAGACAGCAGCCTGGTTTGGGTGGCAGCAGTAGATATGGAAGAAATAAGGACAAGTTCAAAGACTATTTTGAAGTAAAACTAATAGGAATTTCTGAGGTATTGGATGGAGCCAGTGCTAGGGAAAATGGAAGAATCAGGGTAAAACTCTGCCTACGCAAATGATTGATATTTGTGTGATTAATAGAGGAAACTGAGAAGGAAACAGTTCTGTAAAGTCCTGGTTTGAGCTTGATAATAATAGAGTTAAAAATGGAGTTCTCAATAGGTGGTTAGATATTTGGCTTTAGAATTCTGGAGGTTAGTAGCTTAATAAACAAATTTTGAATCCATCAGCAAAAAAACTGATGGCGGTGTGCACCTGTAGTCCTAGCTACTCGGGAGACTGAGGCAGGAGAATTGCTGGAACCCAGGGGTCAGAGGTTGCAGTGAGCTGAGATCGTGCCACTGCACTCCAGCCTGGCAACAGAGTGAGACTCCATGTCAAAAATATATATATAAATAAATAAATTTAAAAAAAAAAAAACAAAAAAAAAACCTTGGAAGAGAATATGGACAGGAAACAGCGACTGACAAGGTCTCAACCCTGGACCACTTCAAATATTTAGAAGTCAGAAGAAAAAGCAGCAAAGGAACCTGAGAAGGAGCTGCCAGTGAGGGAGAAAATTAGAACACTGTGATATCAAGAAAGCTGAGGGGAAGTTGAGAGCAGCAGAAGTAACTATTGGCTATGGCAGCATGGAAGTCATCTGGGACTCTGACAAGGAATATTTCATAGGGAAAAGGCCCAGACATAAAAATGACATGATTTAAAGTTAATCATAAAGTACACTGAGATAAATAATCTGTTTGAGTAACAGAAATATATGTAACACAAGAAGGAAAAACAGCTCCATTAAAAGCCTTGAAAATGAGAGACTAAGATATGGGGCTTAATGGTTGGGTTTGTCTCTGTCCAGAGTAGACAATTTTCTTCTGCTGTTAAAGAAGAAAAGACAGAAAACATTGAGAGTGGATGAAAGTAGGGTGGTAAGCCATTTTGTTTATGCTTGTTTATTACAAACCTGAGGATGTCAACTTAGTGTGAAGATCCAGAAAGGAATGTGGAAGCTTAACGAGCATAGGTATGCAACAGTTCTATTGGGAATGGAGATTTAACAAGGGATGGAGATAGAAGTTTAATCTCAATGCCCATTTGAGAGATATAACTTGGACATAGCAAGGACGAGTTTTGTCAGACAACTATTTGGAGTGAAAAAGGGGCAATGGTATTGAGGGCATTTACAAAGAAGTGATTATGATACTGGAAGTTACTGAGGTGAGGGAGTGATAAACAATGAAAGTGTTATGTGATGCATAAATGAAATGTCTAAAGAGAGTAACAAATTCTGAAGTAATGCTTAGAGTAAATGAGATGGATGAGTAGAAGTTGGTAGTTTAAGAATGTACACTTGTGACTGGGCGCGGTGGCTCACACTTGTAATCCCAACACTTTGGAAGGCCGATGTGGGCAGATCACATGAGGTCAGGAGTTCAAGAATAGTCTGGCCAAGATGGCGAAACTCCGTCTCTGCAAATACAAAAATTAGCCAGGTGTGGTGGTGCATGCCTGTAATCCCAGCTACTCGAGAGACTGAGGCAGGAGAATCACTTGAACCCAGGAGACGGAAGTTGCAGTGAGCTGAGATCATGTCACTGCACTCCAACCTGGGTGATAGAGCAAGACTCCATCTCAAAAAAAAAAAAAAAAAAAAAAAAATGTACACTCAAAAGTGGGATTTTGAAGGAGGAACAGCAGACACTGCAAAGATTTGGGGGAACCCCTTATGAAAGGTGAAATAAATATAAGTTATCATCTGTAAAATAAGTGAATGAAGTTAAAAACTCATGTTTGTGATGATTATTTCAATAATGCTTATGTAATATTATCATACTCTTTTAAAAATGAACTTTTGCTATGCTTGTGGCTATGTGTTGCAAATGCCCTAAGCAAGAGTTCTGGCTGCCTTTCAGATTTTTGAGCCCTGGGCTACAATTTCTGTTGATGAGTAGTGAGACAATGCATGAGTGGAAAACCATAGGTTAATTGATTAACATCTCTATTTTGTAGTGTTGTAATCTGCAAAGAGGGGATAATGCTACTTAACTGGATGGGTGGATTGACAATCTGTGTGTGTGTGTGTGTGTGTATGTGGGCATTGTACTAGAGGTGTTCAATAATATTTACTTATGTTTGCACTCTGGTCCTGTTTTCAAAAATGCTATATCAATGTTTGCTTAAATACATTTGCAGATTCTTAGGTTAAACAATTCTAAATATATGGTTTTGATTTTAAAATATTGTCATTGGTGGCATGGGAAATGAAGAGACATTGGTTAAAGGGAGTAAACTTTCATTTATAACATAAATAAGTTTTAGAGATACAATATACAGCATGGTGACTATAGTAAACAATATTATATTATATACTGGAAATTTGCTTAGAGAGTAGATATTAAGTGTTTAGCCACACATACAAAAAATAACTATATAAGGCAATGGATGTGTTAATCAGCTTGAGTATGGTAATCATTTCACAATAAATATGTATATAAAATTGTTATGTTGAGCACCTTAAGTATATATGCAATTTTTATTTGTCAATTTTACTTCAGTAAAGCTGGTACAAATATTATTATACCTTTTTTCTTCAGGACCTCCTAGGATCTTTATTTTGCTTATGCATATTATGATTAAGTAAAGAGGAGATTGGTTATATTTATTCTGAATTCTACAAAAATTTATTATGATTAAAATTATTTCTAAGACACTGAATTTCCAAGGATCACACTTTAGGAATGCTGAGCTACATTGTCTCTCAGAATATCTTTTTCTTAAGATAATGAAAATATCATTTCTTTTTAATACATGGGTTAAGTTTGAGTATTGAGAGCAAAATGTAGTTAAGATTTGTTGATATAGGCCAGGCACGGTGGCTCATGCCTGTAATCCCAGCACTTTGGGAGGCCGAGGCAGGCTGGGATTCAACATAGTGAAACCCCATCTCCACTAAAAATACAAAAAAATTAGCCGGCAATGGTGGCAAGTGACTGTAGTCCCAGCTACTGGGGAGGCTGAGGCAGGAGAATGGCATGAATCTGGGAGGCGGAGCTTGCAGTGAGACGAGATGAGGCCACTGCACTCCAGCCTGGGCAACAGAGTGAGACTTCGTCTCAAAAAAAAAAAAAAAAAATTTGTTGATATAATGATTAAGAAGAAAGGATGCTATGGTTCTTGCCCTCAAGGAACTTAAAATCTAGTTACTTTTGGTTCTTTAAAGTTATTCCGCAAACATTCTTCAAGGAATACTTTTTATCTATCCTTGTTTCCTGGCAATGGTACTCTCTAAATAACATGTAGCTAGTAATTAATTATTGTAACAAAATGACAAGGGCTTAGGGTGCAACTCAAAATTGTCAAATACCAACATTCCCAGACAGATCGCATATGCTGAAAATATTCTCATCAACATCTTCAAAGTAAAGGCAGTGACTTTGTTAGACCTTTTACAGACTAGAAAGAAAGATTTTAAAAAATTAAGAAAATCAATACATTGTTTTGCAAACTGGCCTACAATCAGACAGCAGAGACTTCAAGCCCCAAGCCAAACTTAAAATCAGAATTTCTGTCACCTAACCTCAGTGAGCAGAACTGAGATAATAGACATGAAGTTCCCATCAAGCATTTTGATTAGATCTATCTGTGTGCCCAGCTCACCATTCAAACGATAGAGCCACTAACAATTTCCTATAGCCCAGTCCACCTTCAAAGGACATAACTGTTCTCCTCTTAGAGAAAAGCCATACACAACACATTATGTGGAGAAAATGAATCGCTGTGAAACATCCCAGAAATGCCATGGAAAGAGAGGATGAGAATAGGTTATGAACTTACATAAACAGTCTGAAGCTCATCCTGTAGTTATAAAATGATATTCAGAAGGGGTGATGAGTGATGGTAAGATCCTGGGTGTTAATTATTGCTGCAATCAAACATACAGTAGAACAGATCATGAGGTATACCCGTGGGGGCTGATTCATATGTGTGGTAGTTGACTTGTCAATCTCAGGAATTCTCCAAGTATTTTCCTGGACCATCATCATTAGCATCACCTGGGGACGTGTTACAAAGAAAACTTCTTGGATGCCCGTTTACACACCAGCTGAATCAGAAATTCTGTGGGTGGGGCTCAGTAATCTGTAACAGGTCCTCCAGGTAATTCTCATGCACACTAAATTTTAAGAACTATTGATCTATCCAAATCATTTTAATAATTTGCATACTAATGTAGTCTCTTCTCAGAAAATCCTGCCATAAAACAGTTCTGTAATTTTTCACATGCTTTGTCCACATTTGGCAATGGCCTAATCCAAGGGGGGGAAGATGAAAGAATGTTAATGAAAGGCAGCCAGAAAAGAGTCACTGGCCTCAGTTTTCAAGCTAAGCTGTATGTATGCAAACAGTGATGTGACAAGCAATGGTCAGTGATTAACAGATTTGGCCACAACTACACACAGCTGTAGGGTCACAAGCATCATCTTTGTTGGCAAAAGATACATAAATAAATCCTTAATTATAACGCCTGTTGCATACCTAAACAAAATGAACCACTAGTATTTAACTTATCATTTTGAAAAGTTCTATGGACTATGAAATGTTGAAAATAAATCATATTCTGAGCCATTTTTCAGCAAAGAACAATAATAAGACACTATGGGATGCTTATTGCTAATAGAAGGATATTTCATGAGGCCTTGTGGAGGACGATTTATTTTTTCAGAATTCACGTTCATGAGACAGCACTTGGTTAGCTGCCATTGTAAACCCATTAGGAATACGCTAACTAGCGGCCAAAGAGAGAAACCTGTGACAAAATGATGAACTCAGGCAAAACATATTCAGGTTTAGAGTCTCTGAAATGTTTATCCCACCCCAAACATTCCCTACTATCAGCTTTGGCTGTGGCTCTCTGCTCCATCATAAGGTGGCTCTTTTCCTGCTGCTTAGTTTAGTCCAGGAGGGACAGCAGCCAAACTTGCCCTGTCCAAACAGCAGCTGGCTGCTTATCTGACCACAACAGCTCTATGGGACAAAGTTCTTCTCCTAGAGATAAGCAGTCCCTTCTATTCTGGGAAACAAATTGGCTCTGGAGAAGTAGTATGTCCACAGCAAGATTAGTAAGAAAGTAGAAAGAGAAGCCAGAGTGGGACATTGTAGAGTAAAAGGGATAAAGATGGAAGGAGAAAAGGAAGAATATTCTGCTTTATCAGAGACTAGGATTGTAACCCCTGCCTTTTTTTTTTTTTCTTTCCATTTGCTTGGTAAATATTCCTCCATCCCTTTATTTTGAGCCTATGTGTGTCTTTGCACATGAGATGGGTCTCCTGAATACAGCACACCAATGGGTCTTGACTCTTTATCCAATTTGCCAGTCTGTGTCTTTTAATAGGGGCATTTAGCCCATTTACATTTAAGGTTAATATTGTTATGTGTGAATTTGATTCTGTCATTATGATGTTAGCTGGTTATTTTGCCCATTAATGTATACAGTTCCTTCATAGTGTCAATGGTCTTTACATTTTGGGTTGTCCTTACAGTGGCTGGTACCGGATTTTCTTTTCATATTTAGTGCTTCCTTTAGGAGCTCTTATAAGGTGACAAAATCTCTCAGCATTTGCTTGTAGGTAAAGAATTTTATTTCTCCTTCACTTATGAAGCTTAATTTGGCTGGATATGAAATTCTATGTTGAAAAGTATTTTCTTTAAGGATGTTGAATATTGGCCCCCCACTCTCTTAGGGCTTGTAGAGTTTCTGCCAAGAGATCTGCTATCAGTCTGATGGGCTTCCCTTTGTGAGTAACCCGACCTCTCTCTCTGGCTGCCCTTAACATATTTTCCTTCATTTCAACCTTGGTGAATCTGATGATTATGTGTCTTGGGGTTGTTCTTCTTGAGGAATATCTTTTTGGTGTTCTCTGTATTTCCTGATTTTGAATGTTGACCTGCCTTGCTAGTTTGGAGAAGTTCTCCTGCATAATATCCTGAAGAGTGTTTTCCAACTTGGTTCCATTCTCCTCGTCACTTTCAGGTACACCAATCAAATATAGATTTGGTCTTTTCACATAATCCTGTTTAGTCCAGGAGGGACAGCAGCCAAACTTGCCGTGTCCAAACAGCAGTTGGCTGCTTATCTGACCACAACAGCTCCATGGGAAAAATTGGAGGCTTTGTTCGTTCCTTTTCATTCTTTTTCCTCTAATCTTGTAATCTTGCTTTATTTTATTAAGTTGATAATCAATCTCTGATATCATTTCTTCTGCTTGATTGATTCAGCTATTGATACTTGTGTATGCTTCACGAAGTTCTCATGCTGTGCTGTGCTTTTCAGCTCCATCAGGTCATTTATATTCTTCTCCAAACTGGTTATTCTAGTTAGCATTTGGTCTAACCTTTTTTCAAGGTTCTTAGCTTCCTAGAGTTGGATTAGAACATGGTCCTTTAGGCCGGTGCCGCGGTGGCTCAAGCCTGTAATCGCCGCACTTTGGAGGCCAAGACGGGCAGATCATGAGGTCAGGAGTTGAGACCATCCTGGGCTAACATGGTGAAACCCGTCTCTACAAAAAAATACAAAAACTAGCGGGTGAGGTGGCTGGTGCCTGTAGTCCCCAGCTACTCGGGAGGCTAAGGCAGGAGAATGGCATAAACCCCGGGAGGTCGGAGCTTGCGTGAGCTGAGATCCAGCCACTGCACTCCGACCCGGGCCGCAGAGCAAGACTCCGTCTCAAAAAAAAAAAAAAAAAAAAAAAAAAAAAAAAAGAACGTGGTCCTTTAGCTCATAGGAGTTTGTTATTACCCCTTTCTTGAAGCCTACTTCTGTCAAATCATCAAACTCATTCTCCGTCCGGTTTTGTTTGCTTGCTGGTGAGAAGTTGTGATCCTTTGGAGGAGAAGAGGCATTCTGGTTTTTTGGAATTTTCAGACCTTTTTTGTGCTGGTTTTACCTCATCTTCATGGATTTTATCTACCTTTGGTCTTTGGTGTTGGTGACCCTTCAGATGCAGTTTTGTGTAGACATCCTTTTTGTTGTTGTTGTGCTATTCCTTTCTGTTTGTTATTTTTCCTTCTACAGTCAGACCTCTCCTGCGGAGTTTACTGGAGTTGGCTGGAGTCCACTCCAGCCCTGTTTGCCTGGGTATCACCAGCATAGGCGCAGCAACAGCAGAAGATTGCTGTGCCTGTTCCTTTCTTTGAAAGTTTCATCCCAGAGGGGCACCCGCTAGATGCCAGCTGGAGCTCTCCTGTATGAGGTGTCTGTCGACCCTTGCTGGGAGGTGTCTCCCAGTCAGGAGGCATGGGGATCAGGAACCCACTTGAGGAGTCAGTTTGTCCTTTAGCAGAGTTTGAGCACTGTGCTGGGAGATCCACTGCTCTCTTCAGAGCCGGAAGGCAGGAATGTTTAAGTCTGCTGAAGCTGCGACTTAGACTCCCACACAATAATAGTGGGAGACTTTAACATTCCACTATCAATATTAGACAGATAAACAAGACATAAAATTAACAAGGATATTCAGGACTTGAACTCAACTCTTGACCAAGTGGACCTAATAGACATCTGCAGAATTCTCCACCCCAAATCAACAGATTGTACATTCTTCTCAGTACCACATTGCACTTATTCTAAAATTGACTACATAATTGGAAGTAAAACACTCCTCAGTAAATGCAAAAGAATGGGAATCATAACAAACAGTCTCTCAGACCACAGTGAAATCAAATTAGAACTCAGGATTAAGAAACTCACTCAAAACCACACAACTATATGGAAACTGAACAACCTGTTCCTGAATGACTACTGGGTAAATAACAAAATTAAGGCAGAAATAAATAAGTTATTTGAAACCAATGATAACAAAGATACAGCATACCAAAATCTCTGGGACACAGCTAAAGCAGTATTAGAGTGAAATTTATAGCACCAAATGCCCACAGGAGAAAGTGGGAAAGATCTAAAATTGACACCCTAACCTCACAATTAAAAGAACTAGATAAGCAAGAGCAAACACATTCAGAAGCTAGCAGAGAACAAGAAATAACTAAGATCAGAGCAGAACTGAAGGAGATAGAGACATGAAAAGCCTTCAAAAAATCAATGAAACCAAGAGGTTTTTTGAAAAGATTAACACAATAAATAGATATCTGTCCAGATTAATAAAGAAGAAAAGAAAGAAGAATCAAATAGACACAATAATAAACAATAAAGGGGATATCACCACTGATCCCACAGAAATGCAAACTACCACCAGATAATGCTATAAACACCTCTATGCAAACAAACCAAAAAAAAAAAAAACTAGAAAATCTGGAAGAAATGGATACATTCCTGGATACATACCCACATAAATTGATGGAACATATCTCAAAATAATAAGATATATTTATGATAAACACACAGCCAATATCATACTGAATGGGCAAAAACTGGAAGCATTCCCTTTGAAAACTGGCACGAGAAAAGGATGCCCTCTGTCACCACTCCTATGCAACACAGTATTGGAAGTTCTGGCCAGGGCAATCAGGAAAGAGAAATAAATAAACGGTATTCAAACAGGAATAGAGAAAGTCAAATTGTCTCTGTTTGCAGATGATATGATTGTATAATTAGAAAACCCCATTGTCTCAGTCCCAAACCTCCTTAAGCTGATAAGCAACTTCAGCAAAGTCTCAGCATACAAAATCAATATGAAAAAATCACAAGCATTCATATACACCAACAATAGACAAACAAAGAGCCAAATCAAGAGTGAACTCCCATTCACAATTGCTACAAAGAGAATAAAATACATAGGAATTCAACTTAGAAGGGAAGTATAGGACCTCTTCAAGGAGAACTACAAACCACTGCTCAAGGAAGTAAGAGAGGACACAAACAAATGGAAAAACATTCCATGCTCCTGGATAGGAAGAATCAATACTTTGATAATATACAAACTGTCCAAAGTAATTTATAGATTCAATGCAATCCCCATCAAGCTATCATTGACTTTCTTCACAGAATTAGAAAAAAAAAAAAAAAAAAAAAACA
>NW_016803630.1:336694-341199 GCF_001698545.2 Rhinopithecus bieti | reverse complement strand
TTTTTTTTTTTTTTTTTTTTTTTTTTTTTTAAGACGGAGTCTTGCTCTTGTTGCCCAGGCTGGAGTGCAAGGGCGCAATTTCAGCTCACTGCAACCTCCGCCTCCTGGGTTCAAGTAATTTTCCTGCCTCAGCCTCCCACGTAGCTGGGATTACAGGCGCCCACCACCACATCCAGCTAATTTTGTATTTTGGTAGAGACGGGGTTTCACCATGTTGGCCAGTCTGGTCTCTAACAAAAAGTAGTCTTCTTAAACTGCTTCAGTGTTTCCAAAAATTGACCCAATTATTGCATTCAGAGCGCTAGGACAAGATGGCTTCTGCCTAGAGTGTGCTAGTGACTTGAAAATGAAGGAATTAGGAGGGACTTGGCTGGAAAGGCCTATAGTGAGTTACTTGTTTTCTAATAGCTAGTAAATGCATTGCCATGTTTTAAATAAACTATCTTAACCTACAGTCAATAATTCAGGAAACATCTAATTGACACAAGACGATAAATTCTCCTTTATGGAAACCACAGGTTTTAGCTATTTCCCTCAAGGTGCTTGTCTCCAGGAGATGATGGTAACTGTTCTCCATTATTCCCTACAATACCGTTATGAATCTGTAGACTATACTTATAAAATTGAAATATAGTACCTGTAAATTTTCTAGGTAGTTGTTTGCATCTGTTGTTTCATTCTTATGCCTTAATAAAAAAGCATTGTAAAGACCAGTTACTTTTCATTTTTTCAATAGAAGTTATTCCTTTCAATAGAAGTGTTCTTTTCTAAGACTACAGGATGAGGTGGTAACCAAATGAGATAAACTTTCAAGAGAGGACAGAATAAGGAGTCTTCACAAAAATACTGTGTTAGAGACTAGGAGTTGCAATACCAAAATAAGAACAGAGATTTGAGTCTTGAATTGTTTTTTTTAAATGTGCCTGTAGGAAAATTCAAGACTAGTGGCAAAGCCAGGCAACCTAGGAAAAAGACAACCAGGTCATGTGTTTCAGGGTTAGTCTTGGGTCCAAATTAAGTTCAAGATTGGGGAGACTTAAAGTAGCAGGAGAATGTCAAATGTTAAGGTTTTAATGGTTGCAGAAATCCAGGAGCTTAGAACAATTGGTGTGATGGTAATCAGAGTTAGAGCCTAAGAAATCAGTGCAAGAAATCCTGAAATTCAGGGAAATAGATAAGGCCATGGGTTATATATTTAGAACTCACTTAGAGTTCTAATTTTCCATTTCTCAATATAGCTAATGAGTCATCAAGTTCTATCAATTAGAACTTTTTAAAAACTCCTCTGTATGATCATTGCACTCGTCATTTCTCTCAATTAATACAAAAGCCTTCCTGTAGGTTTCCCTGTGTCCTGCTTTAACTTCCTCTGTCCTCCAAACACCAGGGAAAGTGACCTTTCCGTACTAGAAATTCTTATCTTAAAGCGATCAATGTCTTCCCATTTCCTTTAGGATGGATTGCCTTGACTCTGACAAATCCCTTACAACTACCTGATCCCAGTTGCGCTTAAGTATGCTGGTATTCTCCAGAGAAGCCAGGGTCTCTCAGGGCTAATCAGCTTTACACACTTCACTGCCTCTGCCTCCATAAAGTGCCCTTCACCCACCTCCATATTTACCAGGTCAATTTCCACTTGTTCCTCTAAACTAAACTCAGGCTTTACCCTATGTGAAAAGAGTCTTTGTTAGCCTCACATATGCCTTCCCACATCCTACTTTTCTTAAGTGTTGTTGTTTTTATGATCAAATCTGTAATAACATATTAAGTACTATACTGTAGCTAGTGGTTTGTTAATCAGTCTTTCTCAGTATTCTGTGTGGTCAGGGTATTTTTTCATTTGTCATTTGCCATACCTAGCACAGAAATCTTAAGTAGGTCTCAAGTAGGTTTTAAGTAGCTTTCAACTTGCAATCTAACACCAAAGTACTATCTATCCAGGACAGACTGTTGAGAAGAATCAAAATCATACTTCCCAAAGTAACAGGATTGATTAATGATGTCCATCTTGAGCCCTAGTTGTAGGAATAGCAACATACACATCATATATTTGCTCTCTGTAGTCTAGCACATAATACATTACAACAGTTTTGGGTGAATAGTTTAATGAAAAATATACAGAAATTAAGAAAGAAGAGTACTAACATCACATAGGACCAAAAGCAAAACTGAGCTAATGTTGGCCCAAGGGCATTAAGCTTCTTCATGCCTGTGGACAAGATTACTGTTGGAATATGAAGATGGCTGAATCAATATATTTTGGTAATGCAGGAAGAGATCTTAAGGCTGGAGTGCAAATAACATGTTCTCAATATTCTAACTCCAAACACAAAGGAAGAATTGTCATAGCTAGCCAATGATATACACTAAAATTGAAGATTTTTGAATGGAAGAATAAAGCTTCTTGAGAATCTACTGAAGAGATAGGTTTGTGGAATAATCAACATAACCATTTTCAGTGTCTCTGTAAAACTAAACTATTAAAGTTATGGAAGTAGTTGAGTGAGGATGAGGGATGACTACCAATGCCCTTAGTAGGCTCAAGGCAATATTAAGGCAAGGTTCACCAATCTTAATATCTTATATACATATATACAGACCTATGTATGTATATATGTATATTAGATTTATGAAGCTAATAAAATTAAGATCATTATCTAAAACTAGAATTCAAAGAGACTTTGTTATGCTCACTAGCAACTCCAAAATAAAGACAGAGCGGGGAAGTGCTGAAAAACTACCTATTGGGTCCTATGTTCACTATTTGGGTGGCAGGTTTGATAGAAGTCCAAATTTTAGCATTACTCAATATATCCATGTAACAAATCTGCCCATGTACCTCCTGAATCTAAAACTTTAATAATTTTAAAAGAAGCATCTATATACAAAGAGAAATAAACTTCTTGTTTTGTCTCTATCATTTAAGAAAATTCACTTTGTGTTTCTTGGCCTTTTCTGCTTATTTGAAAATGATGGTGTTGAAATAGGATGATAAACTTTTAATAACTCCTTTGTTATTAAACTCTTCAAATCTCATGAGTCATTTGGCTAACTAATAATACATTTACCTTATGGATATTACTCATCAATATTTTAAGATTAGTTGATATTGAGTAACAATTTTTTTTCAAAATTCTCAGGTTATGTAAAAAAGAAACAAAGCATAACATACACAAGGTCGATTATTTTTAAAATACATACTGTAAAATAATTTCATTCATTCATTATTAACTTGGATTTTTTTTTTTTTTTTTTTTTTTTTTTTTTTTTAACTCCAAGTACTGCCAAATACATTACAAAATGGCCTGGTGAGCACAGATTTAAGGTGAGAGTTGGGTTGCCTGATCATTGCTGCTGATGTAATGGGGTAGATATTTACCTCTTTTGTGAGAAAGAACTGCTTCTCAAAATCTCAATTCTTTTCCTTTGAGGATGGAGGTAGACAGAGCCCACCTCAAACAATAAAATCTGAAATTGCCTGATACTTGCCTTGCCCGCTTCCTCCAAAGCTGGCCAGAAGCTCCTGGAGATACAACCTGGAGGCCAGCACTGGCAGCCTCAGAGGCAATGCTAACTTTTTCCGGGGCATAAGAGAAGGGTGCTGCCATTGGAGCTGGTGTGCAGTGCAGGAGGTGGCTGGGCCTCAGATATGCAGTCCAGGGCTTGGCAGTATGGCAGCAGGGTCCTCACTGAACTGGTTTCATCATTTTTAACTGTGGATGTTGAAAACTTTCCATTGCTTTAGCCTTCTCAGTGAAACTGAATTACTCAATATTCTTCCCATAAATTTATTTTGCTGCTTTAATAGATTGGAACCAGGCTATGATGCTTGCAGTTAATGTTCTGAATTGGGCCAAGTATGTATAGTCATAGACACTTGTGCAACAAATTTTAGCTGTGATTTTGACAAAATAGATTGATTATAGAAAAATCTGTTTTAAAACATGTATCTGTTTAATAGTGTGTCTCGAATATTGAGTTGTCCAATGCTTTCTTAATGTGTGACCTTGGGAAAAGTAGGGACAAAATCCTGCTTACCTCAAAAGACTGTTTTTAGAATTAAATTAAAAACATATACACAAAATATTTGGCTGAAGTAAACATTTTATAAATATGATCTACTGTTATGCCCAGACCGTTTATTCCCCGAAGAAGACCACCAGAGTCCAGAGTCAAAGCCAAGCAGCAAGGATCTTTAATGCAAGTTCGAACTTGGTCCCTCCGTTCTACAACATACAAGAGGGCCCTGAATGATGCATGTGGCCGCTTTTTATAGCCCGATGCATACAGGATATGTAAGGTTACAGAGGTACAAAGGAATTCTTTTGGTTGCAGCATTACAACTGGTAATTGGTTAATACAATTAACAGTTTTCCATTTGTTCCCGCGCATTTAGTAAAACTACAAACGGTTGTGATCTTATCAGGGGCTCTCTAGGTGGTGTTTCTGAGATGTGTGGGGGGGGGATGTGTTTGTGTTGGGCTCAGGAAGTTGGGACAAAATAG
>NW_016803630.1:317085-334299 GCF_001698545.2 Rhinopithecus bieti | reverse complement strand
GTAAAACTACAAACAGTTGTGATCTTATCAGGGGCTCTCTAGGTGGTGTTTCTGAGATGTGTGAGGAGGGGATGTGTTTGTGTTGGGCTCAGGAAGTTGGGACAAAATAGAGGATTGTGTTTGTACTGGGCCCAGGACTAAGATATGTGGCAGACACCAGTAATTAGAGCAGGACAGAGACTTTCACAACGTTTGTCCTTACAATGTCCGGAGTATATAGATAACCTAATTAACCTAATCGGTTAGGTCCGGGGTCGATCTTTAACTAGGCTGAGGGCGCCGCCCGGGCTGTCAGGGTGCTGCCCGGGCTGTTTGCCTGTGGACTTCATTTCTGCCTTTTTAGTCTTTTTTTCATTTGATCTCTTTCACTACTATTTATAATAAATGCATTCTAATGTTACAATAGAAAGAATCTACTTTTTTAGAAGTAATTTGACATTTAATTTTTGCTTCTGCTTCATTCTGATAATGTTGACAATTTTTTAATATTGTTTAAATAATTTGTTTAAATACCTCATCATATTGATTCACAGACTTACATATGTGAAACAACCTAGGTAAAAGGTTTAAAGAAGTAATATTAGAAGCAACCTATTGTATACAGTATTTTTTAGAATATTGTATTAAGTCTTTACAAAACCTGATTTTATGGTGAGAAGGCTTGAGTCAGAGAGTTTAAGTGATTGCCTGGAGCTACACACCTAGTAAAGAGGACAATCTGTAATTAAACTCAAATCCATATGACTCAAAAGCCTTTGTAACTCACTCATGAGATGCATAGTAAGTAGTGAATACACTTTAGTTCCTATACTGTTTTCTTCTTAATTTAAACAAATATATTTACTTGATAAAAAGATGGTGGGGGGAAGCTGAGTGATAAATTATAACAAAAGAAAAGTGACTGGAGATCATTGGTCTCTTTTCTCTCTGCCCAAGGATTAGAACATGCAATGTTATTAGATGCAGTGTCAGAAGGTCATGTACAGTCATAAGAGACTTCGGGTGAAATCTCCTTTTCTTCACTTCTCACTCTAATAGTGTCTCTGGCTTCCATTTACTTTTCTGTATAATAGAGGTATTATTGGTATCTTAATAAGGAATGAATGAAATAAATATCAACTGTACCTAGACTGAAAATAAAAGATATTAAGTTTCCTTTTATTAGGAGAAAATAATACACAATTGGAATCCTCAATCCAAGTAAAACAGCATCTAATTTAGCTAGACTTGGGGCATCAACAAAAACTGTGAACAATGTAAGTCAAAAATAAAATTCTAAGCCCCATCAGCCAACTGTATGGACCCCTCTTCTAAGCTAAGGGCATTCCAAAGTTAAGGTGAAACACAAGTTTGGGTCATAATGGAAATGGGTGGTCAGACATACCTCATTATGCCCTCCTCCCTTTGGAATTCAGGCACAACTGACCAGTATTAACGTTAAAAGAGACCTTAGGACAATCTATTATTTTTGAAACCTGCTACCTGGAGACTTCATTTACAAAATGTAAACCTTGGTCTTCACAATGTCTTATCTTAACCAAGGAACTCCCTTCTATTGATTCCAAGTCTTTAGATAAACTCCTTCGGGCAATTGCCGATCAGAAAATCTTGGAATCTACTTATGACCTAGAAGCCCTCTATCTGGCTTTGAGTTGTCCTGCCTTTCCAGACTGAACCAATGTACAGCTTACATGTATTGACTGATGTCCTGTGTCTCCCTAAAACATATAAAACCAAGCTGTAACCCGACCATCTTGAGCACATGTTCTCGGGACCTCCTGAGTCTGTCATGGGCATGTCCTTGATCTTGGCAAAATAAACTTCTAAATTGATTGAGATCTGTCTCTGATACTTTTGGTTTACAACTCCAATAGTAAACAAATTGTTAAGCTTAGTCTCTGCAGTTATCAGGAAATTGGATCACAATTATGTATGTTGCTTTAGTTTTCTATGGTTCATCAATGCAGCAGAAATAAAGAATCAAGACTAGACATTCTGGCTTCATGGCATCATTCATTAAGACAATTGGCAGGGAAAACCCATCTAATTCATGTATTGGTTTGAATTATCCAAGGATACATTGATATGTATTTGGACAAAATTGTTTTTTTCTGCCATTTAACCTCTTTCATAAAGTGAGTATTCAGTTTGTCTGCTTTCACTTATTTTAGAGCCCAAAGTAAAGACTATTCTGCAATTGTATTCTGTTTATTATGACGTATGTGTTGCACTGTTTTCTTTTTGTTTTGTTTTGCTAGGGTACTGTTTAGGAATATGCTCAGTAAACTTATCTGAGAAGAAATTCATTTAAAATTCTTATTTATTTAACCATGAAAATGATAAATTTTGTATTCAGCCTTGATTTATCATCCCTCAAATCCAAACAAGCACATGCAAACCAACCTGTTGTTTCAGGTCCTAAATACTTTCACATTTCTCCCCTTCCAGCTTTACCACACAGCCTGATGTCAAGCTCGTATCATCTCTTGCAACTACAGCCTCCTATTGACCCCACCTATATTCAATACTGGGCCTGTCAAATGCAGTCTCCACACAACGTAGATGGAATGATCTACATACATGCAAATTTGATCAGGTCATTCCCAGGTTTAAAACCTCAACAGCCCCACATAGCCTGAGGCTAAAACTAAGTCTCCTTAACAGGACAGAAAAGTGAAAAGTTACCATACTTTAACCCCTCATGCCACTTTATCTTATATTTTATACTCAAGTGACACAGAACTACCTGCAAAGTCATAGACATGCTATGCTAGTTCTTACTCCCATGTCTTTGCTCATGTTATTTTCATGCCTAGAATGCTTTTATTCCACCTTTGGTCTAGCTAACCCTCATCATCCTGTAATATTTAGCTTTGGCATTATTTCCTCCAAGAAGTTTTCCTTCTCTTTCTCTCACCACCAGGCTGATTAGGTGCTTCCACAGCATTTTGTGTATATCTCTGTTGCTATCATTTCCTCAATAAAAAGTAAAATAATCAAATTGCCTATTTACTTTCACCTACTTTTCTGAGAACTCCTTTAAAACAGAAGATATATGATCATCATCTTTTATGTCAGCACCTAGCACAATGCCTGAAATGTTGCCTAGAAGATGTATAATAAATGTTTGATTAAATGAATATGCTTGTGGCATAATCTGCCAGAAAATTTGTTTTCTGCTCAATTTTAAATGCTTTACTGAAATTTTTCACATTTATCAGCTGATTCATATTTTGCTTCAAGTCCAGTGTGAAAGCATTACAGTCATAGAAGACTTACCAGTTAGCAAAGCTCTGTTTCTTGGTACTAGATATAAATGCAGATGGACCCCTTGAGAGCTTGCCTTGCAATTAACATTCCTAGAGGAGATTTGGATGGAATTTTTGTATTGAGTTCTTTCAACTTTGGGGGATTTTTACAATGAACTAATTTAAGTCAACTTTAAATATGTCCCACCAAATTCTCTGGCAAGGGCAATGTGGTCTTGCTAACAGCATAAAACAAGCCTGAAACTGGGTCGTCTCGGATATAAGGAAAAAAACATATTATTTTTCCAAAAGAATGAGTAATGAATAAAAGGCTGATAATGGTTTATTTAAAAGAAAGAAAAGAAATAAAATTCAAGAAGCTATTCAAAAGTCCCAGATTTCATACCAAAGACATAATGGTCTATTCTCATATAAATAAGTTCATTACAATGAAAAAAAGAGTAACCTTTTTCCCTTCTGAGTTCAAGTCTCTTCAGCAATGGCTGAACTCTTATTCATTAGTTGACTAATGATGAAAGCTTACTTTTTACTAACACTGTATAAAGGCCAAAGGCAGAACTTTGCAAATGTAAGGACTGGGCTCAGCATTATGTGTTAAAGGAAATAAAAATCAAAGCAAATTAGACTAGGAGAAAGAGCTTTCAAAGAATAGCATTATCTTTAGAAGTCCTAAGAATAGCTCCTCTTTTTTGTGATCCAACTAGTCAACAAATAATTACTGAGGACATCAGATGTGAACAGCACTCAGGGTATGGGACAGGGGAGGGGGACAGGGAGGATAAACAATAGAGCAAGGGAGCCCTTTTTACATGTCAGGCATGTTCTAAGTACTTTGCATAAATTAATTCATGAATGATTCACAACCCAAGGAGGCAAGCAATATTATTATCTTCATCTTACTTATGTGAATTGAAATAATGTGCCCGGTTTTCAGCTTGTACTCTGACTGCAGTGTCTGGGCTGCAAATGATTAGGACAGAAATAGACATTACTCCATGAGTGCCAGTGCCACTCATGAAAATAAAAATATGGGCACTTGTAGAGTGATGTCTATTCCTGTGATATTCATATATTTGTCTTAATCACCACATCATCCCTGACAGGTGAAAAGCATTTGGTAAATTGGAGGCACTCGACAAATATTTACTGAGTCAATTAATTAAACAAAGGCATCATTTTAGAGGGTTCAGAAAGATAAAAGAAAATGGGAAGGGAACAAATTTATTGACTGGCCTTCTTTGGAATAGACACTATCACTCCTCAATCAATAGCTTGGTGGTGGTGTTATGAACAAGAATTCTGGTACTAGACTAGCTGGTTTTAAATCCTACCTCTGCCACCCTCTAATCATGTAGAGTTGGGGATACCTACTCTTTCTATGCCTCACTGCCCTCATCAGTAAAATGGGGATAACAGTAACTACTCAAAACATTAATATGAGGATTAAATAAGTGAATACACCAAAATGTTTATTAGAATAGTACTTTTAAAATGTTAGCTATTATTGCTGTTAGCTACATTTAGTTTAACCATAATTAACCATATTTAATACCCTAACTAGAGAAGAATCCAAATCAGCTCTGCTTTGGACAGTGTATGGCCTGTAATAAATGTTTACATTTCCATTGATCATTAGAAAATCTGTTTTTATCAAGACTGAGTAATATAAATGTTCCTTGACAATTGACACAGATCCTGTACTCTCAGGTTCCATATGTTTGAATTAAATCTGTGTGAGAGCAGTAGTGGCCTAAAATCATACTAGGGAATATCTGCTTAACAGCTTGTTGAGAGCATCAGACAGGCCTTAAGAGAGAGCCCAGTGAATTGAAGCTTACCTGTTAGCTAACATTGTAATTGGAAGTTCTCAACAGAGCAACAAAGTAATCAACAGTCATTGAGAATGGATGGCCCCTTAATTCTGAGCAATGGTCCCTCTGGACCACGATTCAAGCAAAATGACACAACAGCGCAGAGCAGTCTGCTTTACTGACTTTGATACTGTGTTCTTAGCCTAAAGACAGACCAAATGATGATGCATTTTTCATCTCTTCCCAACTCTTAATTTTTTCTTTAAGTCTTTTTTTGGTTTTGTTTTTTGTTTTATATTTTTGAGATGGAGTCTCTCTCTGTCCTGCAATGGTGCGATCTCAGCTCACTGCAAGCTCCGCCTCCCAGGTTCAAGTGATTCTCTTGCCTCAGCCTCCTGAGTAGCTGGGATTACAGGCACACGCTATTTTTGGTAGTTTTTGTAAAGATGGGGTTTTATTATGTTGGCCAGGCTGGTCTTGAACTCCTGGCCTCAAGTGATCCACCCAACTCGGCCTCCCAGAGTATTGGGATTACAGGTGTGAGCCACCGCACCAGGGCATTTTTTTTCTTTTAAAATACCTGTTTTTATAGGAAGTAACTACTGTGTTTCTCTATGGTCGGGGTGGGGGGTAGAATGGAGATTCTCTGGCCATCTGTAATTCATTCTAAGGGCAAAAAGGATTCAGGTCTCAAGCTTTTAGCAAACTCACTTTTTCTATATGGTAAAATCAAATAATTTTTATCCTCTCTTCAAGGTTGGTTTATTTCATCCCTGAATCAGTAGAAAAGAGGCACATTAGATGATAATCATGTGCTCAATTTCAGGTTGTTAGACTCTCACTGTTGACCTTTGTATGTTAGCCTGTTTATGAAAACAAAACGTGGGGAATGCAGTCAGCAAATTTAGGCCTTTATGAAAAAAGGAAAAAAAGCTTCAGACTTAAGCAAGAGGCTATGATAAAAGCACTTGCTGCACAAATATATTTAGTCAGTAAGACAGTGAACTAGAAAACCAAATTAGGATCTTTAATATAAAAATCTAGAGCTCAGTGGGAAATGCTTAAAGAGAAAACTCACTGAGCTAGTAGAGTGATTTGTTGTAGAAAGCAATCCCATTGAACATGATGTAGATTTGTTTCCGAGTTTGAAAGAATATAGAAGAGAGTTACAGGACAAAATAAAGCTTCTACAACTCTTGACTAAGGATACTTGGGAGACAAACAGAAAATAATACATTTAAATTTGAAGAATGTCGATTTTTCATTTTTGATCCAAAGTAGAAAAAAGGGACATATCAAGATACTGTATATATTTAAATATAAAATTTGAAACACTATACTTACTATATTATCCCAGGAATAAAACAGTGTATATATTTCCAGATGCTTGCCTGAAAATTTTTTGAAATTGTTTTTTTTTTGTCAAAATGAGAACAAATAAATTATTATATTGGAAGTCGTAGATGGGTAAAGGATTCTAGAATACTAGGAGACAAACAGAGTAAATTGTACCAGTTAATCACAAATCAAGCTTACACAATTCTCATTAGAAAGATAATTCCAATAGTCTATTAGCTGAGGCATTTTAGACACAAATAAAAGTGCTTTGTCGGATATTAAGATTTCTTGGTAAGGAATGGCATTTGAAAACCTGGAATAGCCTGCCTTACGGTGTAAGTTTAGTAAGAGAAACCTAAAAAGGGTAGTAAGTTGAGTGGACTTTATGTCTAGGGTGAAAGAAAGTATTTCTAGCAGCAACATATCAGAGCTAGAGAGACAGTCATGAATATTGAGAAGTTCTAAAGTACAGATGGTAAAATGAAAAAGGATAGATATCAGACTCCTCTACATACAAAGACAAATACAAATTCCAGAAATAAGTCATAGTGGCCAAAAGTGGAGCTAGAGAAATGTTAGAAGGAAGTAAGAAGTGGACAGATGTATGAAAGGAGAGCCTCAGAGGATTCCACAGTTGAGGTGATTCTGAAGTCTCTTCTCCATAGGCAGACCACCCAGTTCCATGCTCTTCTTCAAATAGGTTTTTCTGGTAGTACAGAGGGATTACAAATGCAACTAAACACCATTATTCATGAGGACCGTAAAAGCTTTCCCCATGGCAGGATGCAATCATAATTGTTAATTCAAGTAGATGAAGCATTCATTCATCCTCCCATTCATTCTGCAAAAATAATGCATGGAAAAGGATTTGCACAGTACATGGCAAATAGTCGTTCTCATTAAAGGGTGACAGACATAATTCTTTTCCTTCTTCCTTATTAGTATTAATATTAAAATTATTATTACTACTATTCTTACTTTTACTCACTGCCAAATTCTTGTTCTAGACAACCAATTATTGAAAGCAATAACTATGATTAACTTTTTTTTCCATTAGCACCTAATACTGCATACAAGACATAGCTGACTGGCATTCAATGACTGTTGAATAAAGACATTAATGATGGAAAGACAAAATACAGATGTCTTTGCAAAGGTGCAGCTTAAGGGCTTATAGGCACCTATAAATCAGTGTGATTAGTGCTTTAGTAGAGATCTGCACAGGGGGTTGTCAGATCACAGAAGATAATTAATTAACCCAGGGAAGTTAGGAAGCAAGACACTCAGAGAAGACACAGCGTATTTGGAGAATAATAAAATAGAACTGCTAAAATCAGTAATACAACCACTGAAACGAACAGACAAAAACAAAGCAATTTGAATGTTAAAGAGAAGATGAAGTATAGCTAAAGAAAAACTTAAAACTTAATGACCCATAATATTCTTGAAATTAATTTAACAAATATTTATTGAGATGCCACTATGTGCAAAGGTTTATTCCAGGAACCAGAGTTACATGAACTAACAAAGCAAAGTCTACCATCATGTTTCTAATTCAAATGGAGGAAGCATATAATAATCCAAAACCCACCAGAAAATATTTATAAACATAATATAGAAAGAAACACAATAACAAGGAGATAAAGGGGTAAGGAGGAAATGCCAGCCTGCTGGTGATGGTGGTATTAAGAACTTATTATATAAAAGTTAATAAGCAAAAGCCTCTCTAAGAATATGACTTTCAAGCAGAGAGTTACAGGAAGTGAGGGATCAAATGACTCAGATATCTGGGGGAAACAGATTCTCTGAAGGAAATTACAGATGCAAAGATCTTGAAGCAAGAATGAACTCTGAGAGAGGAAAAAATAATCACTCAGAAATAGGCTGAGTGGTGGTTACAAGGGAGTGCTGCCCTTGGTCTGCTAATTTCCTTCTACGCATCGTAGATAATTCTTGTCTCATGATTGTCTTTGCTGCAACTTGTTTTTTTCTTTCTTTAGAAGGGCTGGACCGAACTTGGTTTCTGCTTATATAGTTGTTTAGTGCATTTTCAAATGTACATATTTATAAATATATTTTATTGAGGCTTTGCAAAATGGCTGCTTCTCATGGTTTTTTTCTGGGGACTGGCTTTTCTCTCCAGGTGGCTCCTCACCTTTCTGATAATGTCTTTCTGATGTGAGTTCTATGTTCTTTGTCCATTTGCCTCTCTTGTGCGCGATCATGATTCTACCATATTTATGATGTTGTTTTGCCTTTGCACTCTCTGTTATTGTACTAATAAAGGAAGAGGAGAGAGATCATCTTTCACAGAAAGAGCACTTTTCTCATTAGGGCAGAATCATGATGCTTGTGTATTAAGACTTCATGGCTTAACTGCTTTGTGCCTTCTGCTGGGGAATGATAGTGCCATATCCAGCAAATCTGAATATGTGATCCTATCAGCAAACATATCTCTTTTGTGGCAATGGAGTCATCATGTACAATAACTTGCTACCATTAAGCATTAAACTCATCAAATGAAAAAAAAAAAAAAATTGCCCAGGGCATTCTCTATAACAAAGACCTACTATCCTGGAAAAAAGACCTTCCCAGAGTTTTATCACACCCAACAGGAGCGGCGTTTACCCAAGGGAACTTCATTCCCATCTAGCATTTCTGTCTCACCTGAAAGGGGAAAACAAAGCTAGGAAATACTGGTGTAGATCCCAGCCCAGGAACACAGGTCTAGTAAAGGACTAAGATGCCATCATAAGATTATAGAAGGATTCCTTTAATATACATGCTACCACCACATCAACAGGGTACTAGTGTATACAGTAATAGTCAGTAATGGTGGAGTACAGTTAAAAAACTGCAAGGCACAGATTCTATTTACATATGAGATTTTAGGGAAGTCCAAAGACAGTAGAGAATAAAAAAACAGAATCTCATAGAATATGAAGTCTCTGGAACATATAGCTAAAGCAAATGTTGAACATAGTACAACTGCTAGCCAAAATAACATAAAACCTCACACAAATGGCCATATACCGCCATTCTTGCTATCTAATACAACGCGTAAGGCTTTCAACAACAAAACATTTCAACAAAAGTAAAACATGTTAAAGAACAAGAAAAATCAGTTCAATATTTAAAAATACCATTTACAACAGCACCAAATACATAGAGAGGCTACATGTGGAAAACCACCAAACTTCGATGAAAGAGATCAGTGCAGATCTAACAAATGGAAGGATATTTTATGTAAATATTCCACCAGATTCAATATTGTTGGATGTCAGTTCTTCCCAATTTTATCTACAGAGTCAATGCAATCCCAACAAAAATTTCAGCAGGCTATTTATAAATATTCACGAGCTGATTCTAAAGTTTACACGGAAAAATCAAAAGACCTAGAACAACCAACCTAATACTGAGGGACTTAACACTAGTTGATTTCAGGACCTACTCTAAAGCTACAATAATCAAAAGAGATTGGTATCAACAACAACAACCAAAAATAGGCACATAGCTAGAAGTGGTGGCACATACCTGTAGTCCCAGCTACTCAGGAGGCTGAGGCAGGAGAATTGCTTCAATCGGGGAGGCAGAGGTTGCAGGTTGCAGTGAGACAACTCTGTTGCCCACTGCATTCCAGCCTGGGCAACAGAGGGAGAGTCTGTCAAAGAAAAAAAAAGCCCATGGATAAATCAGTGAGAATGAAACCCAAGAAATATACCAAAATGAATGTGCTCAACTGATATTTGAAGAAAGAGCAAAAGCAATTCAACGAAGAAAAGATTGCACTTTCAGATAATTGAATGTCTGTATGAAAAAGGGGAGAGGGACATCTAGACACAGACTATACACTTTTCACAAAATTTAGCTCAAAATGCCTTGCAGACTAAATGTTAAACTATAAAGCTTCTAGAAGAAAACAAGAAAATATCTCAGTGATATTGGTTATGGCAATTTTTTAGAATAACACAAAAGGCCCAATTTGTGAAAGAAAAACTAATAAAAGACTTAATTAAAATAAAAAATTTTGCTTTATGAAAGACATTGTTAAGAGAACAAAAAGATAATACTAGGAAAACATATTTCGAAAATACAGATCTGATAATGTGTGTCTGAAATATACAAATACTTAAAACTCAAAAATAAAAAAGCAAGCAACCTAATTTAAAAATAGGTAAGAAATCCAGAGGCACTGCAATAAAAAAGATAAACAGATGGAAAAGAAGGATATAAAAGAATACTCAACATCATTTTCCATTAGGGAATTGCAAATTGAAACAATAATGACATGCCAGTATACACCTATTAGAATGGCTAAATTCCAAAAAACTGACAATACCACATACTGGCCAAGATATTGAGTTACGGAAATTGTCATTTATTGCCGGTGGGAAAGAAAAATCATATTGCTACTTTGGAAGACATTTTGGCAATTTCTTTCAAAGTTAAACAAAGCTTACTATATATCCGGTAATTTTTTCCTAGACATTTATACAACTGATTTAAAACATAAGTCTATAGAAAAACATGCACACAAATGATTTTAACAGTTTTTTTTTCATAATCACCAAAATCTAGAAGGTGATTTTTCATAATCATCAAAATGGCCTGCAATAGGAGAATAGATAAACTATGGTATAGCCATGTATTGGAATATTATTTGACAATAAAAATAAATTAGCTATGAAGCCACAAAAATACATACATGAACCTTAAATATGTATTGCTAAGTGGAAACAAAAAATCTGAAAAGGCTACATACTGCATGGTTCCATTTATATGACACTCTGGTAAAGACAAAACTATACAGACTGTCACAATATCAATGATTGCCTGGGGCTGGAGGAGAAAAGGGTAGGGCTAAAAAAGGGACAGGTGATTTCCTATAGTGGGGAAATTGTTTTGTATTATATTGTAATTGTAAATATATAACTATGCATTCGTCAAAACTCATAGAGCTTTCCTGGACAAAGAAGAATGTTAATATATGCAAACTTTACAAATCATTTAGCAGGTAAGAGGATCTCAAGATGGAATGCAGAATGTGACAAAACAATCTAATTGTACTACAAAGATACTAACTCAATTGAATAGGAGAAAAGTTTTGGAAATGAGTGGACTGTAAGACTAAAGGCAAAAGGAATTATACTTCAGCACTACATTTGAGTTAATCATTTTTTTCCCATAAGGGCACAGATGAACAACTTTGAAATCACTCTACATGTAGACTGAAAAGTAAATAAATGGATAGCAAGTGGTTGGAACAAAGTTCTCATTGCTAGAGTGGGAATTTTCAGACGTGCAAGGAGAGGAGACCAGTATGATTCATGTGGTAATGGATTAAAGTTTGAGATATCACTATGATCTCATTTTTAGCAATATAAATGCAAATGGTTACATATAGAAATATGTATAGATAAGTAGATGTACATGGGTTACATGCCCTGGTTAATTTTATGTGTCAGCTTGACTGGACTAAGGAATGTCCAGAGAGCAGGTAAAATGTTATTTATGAGTATATCTGTGAGTGTTTCTAGAAAACATTACCATTTGAATCATAGACTGAGTACAGAACATCACCCTCACTAATGTAGGTGCACATTATCCAATAGGGTGAGGACCTGAAGAGACAAAAAAGACAGAGGAAGGGTTTTTTGAGCTGAGACTTTCATCTTCTTCTGTACTCTGACATTGGTGTTGCTGGTTCTCAGGCTTTCAGATTTTGGTCAGATTTTACACCTGTGGGCCCCAGTTCTCAGGTCTTTGGGTTGAATCACACTACCCACTTTCCTTGTTCTCCAGTTTAGAGATTGCAGACTGTGGCACATCTTAGCCTCTATAACTATGTGAATCACTTTCTATAATAAATTTCATATACACGTTTGTGTGTGTATATGTATGTGTATGTATCCTGTTGGTTCTGAAGAACCCTGACAAAAACAGTGTACATAAATATATTTCATATTCTGTTAGCCAAGAGGGCCTAGAAGCATCAATACGCTGGTAGCAACAACTGCCTAGGTTTTGGTGTCTAATTCCATTCTCCAATAGAAGGAACAAGGAGCTTGGATCATCTTGTGCAGAGAATAAGCTCAAACAGAACAAAGCAAAATGAAACAAACACCCACAATGTTGGAGATTTTCCAAAAGGACACAGGAACCAACTGAAGGAGTTCTAATGGCCAAAATGAGAACATTTTGAGCAATAAAGCATTATTGGATTACAATCCAAAGTATAAAATAAACATCCTTGGGTTGTAACTGACGTAAGTAAATGTGAGGAGAAATAAATAAATGAGAGAATAAATACATTTCTGGTACAAAAGAATTTTAAATAATTTATGTATATATAACACCTTCAAGGATGAATCATAGCTTTTATTCCACAAGGGGAGCTGTGCCTAATAACTTCCTTCAAAGGGTACAGTATAAAAAGGGGAAAAGGAAAAGAGAAATTTTACAGTGGAGAAAACTAAAAAATGCTACCTGAGTCAAGAGATCAAGATTAATAACAGTGATTCATCATTTTGGTAGTATATACTCTTGGTATGGTATGGTGAAGATGGTACACTGTGAGCTTCCTCCACAAAACCCATAACCCTGGTTTAATCCTAAGAAAATCTTCAGAGCAGTTCCAGTGGAAGGGCATTCTACAAAATACCTAACCAATATTTCTCAAAACTATTAAGGTAATCAAAAACAAGGCAAGTCTGAGAAACTGTCATAGCCAAGAGAAGCCAAAAGAAACATGACAACTCAATGTAATGTGATATCTTTCATGGGATGCTGGATAAGGAAAATGACATTAGTAAAAACTAAGGAAATCTAAATAAAATGTATGCTTCAGTTAATCCTAATGTATTAATATTGCCTCATAAATTGTAACAAACGCACCAAACTAATGTAAGATATTGATGGTGAAAACTGGGTGGGATTGTGTGGGGTATAGGTATATGGGAACTCCCTGAACTATCTTCTCAATATTTTTATAAATCCAAAACTATTTTTAAAAGTAAAGTCTATTAAAAATTTTTAAAACATAGTGTGAAATCTTATTTGTATAAAGACATGTTAATTATGGAATAAAATAGCATGCATAATATGGTTTGGCTCTGTGTCCCCACCCAAGTCTCATCTGGAATTATAATCCTCAGATGGTGGGGGTGGGGGGACATGGTGAGAGGTGATTGGATCATAGGGGCAGTATCCTCCATGCTGTTCTCATGACAGTGAGTGAGCTCTCACAAGATCTGATAGTTTAACAGTGTGTGGCAGTTCCACCCTTGCTCTGTCATGGTAAGATGTGCTTGCTTCACCTTTGCCTTCTACCATGGTTTAAGTTTCCTGAGGCCTCCCAATCATGCTGCTGTACAGCTTGCAGAAGTGTGAGTCAATTAAACCTCTTTCTTCATAAATTACCCAGTCTCAGGTAGTTATTTACAGCAGTGTGAGAATAGACTAAAAACAATGCATAAATTTAAAAAATAAAGCAAGGGAAAGACACCTGAGACTACAGGTGGGCATTGGGAGTTATAATTCAAATGGTGTAATCTGAGCAGGCCTGTTTGAAAAGCTGACATTTGAATTGTGGCTTAAAGGAGATGAGGAGGTGAAGACAGGAGCCACAGTAGATATCTGGTAGAAGTATGTTTCTAGGAGAGAGAAATATGGGTGGGAATGCCTAGAAATGGGTGGTGTTTGGCATCCTCAGAGAGAAGTGAGAAGGTTATGGAGGGAACAAGGTAGCAAGACGTGAGGTAACTCAAAACGATTGATTGTGGATGCACAGATCTTGGGAGACCTCTGATTTTTACTCAAAATAAAAGGACCCTTTGATTTGCCTCATTTTATTTTATTTTAATTATTTTTTGAGACAGGGTCTTGCTCTGTCACCCAGGCTGGAGTGCAATAGAACAATCTTGACTTATTGCAGCCTCAAACTCCCAAGCTCAAGTGATCCTCCCACTTCAGCCTTCTGAGTTGCTGAGACTATAGGTGTGTGTCACACACTTATTTTAAAAAAAAAAAAAATAGAGAGATAGTGTCTCCCTATATTGCCTAGGTTGGTCTTAAAGTTCTGGGCTCAAGTTTTCTTCATGCCTTGGCCTCCCAAAGTGCTGGGATTTCAGGCATGAGCCACTATACCTGACTTATTTTATTTTAACAAGAGGGATATTTAGGAAACATCATGAAAAAATCATGTGAGGGAGGCAAGAAAGAGAAAGACTGTGTTTGTATTGAGAGATGTGTCTCTAAAGAGCTATGGCACTGTGATCTTTATTCACATGAAATATAGACAAATTAAATTCAAGTAACTAGTGTGAGTCATCTAACTTCAGCCGGGAAGCAGGCAATCCATTTAACCTTACTGATGGTAACAATGCTTCTAGCGAATGAAGAAGAAGGGTCTCTGTAGAATCTCTAGGAGTCAGCAGTGATACCCACCTCAGGCTTAGCAACCACAGAGTATCCCACTGGCACTCAGCCGCCAGCAGCTGTTTTAGAGTCCTCCATTGCCAGGGGGATAAATCTAACTTCCCTCTCCAGCGGAAAGGTTAGGGACCAAAACTAGACTTGTGGAGTGAGGATGCCCTTAAGATGCTTTCAATTATCTTGAGGAAAGGCATCATTTGAAGGAAAGAAAGGTTTTCTCACTAGAGGAGAGAAGAGAATTTGGTAAAATATCTTCAAAGTTAAAATAAGTACAATGTTATTTTATCACAAACTAATGACCCAGGTTATATAATTGTATTTCAGCGTAAGCATCCCAAGCATATATGGTCTTCCCATCTTACAAAATACTCTCATTATCTATGTTGAAGGATAAGGTGGTGCAATTTTATTTTTTTATTTTTTTTCTGACAGAATCTTACTCTGTCCCCAGGCTGGAGTGCAGTGGCATGATCTCAGCTCACTGCAACCTCCACTTCCTGGGTTCAAGTGATTCTCCTGCCTCAGTCTCCTAAGTAGCTGGGACTACAGGCATTCACCACCACACCCAGCTACTTTTTGTGTTTTTAGTAGAGATGGGGTTTCACTATGTTAGCCAGGATAGTCTCAATCTCTTGACCTCGTGATCGACCCACCTTGGCCTCCCAAAGTTCTGGGATTACAGGTGTGAGCCACTGCACCCGGCCAGGATAAAGTTTAAAGGACAGTAGAAATGGTTAATACAATGAAGGCCTCCTAATCAAAGTGCTGTCTTTGTATCCCACTGAGTTTCAATCACAATCTGCATGAGACTTCTTGGTTTGCCCAATTGCTTACCCTGTACAAGTATTTTATAATGCAGAACAGTTTACTCAGGTAGTCCAGAATTATGGTGGTTAAGAAACCAGACAGGAGAAAGCCAAAGAATATACATGGATGAATAAATGGGAGGATGGATGGATGGATGGATGGATGGATGGATGGATGAAAAGGAACAAAAGAAGGAAGAAAGGAGGGAGGGAGGGAGAGAGGGAGGGAGGAAGGGAAGGAAGGAAGGAAAGAAGGAAGGAAGGAAGGAAGGAAGGAAGGTGGGATGGGAGGAAGGAAGGAAGGAAGGAAGGAAGGATTATTAATACATAGATGTATATCTCACCTTCGTTATTTTGCAATATATTCCCATTTTGTGTGTAATTTACTGGGAAGAAGAGAAGGTGATGAACTGCAGAGAAATATTAAAATATATTTAATACCTTCAATGTCAGTACCAACACAAATTATGAAGCCATTTTACTTTAAAGCAGGTTTGCATGAGAAATTTTTGTCAGAAGTACGTAATCAGATAATTTCTCCCAAATTAGAAAGATTCTGCATCCCTGAAGAGGGCTCTGCTACAAATTAGGATATGGTGAAGAAAAATATTATATTATGAATGACAATAAAGACTAGACAACAAGAATTGTTTGCAATCATTTAAAAGGCAATCCATTTAAAGCACATTGAAAGCTGCCCTTACTCAAGTGCTGGGTCAAGAACAGAGAAACCAGGGATATCCTAGCCCGGGAGGCTATTTCATGAAATTGTGACAAGGTACTTCCTCTAGGCAGGCATAGCCTTGAGCAGGCACATAGCTTGGTTCATGGAGTGTGGAATGGATTTCATCACATGTGTCCACTAGGCCGAACACCCCTGAATACAGGACCTGAATATTACAAGACCAAAAACTGGGTGAAGAGAGAATGCTCCTCCTACTTTGCCCTCAGTAATAATTTGGTGAAAGTCCTCAAAGCCACCATAGTAGCACTGAACCTGAGCACTGGGTGTGAAAGTTAAAAAAACTACTCTCCAGGAACTTAAAAAGAAAAAGAGTCTTACACATAAACAATGGAAGCTAACTGGCATATACAAGAAAGAGAGGAAAGGGGATTCTGGCTACCATTTAACTTTTGTAATTAGATACCATTTTCACTGACATCAGCTTCTGGTGGCAGAGGTGGTACCAACTCTTAGTATACACCTTGCAGAGTTTTAACCAAATGTTATATTTTACATCTATGCCTCATAATCAAGAAACATTAAGAGGAAATAATTATTGAAGCTGCATAGGCAGAAGAAATGTGTTTTCCTCTTGTCCATACTCAGTAAAGCATTAACAGAATATTAGTACTTATATTTAGTTTTTCATGACAGTGAACCTAGGAGTCACTAGAGACCAACTGCTGGGTTACTCTCTAGAATGTCACTGATTAGAGAACTAAGTGTTAATCTCTTTCTAAATATATGTTACTTTATTTGTTCACTTCTTTCTTTGAGGAAATAATTGAAGAAGACATAGAATCACTGAGCGTTTTTTTTTTTTTTTTTTTTTT
>NW_016803630.1:298204-316831 GCF_001698545.2 Rhinopithecus bieti | reverse complement strand
CGCCCAGGCTGGAGTGCAGTGGCCGGATCTCAGGTCACTGCAAGCTCCGCCTCCCAGGTTTTTGCCATTCTCCTGCCTCAGCCTCCTCATTAGCTGCGATCACACGGACCCCACACCACGACCGGCTAATTTTTTTGTATTTTTAGTAGAGACGGGGTTTCACTGTGGTCTCGATCTCCTGACCTTGTGATCTGCCCGCCTTGGCCTCCCAAAGTGCTGGGATTACAGGCGTGAGCCACCACGCCTGGCCAGGGTTTTCATATTTAGAGTATGTTGATGGAACCTGAAGGATAGGAAATGAAAAGTGAGTTGAACAACTTAACCAGAGAAAATCCACTATATGCCAGATGTAACATTACACAATGAGAATATGATGGTTAATGGGATACTGACCTACTCTGGAGAATTTAGCAATCTGAAGCAGTAGATGAAGGTGACATTCATAGCACTCTGTCTGTACGAGACTGTGCTAGCTGCTTCAGACACATATGTGATTTACTCTACAAAAGACCCAGTGAGAGAGGTATTTAATTATTCCTTCTACATAGAGGAAATTGAGGATGAGAGGACTATAACTTGTCCAGTATAAAAGAGATGGAGCTGTGATTCAAACTCAGTATGATTGACGTGAAGTTTATCTACTTTATTAGTCTCTTCTAAGGTCAAAACTTATCATTTTATTAACTCTTTTTTACTTGGGTTTATATTATGACAATTATTGAGGTTAATTTTATTATAGGACTATGGCTTTGAGTGGAGGTTTCATCTACCAATTAGGCATATTAACATAAAAGCACACAAGACATTACGCTTATTATCACTTGACCTCTGTATAGTCACTGTTAAGGAACTTGTCAAAATATCATCCAAGTTCAACCATTAAAATTTTAATTTTAAAGTTAGATACAATTTTAGGGTTAGAGAGGTTATGTGAGGTGACATTCTAGCTTTTATTTACATCAATGAATATAAATAATCCAGTGTTAAAGGGCAAATCTGTGTGAATTGGTACTCAAAAAGTAAACGTACAACATGAATTTTAATTCTGAAGTCCCTACTTTTTTTATTAATATACTTGAGAGAGACTTGAAAGTAATGAAAAGTTATTTTATTTTTAATCATAGCTTAGCCTTATAAAACAAACCTCTTCAAGTGGTACATGAGTTTATTCTTTACCTACCTTTCATGTATAACATTCTTTATGATGGCATTATTTAACATCTGAGTGCCAATAGTTTACCTTCTGTTGTGTGAAGAAGAAGCCACAGCTTTTTTGGCTTCCAATCAGTAATAAAGTGTGCAGGAGTGTAACAGATGCTGACTATTTAGTTGTGTGGTTTGAGGTATTGCTGGAGGATTGAGCTGCCACACACTGTCCTAGACAAACACTCTGAGTGCCCTGTGCAAGACATATTTCAAATAATGTTTTCCCCACATCATTTCCAGTATGTAAAAATGCAGAATTTGGAACCTAAGGCAAAACAGTAGTGCGAAGACGTGATGTCAAGTATTTTATCACCATAGTTATTCCAAATTTTCCATGATACTTTTCCTGTAACCTTCTCCCTCTGCAACTTCAAAACATTAACTTCTTCATACTCCATACCCGGTTCAGAAAACATACTTCCTCATTTACAAGGAGCAAAACAGATGAATTAGATTTTCCAATGTAGCATTAGGTGGGATGTTTTCCAAAGTCTGAATGTATGAAAAAGGGAGAAATTTGTTCCTTTTAATACGTTGATGCATCCTCTTGAGACAAAGGACGACAATTATGGAATCTTGGAACTTAAAATTCCCATATAATTTCACCTGCTTGACTTATGGATGAAAGAACCAAAATGTAGATAGTGGAAGAGCCAATAGCAGAATCTACTTTCCTTGCCTTCCAGTTTAGCTTTTCTGTATAGCTCCGAGAAGGGTGTTTGCATATCGCAGTTCCATCACATTGGAAATATGGAGACCAAAAAATATTTGCTAGCATAATAGGGAATTTTCCCTCCAGTCCTTTTGTCATTTTTCCTAAGCAATGTATGAAATACTTGGGTTTTATTTTTATTTATTTATTTTTTTACAAAATTTGTCTTCTTTCATTCCTCATCTTTATCAACACTGCAAGACCTACATGACATCAATATATTTGATTGTAGCCAAAGTGCACACAAACAAGAGAGAGTTTGCAAGGGCAGAGGCTTGATAGACATTTCTATTCTATAAAAGGAATTCTATACTAAAAAGCTGCCATAATTCAGCTGGTTGATTGGTCCACCCCCTACCTATCCTTCTTCCACTGCTTGTGGTTGTGGCAAATGTTATAAAATGTCGATGGTGAAAGAAGTAAATTGTGTTGTGAAGATTTTGTAGTTTTTGCAATGTGTTTGTTTAGTTACTTATTACACCCTTTTATTTTACGTTTAATTAGCATTTGTGTTTTACAAACATATTTGAAGGTCAATAGGGCGTTTTTTAAAGATGAGAGGTGAGATAGGAAAATTCCAGGCCTGTGCCTCTGGGAAATTAATTTAGTGTGGTTATTGATGGGAAATTAAAATCTTATCTATGTTATTTCACTGCAGTAGTGGAGCAGGGTACACAAGATCACCTGTTTTTGCAAGGAAGATTACTTATCAACGTGTTTTATATGGGTTGGTAATTCACATCTTCCTATTCTGTTGTGCGTGACCTATGGAAAACAACTTTCAAATGCACCAATAGCTCCACCAAACTCACAGTCATTTTATAAGTAAAGGTGTTGATTTTTTAAAACAACAATTGGAAATTCAAAACAGTCAGTCAGTTTGAACAGCCTGAGAAGCAATTTACTGAGCAGCAAACTTCTTGCCCCGGAAAAGAAAATTAATAATGCCAACATGTAAAATTAAAGTGAGGAAAATGCTACAAGATGCAGTATAATAAAATGAAATGATCCCACTTTCCAATAGTAAATAAAGTGACGTATTCATGGTGCTTCACATCATGCTGAGAAGGTAGTATGTAATATACTGAAAACAACAACTTCTCTCTCCAGGTTGTTGAATCAACAGATTTCACCAATAAATGTCATGCTGTAGCATATGTAAGGTTTGTAAATAACACTGAGATTTAAGAAAACTTTTTCTGCTACAGAGAACTACAGGAAACAAGCAAAGGCCAAGATATATTTAAGAATTTTGTAAACAAAAGATTTGTCTCGGAGAACTGGGTTGGTATCTGCATAGACTGTGTACCTTCAACAGTTGGCTTTATGAGAGGTTTCACTTCACTTGTAGAATAATGTCACCATGCACTGCTTTTTTTTCACAGAGAGATATTGTGTCCAAAAATTCTTGAAAATGAAATTTATAAGAGAATCCTAGATGACCATTTAACTTTATTAAACAATGATTGTTCACTTGAGAATGCTTTAAAACCTTGTAAAAACCTGGAAAAGAGCTAACTCTCCTGCTGCATACAGAAATCTGAGGTTTTAGCAGAGAAAGAATTCTTAATAGAGTGAGTTGAAAGCTAAACTGCAGATTTTGCTGAGTGTTTGAAGATGAAAAATAGCTACAGAAAACCAGTCTGCTTAATACATATTTTTTTACTGCATGAACCAGTTGAACAAGTCTCCATGAGGCTCTTCAGAAAATGCCTTGACTTCATATGATAAGAGTATTAGATTTAAAAGCATATAAAATATTTTGAAAAATCATGGCTCCAAAAGGAATTCTTGAAATGTTCTCACTGCCTCTTGGTCTTGATAATGAGGAAATATATTTGCAGATCTTAAGTTGGAATTGAAACTACCTAAACAAAACAGTACAAAGTTGACCAGCATCTTCCCAATGACCTCATTTCACAATGAGTATATAATAGAGTAACAACCTTTTCTTTGACTCTTCTCAGCCTGAGAACTTGACTTGGAGAAAAGAAGAAGAATGCCGTGAACTGTCTAGTCATACGTACAAGATAAGATTTTCCAATCTGTCCCAAGACAAGTCCTCTATTTCTGTGAAAAGAGAGTAACTTGCCATTCATAGGAAAATACTGAAGAATTTCCTGCAGTTTGCAACTCTTCCATGTGTGAGCAAGTTTATTCTTAACAAGACAAGCATCAAGAGTAAGGATAGAAATTGTCTCATTTCAGTTGATAATGAGATCCATGTGCACTCATTTCAAGTTTGACTCTGAAGCATAAAACAAGCAGATGGTTTTTAGTAAACAGGTAAATTCATTTTATTTGCTTTCAAAAATAACACTATATATCTGTGTGTGTGTATGTGTGTGTGTGTTTGTGTATTCCAAGAACATTTTTTTAAAAACACATGTATAATAATTTTGGAAATGCTAGTTCTATATTTGAGGCTAATCATGTCACTATTTGAAAAAAATGTTTTTTTTTTTTTGAAGTGTTATTAAAAGTTCGGTCTTTATTCATATTGCTTTGGAAAAAAAAGTTTTAGTAGAGCTACTTAAAACATTGCCAAAAAAATTTCATGTAGTAAATAACACAAGTTAAAATCAATTTACAACCTTTAATTTAAATCAACCTTTAGAAATAAAAAACTTTTTATTTAAGCCAGTAGTTTAATAGAAATTCATTATGATATATGTTCTTCATGAAAAGAAAAAATAAGATAATTTAATAAATAGTAAGCTAAGTTTCTATTTCTTTCCCTCAAGAAAATTAGACTCTAAAATTCACTTTTAGTTCTTCTTTTAACTTTTATTTTAGGCTTGGAGGTATAATTGCAGATTTGTTATATAGGTAAATTGCATCTCATGGGGGTTTGATTTACGTATTATTTTGTCACCCAGGTGACACACATAGTACCTAATGGACATTTTTTCAATCCTCACAATTCTCCTTCCATCAACCCTCAAGTAGACTCTGGTGTCTGTTGTTCCCTTCTTTGTTACCTTCTTTGTTGTTCTCTTCTTTGAGCAGAAAACCAATACTCATTTATAAGTGGGAGTTTAACTTTGAGTACACCAGACTCTCAATGTTTATAAGTGAGAACATGAGGTATTTGCTATCTCATTTATAAGTGAGAACGTGAGGTATTTGGTTTTCTGTTCCTGTGTTGGTTCACAAAGGATAATGGCCTCCAGCTCCCTACATGTTGGTGCAAAGGACATAATCTCATTCTTTTTTATGGCTGCATAGTATTCCATGGTATATATGTGCCACATTTTTATCCAGTGTACAATTGATCTACGTTAGTACATCAGATCCATGAAATAAGACTTAAAATAGAAATTGTGTAAGTTGTATTCCAAGACTGCTGATCACCTAATTTCTATTTAAGTATTTGCCATATTGTAACATACATAAATATAATTATTTGTTATGTTTTTCTATTATGTTGGTCTGTTTTACCTAATTAGCATATATACTTCTTATGGTCAGAAATGTTATCTTTTTACATCCGAAATACTTTGCTACTTGAAATACTTTCTGGTACATAGCAATTACCCAATCAGTATTTGTTGATAAATAAATATTTGACCATCATAATTTCCTAATTTTTGATAAGCAAGGAGTATATTTCAAAGTTTTTTAGAGTAATGGTTCACTTATAGGAATCCTAATATTTCAAAACCTAATATGCAAAATTTCAATCCTAATATGCAAAATGCATAGTTAACATTTTCACAATTTTGCATAAAGATTTAAATAACGTAGAAAACAGAGGCAGAAACTTTTGTATTTAAACTTAGTAGTAGTACTTAAATTATTAGAATTTATCCCAAAGTGCGTTCAAAGAGATATACTCTAAATAGTTCCTCAGAAAAAAAAACCTCTGAATCTCTCCAAAGTATCCGCTAAAGAAGGAAAACACTATTTGCTAAAATAAAATTATGTAATTTCCTTAATCATGATCTTTTCTATCCACAACTGTAGTTATATAATCACATATGATACTTTAATTTCATAGTCTTATTCACATTTCTTATTCACATAGTCTTATTCACATAATCTTATTCACATATATGTGTTATATCTTGTTCTCAACTATTCTAAGTTTATATTTCAGCTCTTATTTAAAAATTATCCATGTGCCTGAGTTAGGTTTACATGAAAAAACTCTATTTTAGTCACCTTAGCAATGTCAACAAGAAAGTACATTATTTAATATTTATTGGAATGTTTTTTGGTAAGTGATTCATTGTACTTATTATTATGAGTCATTTAATATTCATCAACATTACCTAGAAAATGTATACAGAATTGAAATTAATAAATATTAATTTTCATCTTCTTTTGCAAAGTTCTCTGCTAAATGAAGTAAGGAATGTAAACAGTGTCCAAGCCATGTTTCCTGCCTCTTGGTAATTTGTAATCTGCAGAGGTGATATGTAAATTTAACTGACTGCAATAAAAGACAGTATGTAAATTTTTGTACATAAGTGGTACAGAAAACAATTTTTTTCAAGAATTCGTGAAAAGCATAAATAACTTTAGAAAATAAGTCAAGGAAGGCTTCATAGGAAAGGCCGCCCTTGAGTCAGGCTTTGAATAATTAAACAAAAATAATAAAAATAGAAGTAGATAAACCAAGACCAGAAATAGAAACAAAAGGGTGAAATGACCAGAAATAACATAACTGGACTTTGAGTGGACTTGCCTTGGGAGACGTGCAGGGATTGTGCTGAAGAATATGAGCAAGGTAAGCAAGGAATGGATGGGTTGAAGGAATTTGAATGATGCGCCAAGGAAGTTAGACCTTAAATAGTCATTAGTTGGATGATATCTGAGGCATTTGGAGGAATTTTATTCTGATCATCATATGAAGTGTGATTTAGAGAAGTGAGAGATTAAAAGCAGAAAAACCAATTAATAATCTCTAGCAATAAACTGTCATAAATTAATAAAGGCCTTGACTAGAGGCGTTGGTAATGTTCATGGAAAAGAACATTATATTTTTTCTTGCATTTTCATAACTTTTTCTGGATGAACTTCATCAAAATATTCCTGGAACTTGAAATCTATGTTTATTCTCCTGTATCCAATTCTGCAAGTCTGAATAAGTGAAATGAGTTTCATAAAGTTGATATGAACTCATTAACTTCATCAGTGAAGGTGTGAAAGGCTGCAGTCTTACTTTCCCTAGCCAAGTGGATTGTCTATAATAAAACACCTATCACTTCAGGGACTTTAAATTAGCAAGCCATCTGGCAGAAAAAAAAAATCATGAGGACAGCATTACTCATGAGGGAGGGCTTGCGTTTGAGTCAGAGGGCTAAACAGCACTGAGGATGATCTGATTGTATATTTTTTCAAGCTAAAAGTTTCAGTTCTTATTAAAATATCGTGCCTCTAAGGGTCACATTTGAAAATAGATCTCTGTGTTGTAAAACCAAAAATATGCATGCAAAAATGGACAAGTGATTGTTAATTAGATGTAGACCCCATTATTTTGTTCAAGCGTATACAGTACCCTGTGAAGTTCTCACTGTTGTTCATATTCACTCTCTACCACATGCAGTACCTGTTCAGGCCCGCAATGCACTATTCAAATTACTTGTCTGCAGGGTCCTCTTGACGTGGCTCACCTGATGATCCAGGCCTGTCACTGTTTCAGAAAAACAAAACCTAGTATGGGAGAGGGTGAGAGGGTTTATTCACTGCCAGATGGTGAAAGAGTGATGGGTACAGACTTTCAGAAAAGCGATTTGGCAATATTGTTGAAAAACAAAAGGTCTTTCCAACTTTTAACCTATTAGTCCCATCATACATTTGCTCTAATAATAATAATTAACAATTTTTTTAAAAAAAAACCTGATTGTCTAAGAGTAGGTCAATAAACTAGTATTTTTGCAGACTGAAGTATTATCATGCTTATGACAGTTGAGGAGGGGATTGGGGCTATCCTTGGACAATGAGTAAGTGAAGAGGCAGAGGACCAGTTTATTTGAGCCTCACATTCACAGAGACTGAAATTTAGACTTTTCACTTTATATCCATACAGCATAAATATAGTCATACATTTATATTAACAGAATCAAAATACATATATATTTCAATTATACATACACATGTTCATTTATTTATTTTACAACTTTATTATTTACTTATTTATTTATTTATTTATTTATTTAATTTTTTTTTTTGAGACAGAGTCTCGTTCTGTCGCCCAGGCTGGAGTGCAGTGGCAGGATCTCAGCTCACTGCAAGCTCCGCCTCCTGGGTTCACGCCATTCTCCTGCCTCAGTCTACCGAGTAGCTGGGACTACAGTCATCCGCCACCACACCCGGCTAATTTTTTGTTAATTTTAGTAGAGACAGGGTTTTGCCGTGTTAGCCAGGATGGTCTTGATCTCCTGGCCTCCTGATCCATCTGCCTCGGCCTCCCAAAGTGCTGGAATTACAGGCGTGAGCCACTGCGCCCGGCCTATTTTACAGCTTTAAACTTGTGTCACACTACCTGATGAAAACTCTTGGATGGCAGGTCTATAAGCAATAGTTCTATAGACTTTTATAACATCTAAATGTTCTATTATGAATATATATTACTCTATATATAGAAAAACAAGCAATAAATGCTGTATTAAAGAAAACACTGAGGAGATGAGTGACTTTTAGGGTTGTTTTGCTCAATTCATTTTAATTTGGTACACGGAGCACAGCAACGTAGGATGTCTAATAATAAGCATCTTAACACAAATGACAGATGGACTTTTCCCCAACACTAACATTATTCCTGGCTGTCCGACTTATATAATGTAGAACTATTTTTATTGCTTCTGAATAACTGTACTTAGTTATTCTTTGCCCTGTTTGGCTTCCTAGACACATGAGTTAGTTGTTATATGCAATTCTCATGCATACATATCCTTGTTTTCCAAAATACCATCATAATTGCTTAGCTTGAATTATCCCATAAACAGAACCTGAGACACACATTTAGGTACAGGTATTTTACTGGGGAGTTCATTCCAGAAAGCTGAAGAAAAGAAACACAAAATGTGACAGAAAGCAAGAACGCTAATGAAAGGTGAATTATTGAGGTCACAATTGTAGGCAACAGGATTTCCGCTTAGCCATGTCTTCTGACAACTATGTAGAATGCCTCCATACAGCATCCACGTGAAAGATGGCTGAGGTGTTTATCAGAACACAACCCCTCAAGCATGAACAGCCCTGCACTGCCAGCCAATGCCTGCCCCTGTGAGCTGACTGGACTTCTGCCTCTTCAGGGAAAATTGTGAGACAGAAATGCAGCAAGATTCTTGACTCACACTCAAGAAGGGGTACCGTCAGCATGCAGAGAAGTATCTACCATCACTACAACTAAAATTAGGAGTGAAGTAAGACGATGTGCTGCAGGCCAGTAAAAGCATCTTATCCAGCCCACCCATACATCACCCAGATCTACTTGTAACCCACATCAATTATATTATGTCAATTAACTCTTCATGAGTTAGCCGCATTTCCTTAATAAGACTCAATAATTAAGGTTAATGAGAAAAACACAGTGCCCACTCCTGCAGCTTTTCCTGAGGTGATAAATAATGTTTCTTGTCTCCAATCTCTACCACCCATTTACCTTTGTCCTAAATCAGCATGGTAGCTGATTTAGGTGTTTGTCCAGTCAGATGATGGAGTCATTCCCTGAGAAGTCTGAGACTTTGGTTGCCTCTTTCTTTTCAATGACTGATTAATGAGAGATATGCTACTAACCTTCATATTCTAGGTGGTATGATTCAAGACTTTTTTCCTGAGGAGTCTGAGCATTTGGTTGTTTTGCTTTTGTCAAGCTATGGAAAGTGCAATTTTCCATTCAGTGTTATCAGGCATGGGAGCTCCAAGAAATGCTTCAGTCAATCTCCAAGTTCCAGATGCACTCCTCCCTATTTTGGTTTTGTAGCTGTGAACCTAGATCCTCATAATAATCAGAATTCATTTTTCCCCACCAGCATAGTAAGCATTTTCTTTGCTGGTCTTCTCACATATGATGCTCCCTATTACCATGCAGCTATCACAGTTCTAGTTTCAGTGAAAGTGTCACTCTGTTCATTGGTGGAAGTGTTCCTCTTCTAGAAAACAAGGACTTTTAAGTCAACAGAGTCTAAAGTTGTAGGGATAAGAAAGTTACAGTATGTAGGTAGATCTCTGGATATAATAGTAAGAAGGTCTAATTCTACATATACCCCTTGATTGCAAGGCCTACATATTATGAGTACTTGGGACACAATAGTATTGAGTCAGTGCTTTACAACATTTTAGAGAATAGCACCCCAGCTCCACCAGCTTTTATCCCTAAGCTGGAACCTTGTGTGAGCTGTGTAAGGATCATTACAACATTATGGCTACTACCAGGTGATGCAATGCATTGTACTACAAATGGAGCCCTTGGTGATGCACTCGTTGTATATCCTTTGTCACAAAATGGGAAGATTACTGATAGCACTTCCAGGAACTGGACACCAAATCCTTCCTAGAAGGAAAATTGAAGCAGCACATGTCCACAATCCCATTAGTAAGTCATTCACATATCGCTGGATACCACATAAACAATTTTTATAATCAATTCCAACTTAACTTTCCAAACTGAATTCCTTCTACTCTGATTTACCCATTGATTTATTTTTTTTTTCCAGCCAAACCATAAAACTTTCTTTTGGAGATATACATCCAATTATTTAAAGATTCTGGGGTCCTTTGCTCATGCTGTTTCTTCTATTTGGAATGACTTTGCCTCCAACTCCACATGATAAAATACATCTTTCAAGGACTGGTACAATGTAGTCTCAATTACCAAGCTTTTGCTATTCCCCCTTTTCCACACCATCTCTCTTTGTTCCACTACAAAACTTTCTGCACCACCACAAAGTTGCAATATTTTTCTCCTTCTCGGAAAAATCCATAATCTCTCATCTTATATCTCTGCCATACCACCTCCTATCATGTTATTTATGTATCCAAGTTAAAACTGTGGCCCTGTGGTTCAGCCTTTGAGCACTGTTGAGCTTAAAAAGCATTCTTCTTATGCCTCCCCTTTCTCTCTGGTTTTGTACAGCAAATACCCAAAGAACAGCAAATATCTCCTAACAGGGGAATATAGTTTCTGGAGGGACAAACGCTAACTGCTTAAATGTTATCCTATCATTATGTCCTGTTTCTATCTTCCCTAACAGGAGGTTAACTCCTTGAGGGCAGGAACTATGTCTGATAACACTATTCCCCTCAGAATAGTGACTGACACATATTAGGCACTCAATAAATAACTGAGTATGCAATATTTATCTCACAGTGGTGTTGAGAGAATAAGAGAGTAAAGAATTTTAAAATATGTACTATAAAGTATTATCCTTATTACTATAATTATTATTTACCATGACCAACTGGCTTATTTTATTGAAGAAGAGGAGGATGTACAGTCAACAATGTGAGCAAGATTTTTGAGACCTGGAGTTAGAAAGAACATCCCCCTTTATGCACATCTGTCTTCTGAAAAATTAAGAAAATATTTTTTAAAATCCCCGTGGTTACAGAGGGTAAGAGGAAGAAGACATCAATGTAAGACCACAGTGGTAAAGAGTCCATGTGTGTGCTGGGTGGCCATGAGGCAGTGGCTACACAAAGCATGCAAGCATGTGTCTCTCTTTCATAAAGATGTATATAAATATAGATATTTGTTATCTTTTTTTACTCTTTCTAGCCTTTCTGCCCTATTCTGCTTGCTTCTATCATCAAATAATGAAGGCAAATAGATGAGATCTCAATAAGTCATCTCCAAAATGCAACAGACTCACATAAACTGACTTCTGGATCTTCTGAACTATTAAAAGATTCAGATATTTGCTATATATCTGGGGTCCTTCTACATTTATTCCAGGTTGAGTTGTGTTGTTGGATTATTCATTGTCTGCTCAGCCTCAGGGTCATGGTTTATCACTTCACGTCTTCAGGTTTGCTGGGTCCCATGTAATGGGGCAGAATATAATGTGTGTAACCATGTATTTCTTCCTTTTGGTTGAAATCTATTCTAGGGGCTGCGGGGTGGTCCTTTAGAGCATTAGCAGACCTTCTCTCATAGTGTAATTGTGCAAAATTGGCTTCAGCTAGAAAGATTTTTTTTTTTTAGTACATGCTAGATTTGGTACTGTACATCATTTATCAATAAACTCGTGTCCCGTGCTATTCAGAGAAAGTATAATATTTTTACTTATTGTAAGACAGTGCTAAATCCTAGACTTACTTTGTTTATGAATTAAACTAGCACATATTTCTATGGCATATTCTAGACACAGTACTTAGGGCTTAGACACAATAATAATATAGCTATGGTCTTTTCCAATATGAAGCTTACATAGGGGAGAGAAAAAAAAAAGAAGATAAGCACATGAAATAATTATAAATTGTGCTTGATGCTGTAAATACTAGCTGAAATAGAAAATGACAGGAAGTGGGGTGACAGGAGGGGTTTCACTTTAGATAGGGTAGTTGAGGAAAGCTTGTCTGATAAGGTGACATTTAAACTGAAACCAAAATATAGGAAAGAGATGAGACATTTGAAGAGTTTAAGGAAAATATTTTATGTTGAGTGTCTGAAGAAAGTGGAAAAGCAAAGGAGGAGATAAGAGAAGAAAACAAAAGCAGTGATGCAGGGCCTTGTACAACATAGGGGAGAGTTTTGGTTTGTTACGAGTGAAAGAAAAATGATGATAAAGTTTTAAACACTAGCATGAATCTATTTAGATCTAAAGGAGTTGGCCCTTGTTTTAGAGAGTACATTGAAGGTAGAGGCTAGGAATGAAGAGAAGAAACCACCCAGGAATCTTATCATGGTTGAAAAAAGAAATAAAAGTGCCCTGGATAAGGATGGTGGCAGTGGAAGCAGAAGTAGGAGAACTCTAGAACTTTTTTGTAAGGAGAAACAATAGACTATACTGTGTAGGAATTAAAAACAAAGAAATTTTGACTTGCTATAGGCAATTATTTTGTGTTTATGCAACAGATTGTATTATTGTTCAAAATGATATCCTTTAGAGGATTTAAAGTCCTCACTCCGTTAGCATCAGTATTGATCATATAACTTGCTTTGAATATTGAAATGTAAAGCGAAGTAATGTATGCTACTTCTGAGCAGAACTTAAAGAGCCATACTATAGCTCCAACCATTGCTCTGCCAGAAGAAAAATATATCCTCAAAAGGGGCTCTCTTATTTTCTGGATCCTGAAATAAAGGATCAGAACCACAGCTGACCTACAACTGATATGTCATGTGAATGGGAAATAAGTCACCAAGATTTGAGATTTGTTTGTTACTACAACATAATTAGTGACTAAAATGATGTGCAACTATTCAAAACTCAATACATTTTAAGTATTTTGTCACTTTAAATTATGTCTACAACTTGTTTTTCTGTTTCTGTTAGTTATTGCATGGGTCCAAGAAAAATTTGGAAGATTAATAGATCTACCCCCTTCCAAATTCTTTCAGTTTCCAATGTATCAGTATCTGACTATCTAACTCATTGTAATTCCCATGGTTGTTTCTTCGCTTGGCAACATTGGCACTGAAGATAAAACATTTCAAGATTTTCTGATTTAGGCTAGCAGGAAAATGAATTGAATTATATAGAAACGTAAACCACTTAGAAGAATTCACTGATGGTATGCACTTTCAGTGTCACATAATTTAGATAACATGTTTATTACCTCTCCACATGCACTACTCTCAGAAGATATAATTAGTCAGGTATGGTAGCATGTGTCTGTGTTTCCAGTTCCTCCAGAGGCTGGGTGGGAGTATCACTGTCTCTTCACTGTATATTCATAGGGCAGTATGTGCAAATGAGCTCCCCTGTGCCTCCTTTCTAAGGTCACTAATCCGCCATTCATAAGGGCCCTACCCTTATGACCTAATCGCCTCCACAACAGCCATGCTTGCTAATACTATTGTCTTAGGAGTTAGGATTTCAACTTATAACATTTGGGGACACACAGACATTTAGATCATGGCATCTCCCATTATTTTCTCTCATATATTTATCTTCCCACAATTTGCTGCCCCTAGAAGCCCAAACCCCTTTTCTTTTGTCTTGCCACTTCTCCAGAAATTTGTCACTCTTTGTTAAGTTGGTATATAAGCTCCCAAATCAAACCGCTTCTTTGAGTTATTCATCACTGAGTTCTCTCGTGCATATGCATGTTGTGTGCATAAAAAAACTCTGTCTTCTTCCTTCTGCTAATCTGTCTTTTGTCAGTCTATTTTGCAGGCCCCATCTGTTGAATATAAGAGGATAGAGGAAAAAAGTTCTTTTGTTCTTCCCACACATGTATAAATATAATAATAGAACATTATTATTAATGATTATGTCTCAGACAATTTTTTTTTTTTTTTTTTTTTTTTTTGAGATAGAGTCTCACTCTGTCACCAGGCTGGAGTGCAGTGGTGTGATCTCAGCTCACTGCAAGCTCTGCCTCCCGAGTTCATGCCATTCTCCTGCCTCAGCCCCCTGAGTAGCTGGGACAGGTGCCCGCCAATGCACCTGGCTAATTTTTTGGTATTTTTAGTAGAGTCGGGGTTTCACCATGTTAGTGAGAATAGTCTCAATCTCCTGACCTCGTGATCTGCCCACCTCAGCCTCCCAAAGTGCTGAGATTACAAGCGTGAGCCACTGTGCCTGGTCTCATACAATTCTTATGTACTCACTAGATGCAGTTTTTTTTTTTTTTCCCACAACTATTATATTTAACCAGAGCTTTTCACGTATATTTAATTTGTAGCATATGGGGAGAAATTTGGAGGATAAAACACATTTTTAATTGCCAATTTTATACTACAGAGGGAGTTTTAAAATTGTAAGAGAAAATCACTTTAATGATGTTTTACTGTTTAAAGAAGTAGACGATTATTCTGAAAATGATTACCTGGATACTATCGCAAGAAATTAATATTCAATATTAACTTATTAATGCTTGAGTCCTTAAAAATATGTTAAAACTAAAACTCACAGGTAAATTTATTCTGATCTGTCTGCACAAATACCTCTTGTTGGATTGAAACACTTAATTGATGTAAAAATTTTCCTGCTGTGGATTCTTTCTCACTGTTTCCCAATATTTTTCTTCTTGATCATCCTGATTTCTTTCTACTATTTTTCTTTGTCACTAAAGAACATAAATATTTTCTTTTAGGCAGCAAATCAAATAGTGAATTTCTACCAACTATGGATTATTAATTAGGCTTAGATATTATGTTGTTTCTCTGTTATTCTTTTCTAATATGCAAAAAAGTGGAGAAATTGAGAATATTTTGTGTACCAGAAGGAAGCTAGGTATTCAGAGTCTCCCTCTTTCATGATTTGCAAATTTGGGCATGCCATGTAACTTCTCTCTGTTGCATTTATTTCATTCAAAAGAAAATATTTTATATATCTCAGCTAAAATAAGGAGATATATGCCATTATATCTTTTTAACACTTACCAAAGACACAGGAGTAAAAGTCACAATTTTATTAAATAGACCACTGACCATTTGTAACTGATCACAACAGCTCATGGATGTGGACTTGCTACCTATTTTGTACATGTGTAATTATATATTTAGTTTTCCCCTCCCATATTCAGCATTAGTAAAGCACAAATTTAAAATATTAATTGTAGGCTGGGGGTGGTGGTTCACACCTATAATCCCAGCACTTTTGGAGCCCAAGGCAGGCAGATCACCTCAGGTCAGGAGTTCAAAACCAGTCTGGCCAACATGGTGAAACACTGTCTCTACTAAAAATACAAAAATTAGCTGGGTGTCATGGTGCACACCTGTAATCCCAGCTACTCAGGTAGCTGAGGCAGGAGAATGGCTTGAGCCCAGCAGGGGTAGGTTGCATTCCAGCCTAGGCAACAGAGCCAACACTTTGTCTCAAAACAACAACAACAACAACAACAACAACAATTCATACATACAAGAAAATATTAATATCAAATACAAACATAATATTATAGGGTTACCTCAGTGCTTAATTGTTCTCTCATTTTAATTTTAAATAAGATGATCTACCTTCATCTTCAAACTAAAATAAGGCTTAAACTTATGCCTCTTCATTTATCAGTTCTAAAATACAGTTCTTCAAATAATCTTTAAAGGACAGGATATTAAGAAGATTAAAGAGATGTTTAATGAAATTTATCCCCAACTTTGGGAATTTTAAATCTCTCATTTTAAATACTGACAATACCTCACTATCTATGCCCTGAGATTGTGTCTCTCCAGCATCCTATCTTATCTTTTCAGGGTGCATTTCAAAAACCATAATAATTTTCCCTAGCCAAGCTTAAAACCAGGCACCTCGAAAGCTAATAAGCAACCTCCCCCTACCCTACTTTATTCCTTCTTGGCTCCTTCCCCTTGACAGCTGTCACATATTCATCGGTTAAAGTATAATTATCAAACTCATTCCAGGGATTCTTTTTCCACCTGTGTTTCTTGTGTCTTAGGCTGGGACAGCCCTTGGGTCTGTGAGAGATTCAGATTTTATCTCTATTTCTATCATGGCCTGCAGTCGACTTTGGTGATTTAAGTTAGAATATTTCCAGTCAGACTTTTATAAATTTTTACTTATAACAAGCCAGACTGATGATTTTCATAAGACATGCTTCAGTGCCCAACCGTATGACTGCAAGGCACAGGACATATTTCAGAGAAACTCCTTTAGCTTTCTAAATGATGTGACTTCATTTCTTTCTCAGGACACACCAAAAATAATCTTCCATTTTGTTTTAGTTGCTTTCTAGCAGCTCTACAGTTTAATTAATTTCTCACATAGCTTTAAAATGTGACAAAGTCTAATCACTCCCAATTGTCTGTGCTGCCTCAGGGGGTGCAGCAGGGATTAAAGGAAGATAGTCACAGGTGATGTCCTTCTCTACTGCTCTCTCTCACCTCAGCCACCCCCCACCTATATTCTGTTGATTTAGAGTAATAAGGATTTTCTCCCACAGTGTGTCGTCTTCTTCTTCTTCTTCCTCTTCCTCTTCCTCTTCTTCTTCTTCTGTTTTTTGGAAGGGGAGGAGATCCTCAGCAGGAAGAAATGTTTTATGGCTAATTCTACTAGGTAAAAAGATTCAATCCCTCTCTCTCCTCTGAGGGCAAATGAAAAGGTGTAATCTAAATAACCACTTATTAATTTCATCATTGAGATAAGAAGATGAAAGATAAGATAATGATAATAATTTCTCCCTTTTCAAGCTACATTTATATTTCCTTTGGTTTAAACTGTAAATTCAATCATTTTGTTTTACAAAAGGAAGGAACGCTAATATTAGGTAGCAATCAGTATCCTAAAGTTCTTAATTGGTTACAATTGGAATAAATTGAACTTAACATTTCATATGTCATGGAAATAAAAGTAAAATACTATAATTGTGTCCCAAAACCTGCAGCATCTCTATAAATGAAGAAGATGTGGTTTAATAGAATCCTACATGAAGATAAGTTAGGTTTCCTTGATTGTAATTAACAATGTGGTATGTACATCTAAGAGGCTAATGTGACCTTATGCTGCCATTAATGGCAATAGAGTGCCCAGAAGAAATAATGTGATAGTTTAACAGCTGTGGACTTCTAAGGAATTCTGCCTCATTCTGAAGACATGTTCTTTCCAACTGATTATAATGTTGAGATGACATTTTTTTCCTACTTTTATTTGGGTTCAGAAGGTACATGTTCTGGTTTGTTACATGGCTCAATTGCGTGTTGTTGAGGTTTGGTGCATTAATGATTCCGTCACCAAGGTAGGTGAGCATAGTACCCAATAGGTAGCATTCCAACCCACACACCCATCTCACCTTCCCCCAACTCAAGCAGTCTCCAGTGTCTCTTGTTCCCATTAAGATGACTTTAAATAAAATGATAATCAAATATTTTTTTAAAATTTAAAATATGAAAAAATGTTTATGAGACTGGATGGGATACAAAGAATATTATAGTTTATTTACTTGAAGAACAGTTTAACGAGAGGTGATACGTTTATTCTTGCTATCACGCTTTCCTCATGCCGACACGTTAATTAAGTTCAATTCATGTTTATTGAGTGTCTACCATTTTCCTGGCAACATGATGGGATTGAGAACTAGAAATAGATCCTGGTTTTGGTTGTTTTCATTTGCTGTTATATGACCCTGGGAAAGTATTTTACTTTTTTGTATTTCATGCTTCTGAGCTGCAGTATTCTCAACTGTAATATGGGCATGATAATACCTATTTCAAAAGGTGGTCAAGCATTAAATTAGGTAATGTATGGAATGTAACAGAGTTCAGCTCATACAAGCTCCAGATATGTATTTCTGAGTATTGTTCATTTCATATTAGTATTCAATGTATTTAGCAGGTCCCCAGCGGAATGAACTAGGACCAAAGGGTAAAAATTGCTGACATATTTCTTTTTTGTAATGGAGATTTTTTTTTCTTTATTGAGAAATGTCAGACTTGGGTACATGAAATAAACCAATTTATTGGAGGACAAATCAAAACCCACAATAGAAAAAAAGTTAACACTGGGCCACAGCAGAACCCTGAGAACATATTTGTATAATTGAAAAATTTGCCGGGCGCGGTGGCTCAAGCCTGTAATCCCAGCACTTTGGGAGGCCGAGACGGGCGGATCACGAGGTCAGGAGATCGAGACCATCCTGGC
>NW_016803630.1:268937-297827 GCF_001698545.2 Rhinopithecus bieti | reverse complement strand
AAAAAAAAAAAAAAAAAAAAAAAAAAAAAAAAAAAAAAAAAAATTCTAGGCCCTTCATAATTGACGTTTTGATACAAAATGACCTATTAAATTTGCAATTTGTGGTTCTTGGTGTTGAGGTCCATAGGACAAGCTAGGAAGTCTTCAAACCTTGAGCTGAACTCCATGAGGGGTTAATTGGCTTTTGAATCGGTTTTTCCTTGTCTAACAGGTAGCAGCAGCAACAGCGCCCACCTTCTGGGCAGCTTCTTTCTTGGCATGATGAGCCTGTAGAACTGCTACCGCTTCATCCACCTTGGAGTGGAGAGACTGGGGGAACTCTAACATGTGCAGCAGCTCAGAGTTGTCGATCTCCAGCAGTATTCCCGTGATCTTCCCAGCCAGGTTTGAATGAATTGTTTGGATGAGTGGGAACAAACGTTCTCCCAGCATCCGCTTCTGTTCCTGGGGGTGTGCTGCGGCCAGCGTGGAGGCAGTCAGTGGCTCCTGTCCCTGCACTTGGACCTCAGGCTGGGTTGCCTGCAGAGGCTGTATGGCAGGATGAGGGCTGCGAACACTGGAGGCATATTTGTAGAGAGAAACAGCCCCAGCCCGGGGAGCAGCAGTGGCAACAGCCGCGCGCAGCGCTAAGTTCTGCACAGCTGTGGGAAGGCCTGCATACTGGCAGCTGCTGACATATTTCTATTCAAATAAGCAATAACTCTGTGTTTCCCCCATTTTAAATGGTTTTAAAGCATATTTTAGTTTACAGATGCCTTGGAAATTCTGATGAAAGCTATGAGTCCCCTTTCCATATATGTTCATGCATAAATAAACACAATCACAGGCACATAATTTTGTTAAACGTTTCTGAAGATAGATTGGGTCACTAACATTCTTTCCTTAGTTCATGTCTTCAATAGGTAAAACTTTTTGTTGTTGTTGTTGTTGTTGTTGTTGTTGTTGTTGTTGTTGTTTTAGAGGGAGTCTCGCTCTGTTGCCCAGGCTGGAGTGCAGTGGCCGGATCTCAGCTCACTGCAAGCTCCGCCTCCCGGGTTTATGCCATTCTCCTGCCTCAGCCTCTCCAGTAGCTGGGACTACAGGCGCCCGCCACCTCGCCCGGCTAGTTTTTGTTTGTTTGTTTTTTGGTATTTTTTAGTAGAGACGGGGTTTCACCGTGTTAGCCAGGATGGTCTCGATCTCCTGACCTCGTGATCCGCCCATCTCGGCCTCCCAAAGTGCTGGAATTACAGGCTTGAGCCACCGCGCCCGGCCCTTCAATAGGTAAAACTTAAATCAAATTGGTAAAATTTGAAATTTTACAAGGAAGTGTGAGGAATGCTCTTCTGTTGGAAAAAAATAGTATTCAAGAATCATCTGTCAGGAATGCTGCTAATATTGTGCTTTCTATCTCTCTAGGTGACAATGTGATAAGGATAATAGAGAAGAGATTGAATATGTTATCTCAGGTTGTTCAGTTAGAAATTAGAGTTCATCAAGAAATATCCTAAAGACTTACTAAATATTCCCTAGATATGACATGGCACATATATAGAAAGTTAATTATTATTTATTTGCTGACATTTAGCGTTTCGTTTCCAAGCATTACTTTGGGATCAATTTTAGGGTTTGGGTTTTGTCAACAGAACAAAGTAAGTTCTGTTACATTAATTTTCTAAATCTTTATAAATCCATGATAACTTTTGCTAAGCATACAAATATTAAGCTCTCATTTAATGTAATTTGAAATTTCAACTAAATATTTGAATAGATTGACAATTTTGAAAACTTTTTCCAATTAATTTTCTCCTGAGGATTCCAATATGCCTCTCTCCATACTCATTCCCCCCATATATTGCCCTTGTTAACTCCAGAGCTTGCAGGTACCTACCTAATGTTTTTATATCTCTGACCTGGAGGGAAGCAAAAATGAATAAAGAATTAGAGTAATTGTTCAAATTATTCTAACCAAACTTTCTCTTTGGTTATTGTGGTACTTAACATCTTCACCCAGTAGATCTCCTCCTCCTCTTTGATAACCTAACCTGGCCCTTGACCCCAGGGGTGGCATGTGACCCAAGTTGAAAGATTCATAATCTACAAACGGGCTTCAAGGTATTGGTCCAGGGGTAGGCATAATAATCCAAGAAGGGACAATAAGAATCACTCCTCTGGCTTTTTAACTGGAACACGTGTATGTGTTGGAGTTGGAGCTATTATGTACACATGCATGTTTAGAGGATGGTGAATATCTCTTTCTTCTATGGATATAGAGTTTCAGGAATATAGGGCAGAATATATTTACCTGTCACAAAGACAGAAAGAATAAGCCTGCCATACAGAGAAAAGCAGAGATGATAGACAGCAGAGTATCCTGAGAGTGCCAATTTCAATGTGCCAGAGATGCCCTGAAGCTTACAATTCTTCCTTCAATTCTGTGAAGTACTCTAGTATCGTGTGTGTGTGTGTGTGTGTGTGTGTGTGTGTGTTTGCTTAAGATGGATTGAATTGAGTCCCAACCATTTGCAATTGTAATGGCCAATACAATTGCTAAGAATCCCAGGTTATTATAATACAGTTATGTGTCACTTAGCAATGGAAATATGTTCTGAGAAATGTGTTATTAGGCAACTTCCTCACTGTATGAACATCATAGAGTGTTCTTACACATACGTTGATAGTATAGCCTACTACACATCTAGGCTATATGTATAGCCTACAACACATCTAGGTTATACATATAGCCTATTGTTCCTAGGCTACAAAAGTGTACAGAATGTTACTGTATTGAACACTGTGGGCAATTATAACACAATGATAAGTATTTGTGTATCTAAACATAGAAAAGGTACAGTAAAAATATGGCATGAAAGATTTTAAAAAGTGATACTCCTATATAGGCCAGTTCCATTATAATCTTATGGGACCACCATCGTATATGCAATCTATCATTAACCAAAATGTCATCATGTGGTGCATGATTGTGTGTGTGAGTGTGCGGATGACTGCATCTATTATGCTTTGCTTTATTAGTGATATATTTGGACTTCTTTTTTCTCATACTAGTTTTTAAAAAAGTATTATTTAGCTAATATGTTATATAAAAAACCTGTGAGATAATAGTTAGAACTTTAGAGAAATATGTGTGATTACATTATTTCCTAATGTAAATATACAACTTGACATTTATTTTTCTTAAAATAGTATTCAAATGATTAGTATCATATAATCATGTTTACAATTTAATTTTCATTTGCTGGAACTTCAAGCTAATATTATATAAAATTAACAACACCAAGCTTAAGATTGGCTTTTAATTTTAAAATAAAATTATGTAAATAAAATTTATAAAGAAAATTATGTGAAGAGGAAAATGAGGAAAACTGCTTTAAATAGATTTTTTTATTATTAACTTGAAAAGTAAAATATAGTATGAAAGTTTGACTTGGTGATAGCGAATATAATTATGCTTTATATTTAGTTATTCTTTAAAATAGGAAATGATTACATTCATCTCAACTTAGGGTAATGAGCAAACATAATTTTAACGTAGTGCCTTTCACATAGAAGTCAAGAAGCTTGATATGATGATAATGACAATTATATTTTTAATTTGAATCTATGAGACATAAGTTATCTCAATTAAAGCAAATTGGAAATGAAGAACTATAATCAATAGAAACATAGTAACTGAATGTCATCATTTTTTTTTTTTTTCAATATATAGTAGCCATTTTGTCTTTCAGCCTAGCAGCTCTTCCTCTCTGGCATAAAATCTCAATTTTCCTTCAGGAAAATATCCTCCATTCAAACTCAGACCACAGGGTTCAGGAAGGTCTCTGTCACAGGCTGAATCTCTGCATTTGAGATTTAGCCTGGCCAAGCAAAGCCCGGAACTGCCTTAGACACAGGGATTGGTTGAATGATGAGCATTTGGCCAACTATATTGAAGCAGAATTCTGGGGCTTGTGAGGAGCCACTAGGACGAAATGCTCTCTGTTTTGCTAGACTTGAAGTTATGATCATGTGTGTAAGCCAGGAACAATTGACAAACATTTTGAAACTATAAGAAGTCTTAGAATGTAACCTGTATAGAGGAAATTGATACTGAGCAATGGAAAAAGACTCAGTCCTAAAGACTTAAGTTGAGATCCTTGAATCAAGTGACATGTCAAGTGATTTCTGAGGAAGAAATTTCTTTTACTTATCTAACTTGGGTGCTTTTTTTTGTCAAAAATGGAAGACTGTGTACTTATATACTATGCCTGGAGTTGATTTTTTTTTTTTTATGTTTTATAGATATTTATCTAATTCATAGTACTAGTTAAGTGAAGCATAATCCTATATAATTTTACTGTCAATATTCCACACTGTAAACTAAATTGAGACTTCAGTAAATTCTCAAAGATAATCAGTATGGGTGCACAGTCATCTCGTGCATTCTCAGCACTTTATTGATATTCTTTTTTAAGGATGAAAGTATGATGCTTGCTGTTAAGAAAGTTATAGTATATTTTGGAAGAAAATAAAGATATATTAAGCAAGAGCAAGTAAAATGCTCTCTGTGTCTTACAATGCTCCCTATGTCTTATAATTAAGTGCTCTGAGTAAACACATCCCCTCTTGGTCTGTGCACCTTACCATACAAATTACATGTTTCATCCACTAGGGGGCTGAATAGCAGGCAACTCTTTGGTTAGAGTAGCATTGTAAATTTAGAATTTAGTGATTAGATAAAGGGCAAAACCTAGGGAGATTATTAGCAAGGAGAGGAAGATTATTTGCTAGCAGAGGATGAAAATACTTAGGCTTGATTTCTATGTTAATGGATGATAAGATAGGAGCTTGCAGGAGGATCAGGGGACATTTGATGAGGAGCAAATAGCAAATAGTCCCAAAGCATTTTGCACATAGCTATTCTACATTTTATAAAGATGAAATTTTGATTTCTGGTGTGTTTACATAATTTTCCCTATTTCAAATACAAGTGTAGATTATCTTTCTGAGCCTATTATAATTTTATTCAAAAATTAGAATGTGTGGAATTCGATGTGTTAGAAGAATTAAATGTCAAGGTTCCATCTTAAATCTTATTGCAAAAATCAATAGCTGAAAATCATTGACCAAACCTTGGTAAGTAGGAGTTCATCAGGTCAAGAAATGGGAAAGAGCATTATAGGCTTATGAAATAGCATGAGGCAAAAAAAAAGGGGGGGGGGGCAGACTTATGAAAATAAAGAGACACATGGGTCTATATTTTAGAAATTATAAAAGGATTTATTAAGAAATACGTCTGGAAAGCTAAGTAGTGATAGCTAATGAAGAATTTTCGTACCATGTTCTTGATATTGATCTTTTATTTTACAAAACAAAAACTTCATTGAATATTTGGAAGGGTGGTGGTAATTTGATAAGAATCTAGGTAGAACACAAAGGTTAAATAATCATGGGGAAAATTTGAGTGAAAGATTAGATATGGAATATTTATGGGATATAAAGAACTAGGGGATTAGATAAAGACCTATGTAAATTAGAACAGGGACAACAGGTGGAATGTGGTAACGTCCATGAAGATGGTAGAGCCCTGTTGATTGATTTGTGACATTTTTATTATTTTTATTTTCTATCTTTATGAAAAATAATTGTAACCAATGCTACTTTCTCTTAGTGTACAAGTCAAAGTCCTTTATCTGATCATCAAGTTTCTAAACTTGGTCCCTAATTCCCTCTAAGATTTCATCTGCTGCTTTCTCCCTTTTTTCTCTGTTTGGACCCTGCTGAACACCTTGCCCTTTCTTGAACATGCCAGATGTACTCCTGACTTAGAGTTTTTGCACTTACTGTTTTCTTTGCTCAGGATATTCCTTCTTCAGAAATCTTCATGGCTTTTTTCTTCACCTCCTTTATCTTTATATGCAAACATCACCTAATTTACATTTTCTGTTCTATCTAAAATTGCAACCTCTTTATCCCCCTTCCTTGTGCTGTTATTTTCTTAGCACTTATTATCTAACATACTTAATGATTTACCTTTTTTGTTTGTTTTCTCCACTAGAAAATTATGTGTTCTAAACGTTTTACTATTTTGTTTACTGCCATAAACTTAGCATTTAGAACATCTCTACAATTATAAGTACTCAAATATATTTGTCAAATGCATGAAGTAATATGTTTTATGGTTTATATAGCTGTTTATGTGCTTTTAATATTTTTATTAATTTGTCATATATACCACCCTACCACTACCACTTGTGAATTTGTCCAAATTGGTGTGCAGAAAACCTTTGAACACAAGATACAACTTCCCCATGCCCACCAGGCCCTGTTCCTAAAAAACACACGCACAAACATACAAATGTACTTTCTTTCTCCCTTCCTGTCTAGGAGAAAATATACGAGAAAAATCTTTTCTATTTTAACTTAATAACCTTGTGAATGAAAGCTGTATTACATAATGTTTTTTACCTAATTTTATCTATTAGGTGAAATTCATTCATATATATTAAGCTAATATATGTAGCTTATTATGTCAAGTTCCACACCAGGACAGGCACCTAATATTTATCTGAGCTTCTCTCTCTCTCTCTCTCTTTTTTTTTTTTTTTTTTTTTTCCTTTTTTGAGACAGAGTTTCACTCTTGTCATCCAGGCTGGAGTGCAATGACACAATCTCGGCTCACTGCAACCTCTGCCTCCTGAGTTCAAGTGATTCTCCTGCCTCAGTCTCCCAAATGAGTGGGATTACAGGCACCCACAACCACACCCAGCTAATTTTTGTATTTTTAGTAGGGACAGGGTTTCTGTCCTACTAAATCATATTGGCCGTACTGGTCTCAGACTCCGGACCTCAAGTGATCTGCCCACCTTGGCCTACCAAAGGCTGGGATTACAGGCATGAGCCATCGCCCCCAGCCTATCTGACCTTCTCTTACTGTTACTAACTTGTTAGAAATAGATGAAAGGCCCTTGAGCTCAGGGGAGACAGAGTCTACTGAAACTTCAGGGAAGAATCACCACTGGACTGTTTAGGAGTGGTCACATTGTTACCCAGTCAGTTCTGGCTAGTGAGATGGCAGTGGGATGCTCCTCAAAATGGACTTCAGAGAAAGCCCCTTATTTAATGATTGAAGGGTCACATTCAATTGGCACAGCCCTTTTCCCTCTGCACTGCATCACTTGCACTTTCCCAATCATCCTACCTGGAATGATTGGTGGGAGTGATGGTGAAAGGTGCAGCAGTCATGAGGTGATAAATACAGTGAAAACCATTTGTCAGTACTAAGACTTACAAAGCAGAAAGTCAGAAAGACTCTCAGTCTCTGATGGCATCACTCAGACTTGAAACAGCTCTTAGGCAGCCATTTCTGGATTTCTTGTTACATGAGGGGTATAAAACTTATTTGCATAGGCCACTGCAATTTGGTTTTGTATTTCTAAATGCATTCCTAATTACTGCAGTAGTAAGTTAGTGGTTCAAATATGTTGATTAGTTTGTGTTAATTAAGAGTACTATAATACATAACTTACTTATCTGCAATACTACATTCCTTGTGAAATCCTTTATTTGATAGCGATGAGTTATATTAAAGTAAAAATGGAATTATTAGGGAACTTCATATGTAATTTTAATTTACTGACATGGGTTAATGGCTTCATGAGGTAAAATTATATTTGAGAGGTAGGATCTTATAATAGATAATAAGGGCTAATATATATTGCTTATTACAAGTGAAATAGAGTTTTAAGTGTTTCACATTTAATTTTCCATCCAATTTTTAAGATAACTCTATTAATTTGTATCAAATCAAATGTAAATCCATTACTAAATATGTCTCAAGCTCTCTTTGTTGTATATATATCATTTTTCCACAAAAGTTTCTCTAATTTCCACATTGTAAAGTGTTCTGTATCTATTAATGGAATGTTACATAATTAATATCACCCAAAATAGAACTGCATCAAGATAGTTTGGTTAATAGGTGAGACTGGTACAGATTAATTATCAATGCCACATTAATATGTACTTTAAATGCAAGCACATAAGTCTTCCCATTATGATGACCAACAATTTTCAGGTTGATAAATTTCAGAACCATTTCCTTTGCTTATTATTCAAAAAATGTAGTTTTAATCACTATCTTGAAATAAACTGTGTGATAAAAGTTCAGGACAAAATGAAAATATTGAATACTATACTTGCATTAAAATAATGATTAGAAGATGAGATATAATTTAGCAGCAATTTTTTAAAAGGATGGGGTGAGACTAGTTTCTAGCCCAGCATCTAAAAACTTGGAAGTCACTTCTCTGTTCTAACCACAAGTAAAAAACTGAACAAACCAAAAATCAGCAACTCTTCTTAGCTCCATAAGAGTGAAGATCAGGGTGCAAGCTGCTACCCTCCTGCTCAAATGGAGACACCAACAGGTAAATGCAGATAATCACAATTTATGGAAGCAGAAGCCATGAGTAATAACCTCTGCAGGAACCACTGTCAAAGGCAGGTAAACCAGAGCAACTCCATCTTAAATAGGAGCTGGGGAAAATAAGGTTGAAACCTACTGGGCTGCATTCCCAGACAGGTAAGACATTCTAATTCACAGAATAAGATAGAAGGTCAGCACAAAATACAGGTCATAATGACCTTGCTAATAAAACAGTTTTCAGTGCAGAAGCCAGCCAAAACCCACCAAAAGCAAAATAGCCGTAAGAATCACCTCTGGTCATCCTCACTGCTGCACTCCCCCCAGCTCCATGACAGTTTACAAATGCCGTGGCCATGTCAGGAAGTTACCCTATATGGTTGAAAAATGGGAGGCACAAGTAATCCACCCCTTGTTTAGTATATCATCAAGAAATAACCATAAACATGGGCAACCAGCAGCCCTCGGGGCTGCTCTGTCTATGAAATAGCCATTCATTTATTCCTTTACTTTCTTAATAAACTTGCTTTCACTTTGCACTGTGAATTCATCCTAAATTCTCGTGTGAGATTCAAAAACCCTTTCTTAAAGTCTGGATCAGAACCCATGTCCTGTAACACCACTGCCCAGGTAGCAAACCTGAATTGTACTTGAATTGCTAGAGGCTCAATGAGGACAAATCTGAGAGATAAGTACTCTAGGGGGACCCAGCCATCAGAGGCTACCACACACTTTTATAAGACTTACCTCACAGAGCTCTGCCAGGTCTTCACAGTGAATATCAGAGAAACACCTCATGCTTCTGGCAGGGTGAGGGGAAAATGAACCATTTAGAAATAGAGCATTTAGTTCTTAACAAGAAGAAACTAGTTAATCAAAGCCTAACCTTCTGGAGTTGTATCCAAGTCTAAGTGACCCTAGATAAGGGAAATAACCAACTCCATCCAACTCTAGCCATCCTGTCCCACAGAAGGGGAGGAAAGGAAACTGAGAAGCAGGTGAAATTCACAGTCCAGACACAAAGGTTCACTAAAGACTGAAACGTAAGAAGAAGACTATAGAATGCTCCCCTCCCCCACACCTTACCACCACAATACTAAAGGCCTATTTACATCCATTTATTTTACCCAGTTATTCATGTCTGGATATCAGGAAAAAATTATAACACATAATAAAAGGTAAGAAACAAAACAAAAGGCACATTTTAAAGAAACAGCAAGCATTAGAGTCAGACTGAAATAAGGCAAGGATGTTGGAATTGTAGGACTACAAATTTAAAGCAACTGTGATTAATATGTAATGAGATTTAACAGATAAAGTAGCAATCTGCAAGAACTTGGGGGCAATGTAAGCAAGGTGATGAAAATTCTAAGAAAGAATAAAAAAGAAATGTTAGAGATCAAGAACACTGTAACAGAAATGAAGAATGCCTTTGGCAGGCTTCTTCGTAGGTGAGAAATGACTGAGAATAGCTTCTCTGAGCTTCAGGATATCTCAATAGAAACTTTAAAAACTAAAAAGCAAAGCTCCCCAAAAGAGAGAGAGAGAGAGAGAGAGAGACAGAGACTGAGAATACCCCAGAATATCAATGAATTGTGGGACAACGATAAAAGGTATAACATATGCATAATGGGAATACCAGGAGGAGAAGGGAGAAAGGAACAGAAGTAATATTTGAAACAATAATCACTAACAATTTATCCTATTTGATGTCAGACATCAAACCACAGATGGAGGAATTTCAAAGGACACCAAGCAGGATACGTATCAGAAAAGCTACATCTAGGCATATAATTTTCAAAGTACAGAAAATTAAAGACTTTTTAAAAAATTCTGAAAGAAGCCAGAGGGGGAAAACACCTTACTTATTAGAAAAGCAAAGCTAATAATTGAATCTAATGTCTCAGAAACCATGTAACCAAGAAGACAACAGGGTGAAATATTTAATGTGTTGAGAGAAAAAAACTGACTGATTTATGATTCTATATCCTATGAAATTAACTTTCAAAAGTAAAGAAGAAATATAGAGTTTCTCAGAAAACAAAATTGAGGTTAGTTGTTACCAGTAGAACTCCCTTGTAAGAAATATTAAAAGAAGTTCTTTAAAGAGAAGAAAAATTATATAGATCAGACATTTGTATCTACAGGAAGGAAAGGAAGAACATCTGAGAAGAAATAGGTGAAGGTAAATGTAAAAACTTTTAGTTTTCTTATTCTTAATTTGTCTAAAAGATAATAGTTTGTTGAAAATAATAATGGCAACAATGTATTTGATTATGTATGCATGTATATATAGAGAGATATATCTTTTTCTTTTAATTTTATTTTAAGTTCTGGAATACATGTGCAGGATGTGCAGGTTTGTTACATAGGTAAACGTGTGCCATGTGGTTTGCTACACCCATCAGTCCATCACCTAGGTATTAAGCCCCACATGCATTAGCTGCTTATCCTTCTGCTCTCCCTCCCACTACCCACCCAACAGCCCCCAGTGTGTGTTGCTCCCCTCCCTGTGTTCATGTGTTCTCACTGTTCAGATCCCACATATGAATGAGAACACGTAGTGTTTGGTTTTCTGTTCCTGTGTTAGCTTATTGAAGATAATGGCTTCTAGTTATAGCCATGCCCCTATAAAGAACATAATCTTGTTCCTTTTTATGTCTACAAAGTATTCCATGGGGTACCAAGTGTTCTTTATCCAGTCTATCATTGATGGGCATTTGGGTTGATTCCATGTCTTTGCTATTGTGAATAGTGCTGAAATAAACACATGTGTGCATGTATCTTTATGACAGAATAATTTCTATTTGTTGAATATATACCCAGTAATGGGATTATATACCCAGTAATCGTCAAGCTGTCTTCCACAATGTTGAGCTAATTTACATTCCCACCACTAGTGTAAAAGCATTTCTATTTTTCCACAGCCTTGTCAGCATTTGTTATTTCTTGACCCTTTATTAATCATTGTTTTGAATGGTATGAGATGGTATCTCATTGAGTCTTGGATTTGCATTTCTCTAATGATCAGTGATGCTGAGGTTTTACATATGTTTTTTGGCCACATAAATCTCTTCTTTTGAGAAGTGTCTGTTCATGTCCTTTGCCCACGTTTTAATGGTTTTTTTTTCTTGTAAATTTGTTTAAGTTCCTTGTGGATTCTGGATTTTAGACCTTTGTCAGATGGATAGATTGCAAATTTTTTCCTCCCATTCCATAGGTTGTCCGTTCACTCTGATGAAAGTTTGTTTTGCTATACAGAAGCTCTTTAGTTTAATTAGATACCATTTGTCAATTTTTCCTTTTGTTGCCATTGCTTTTGATATTTTGTCATTAAACTTTTCTGTACCTATGTCCTGAATGGCATTGCCTAGATTTTCTTCAAGGGTTTTATAGATTTGGGTTTTACATTTAAGTCTTTAATCTATCTTGAGTTAATTTTTTAAAAGGTATAAGGAAGGGGTCCAGTTTCAATTTTCTGTATATGGTTAGCCAGTTTTCCCAGCACCATTTATTAAATAGGGAATCATTTTTTCATTGCTTGCTTTTGTCAAGTTTGTTGAAGATCAGATAGTTGTAGATGTATGGTCTTCTTTCTGAGATCTCTATTCTGTTCCATTTGTCTATGTGTCTGTTTTGGTACCAGTACCATTCTGGTTTGGTTACTGTAGTCTTGTAGTATAGTTTGAAGTCAGATAGTGTGAGGCCTCCAGGTTTTTTTTTTTTTTTTTTTTTTTTGGATTGTTTTGGTATAAAGGCCCTTTTTTTTTTTTTCTTAGGATTGTCTTGGATATACAGGCTCTTTTTTGACTCCATAGAAAATTTAAAGTAGTTTTTTCTAATTCTGTGAAGAATGCCAAGGGTAGTTTAATAGGAATTGCATTGAATCTATAAATTTCTCTGGNTTTAAAAGGTATAAGGAAGGGGTCCAGTTTCAATTTTCTGTATATGGTTAGCCAGTTTTCCCAGCACCATTTATTAAATAGGGAATCATTTTTTCATTGCTTGCTTTTTGTCAAGTTTGTTGAAGATCAGATAGTTGTAGATGTATGGTCTTCTTTCTGAGATCTCTATTCTGTTCCATTTGTCTATGTGTCTGTTTTGGTACCAGTACCATTCTGGTTTGGTTACTGTAGTCTTGTAGTATAGTTTGAAGTCAGATAGTGTGAGGCCTCCAGGTTTTTTTTTTTTTTTTTTTTTTTTCTTAGGATTGTCTTGGATATACAGGCTCTTTTTTGACTCCATAGAAAATTTAAAGTAGTTTTTTCTAATTCTGTGAAGAATGCCAAGGGTAGTTTAATAGGAATTGCATTGAATCTATAAATTTCTCTGGGCAATATGGCCATTTTCATGATGTTAACTTTTCCTAACCAAGAACATGGGGTGTTTTTCCATTTGTTTGTGATTTCTATTATTTCTTTGAGCAGTGGTTTGTAGTTCTCCTTCAAGAGGTGACATTGCTTGTTAGCTGTATTCTTAGGTATTTTATTCTCTTTGCAGAAATTGTGAATGAGAGTTCATTCATGACTTGGCTCTCTACTTGTCTATTGTTGGTGTATAGGAATGCTTGTGACTTTTGCACATTGATTTTGTATCCTGAGACTTTGCTGAAGTTGCTCATCAGCTTAAGGAGTTTTGGGGCTAAGACTATGGGATTTTCTAGGTATAGGTTCATGTCGTCTGCATACAGAGGCAATTTGACTTTTTCTCTTTCTATTTGAATGGCCTTTATTTATCTTGCCTAATTGCCCTGGCCAGAATTTCAATACTATGTTGAATAGGAGTGGGGAGAAAGGGCATCCTTGTCTTATGCTGGGTTTCAAAGGGAATGATTCCAGGTTTTGCCCATTCAGTATGATATTGACTGTGGGTCTGTCATAAACAGCTCTTATTATTTTGAAATATGTTCCATCAATACCTAGTTTCTTGAGAATTTTAACATGAAGGGATGTTGAATTTAATCAAAGGCCTTTTCCACATCTATTGAGATAATAATGTGGTTTTTGACTTTAGCTCTATATGATGAAATATGTTTATTAATTTGTGTATATTGAGCCAGCCTTGCATCCCAAGGATGAAGCCAACTTTATTGTGGTGGATAAGCTGTTTGATATGCTGCTAGATTTGGTTTGCCAGTATTTTTTGTTTTTTGTTTTTGAGATGGAGTCTTGCTCTGTTGCCCAGGCTGGAGTGCAGTGGTGCGATCTCAGCTCACTGCAAGCTCCACCTTCCAGGTTCAAGCCATTCCCCTGCCTCAGCCTCCCTAGTAGCTGGGACTATAGGCACCCACCACCACGCCTGGCTAATTTTTTGTATTTTTAGTAGAGAGGGGGTTTCACCGTGTTAACCAGGATGGTCTTGATCTCCTGACCTCGTGATCGGCCTACCTCGGCCTCCCAAAGTGTGGGGATTACAGGCGTGAGCCACTGTGCCCAGTCAGTTTGCCAGTATTTCATTAAGGATTTTTGCATCGATGTTCATCAGGGATATTGACCTGAAGTTTTTTGTTGTATCTCTGCCAGGTTTTGGTATCACGATGATGCTGGCCTCATAAGATTTAGTTAGAGACAATTCTCTCCTTTTCAATTGTTTGGAATGGTTTCAGAAGAAATGGTACCAATTCTTCTTTGTACCTCTGGTAGAATCCATCTGGTACCAGACTTTTTTTGGTTGGTAGGCTATTTATTACTGCCTCAATTTCAGAACTAGTTATTGGTCTATTCATGGGTTCTACTTCTCAGTTTAATCTTGGGAGGATGTATGTGTCTAGGAATTTATCCATATCTTCTAAATTTTCTAGCTTACCTGCATAGAGATGTTTATAGTATTTTCTGATGGTTGTTTGTATTTCTGTGGGGTCAGTTGTGGTATTCCCTTTATCATTTTTTATTGCGTCTATTTGATTCTTCTTTATTTTCTTCTCTATTAACCTAGCTAGCAGTCTATCTTAATATTTGGGGAAAAAAAGCAGCTCCTAGATTCATTGATTTTTTGAAAGTTTTTTTTTTTTTTTTTTTTTTTTTTATGTGTATCTCTATCTCCTTTAGTTCAGCTCTGATCATAATTTTTGTCTTCTGCTAGCTTTTGGATTTCTTTGCTCTTGTTTCTCTAGTTCTTTTACTTGTAATGTTAAGGTGTTGATTTGAGATCTTCTAGCTTTCTGATGTAGCAGTTTAGTGCTTATAAATTTCTCTGTTAACACTGCTTTAGCTGGAACCCTGAGATTCTGATATGTTGTCTCTTTGTTCCCCTTGGTTTCAAAGAACTTCTTGATTTCTGTCTTAATTTCAATATTTACCCAGGAGTCATTCCGGAGCAGGTTGTTCAATTTCCATGTATTTTTGAGTAGGTTTCTTAATCGAGTTCCAGTTTTATTGTACTATGATCTGAGAGACTAATTTTTATGATTTAAGTGCTTTTGCATTTGCTGAGGAGTGTTTTGCCTCCACTAATGTGATCAATTTTAGAGTAAGTGCCATGTTGCAATGAGAAGAATGTATATGCTGTTGTTTTGAGGTGCAGAGTTCTCTAGATATCTATCAGGTCCACTTGATCCAAAGCTGAGTTCAAGTCCTGAATATTCTTGTTAATTTTCTGTCACAATGATCTGTCTAATATTCACAGTGGGGTGTTAATGTCTTTCACTATTATTGTGTGGGCATCTAAGTCTCTTTATAGGTCCCTAAGAACTTGCTTTATGAATCTGAGTGCTCCTGTATTGGGTGCATATATATTTAGGATGGTTAGCTGTTCTTATTGAATTGATCCCTTTACCATTATGTATTGCCTTTCTTTGTCTTTTTTGATGTTTGTTGGTTTAAAGTATGTTTTGTCAGAAACTAGGATTGCAACCCCTGCTTTTACCTGCTTTCCATTTGCTTGGTAAATTTTCCTCCATCCCTTTATATTGAGCCTATGTGTATCTTTGAACAGGAGATGGGTCTCTTGAATACAGCACACTAATAGGTATTGACACTTTATCCAATTTGCCAGTCTGTGTCTTTTAATTGGGGCATTTAGCCTATTCACATTTAAGGTTAATATTGTTATGGGTGAATTTGATTCTGTCATCATAATGCTAGTGAGTTATTTTCCAGACTAGTTGATGCAGTTTCTTCATAGTGCCATTGGTCTCTGTATTTCAGTGTGTTTTTGCAATGGCTGGAACCAGTTTTTTTTTTTTTTTTTTTTTCCCCCTATATTTAATGCTTCCTTCAGGAGCTCTTGCAAGGCAGGCCTGGTGGTGACGAAATCCCTCAGCTTTTGCTTGTCTGAAAAAGATTTTATTTCTCCTTCACTTACAAAGATTAGTTTGGCCAGATATGAAATTTTGAGTTGGAAATTATTCTCCTTAAAAATGTTGAATATTGGCCCCCACTTTCTTTTGGTTTGTAGAGTTTCTGCTGAGAGATTCAATGTTAGTCTGATGGGCTTCCCTTTGTAGGTGGCCTGGCCTTTTTCTCTGGCTGCCTTTAACATTTTTTCCTTCATTTTGACCTTGAAGAATCTGATGATTATATGTCTTGGGATTTATCTTCTTGTGGAGTATCTTACTGGGGTTCTCTGGGTTTCCTGAATTTGAATGTTGGCCTATATTGACAGGTTGGAGAAATTCTCCAGGATGATATCCTGAAGTTGTTTTCCATCTTGGTTCCATTCTCCCATCTCTTTCAGGTACTCCAATTAGTCATAGCTTTGGTCTTTTCACATAGTCCCATAGTTCTTGGATGTTTTGTTCATCCCTTTTTATTTCTTTTTTTTTCTAATCTTGTCTGCTTGCCTTATTTCAGCAAGATAGTCTTCAAGCTCTGATATTCTGTCTTCAGCTTGATTTTTTGGCTATTGATACTTGTGTTTGCATCACAAAGCTCTTGTGCTGTGTTTTTCAGCTCAGTCAGGTCATTTATGTTCCTCACTAAACTGGTTGTTTTAGTTAGCAGCTCCTGTAACCTTTTATCATGGTTTTTAGCTTCTTTTCATTGGGTTAGAACATCTCCTTTACCTCAGTGAAGTTTGTTATTACCCACATTTGAATCCTATTTCTATTAATTCATCCATCTCAGCCTCTGCCCAGTTCTTTGCCCTTGCTGGATAGGTGCTGCAATCATTCAGAGAAGAGGTACTCTGGTCTTTTGAGTTTCCACTATTTTTTTGTTGCGTCTTATCTTCATGAGTTTGTCTAGTTTTGATCTTTGAGGCTGCTGACATTTCGGGGGGGGGGGGTTGTTGGGACTTTTTTTTGTTGATGCTATATTGTTGCTTTCTGTTTGTTGTTGTTGTTTGTTTGTTTGTTTTTCCAGTTAGTCCCCTCTTCTGTAGGGCTGTTGCAGTTTGCTGGGGGTTCACTTCAGGCCTTCTTCACCTGGGTTCCTCCTGCACCTAGAGATATCACCCAAGGAGGCTGGAAAACAGCAAAGTTGGGTGCTTGCTCCTTCCTCTGTGATCTCTGTCCTTGAGGGGCACTGACCTGATGCCAGTAGGAACACTCCTGTATAAGTTGTCTGGTGACCCCTGTTTGGTGGTGGGGGTGGGGGGTGTCTCAACAACTCAGGGAGCAGGGGGCTGGGACTTGCTTAATGAAGCACTCTGACTGTCCCTTGGTGGAAGGGGTGTACTGTGCTGAGGAGAAAACTAGTGTTTGGGCTGCTCAAATTCCTCAGAGCTAGCAATGGGAAAGACTGAGTCTGGGAGATCAACCCACCTTTTCCCCTAGGGGCTCAGGCCCTGGGAGATCAGAGTTCTGTTCCTAAGTCCCTGGTTGGTATTGCTGAAGTTCCTGCAGGGAGGCCCTGCCCACTGAGGAGGGATGGGTCAAGGTCTGGCCTAAAGAAGCAGTCTGGACACCAGCTGCCACAGTTGGTGTGCTGTGCTGTGGTGAATACCTCTTGGGTCCAAGCCGTCCCCTTTTCCCAGCACCAGCGGGGAACAACGATGACCTGGAGCTGTAGTAATGGATGCTGCCATTCCCCATCAGGAGTTCAGCATTTTAGGCAACTGGCAGTGACAGTGATGGCTGCCATCTCTCCCCTGGGGAGCTCAGTTTTCTTAGACAGCAGGTAGCTGCAGTGATGGCTGCCACCCCTCTCTCGGGGAGCTCAGATGACTCAGGCAGCAGGCAACCACAGTGATGATGGCTGGCCCTCCCCCTGGGAACTTGGTAGTCTTAGGCAGACTCTCAGCTGAATGGCTGCTGAGAATCTGCACAGCTCTATGGTTGGGACCCAAGGTCCTGGTAGTGTAGGCTCACAAGTGGGATCTCCTAATCCCTGGGTTGCACAGATTTGTGGAAAAAGCATGGTTTCCAAGTCTGGGTAGCACAATTACTCACCACCTCCCTTGGTTAAGAGTGGGGGCTCCCCTTGCCCTGTGTGGCTCTCAGGTGGGCTGACATACCACCCTGCTTTTCTTTTCCTTCTGTGGGTCACATCAACCACCTCTTCAGTCCTGATGATAGAACCTGGATACCTTGGTTACCAGTGCAGGATTTGCATGCTGTTTTCATTCTTTTCAGTGAGAGCCTTTGACTACAGCTGCTTCTAGTCAGCTATCTTGGCCCTGCCCTCCCGCACGTATATATTCTTATGCATGTTTATGTATAAGTGAAATGAACAAGAGTAATGATACAACGGATGGAATAATTGGGATGATTTTGTCATTATAAGGTACTCACACTACCCGTGAAGTGACACAGTATTTTTGAAAGTGTACTTGAATTAGTTGTCAGTATTGTAAGTTCTAGGTTAACCACTCAAAAAAGTAAATAACTGTTATACTTAGGAAGAGGAGAAAATAGAATAAAACGCTAAATGAAAACCACAAAAAGCAGCAAAAGAGTGAAAGACAAACATAGGAACAAAGAACAAGGGTAACAAATAGAAAATAGTAAGAAATTGGGTAGATATTAATCCACCAATATCAGTAATAAGTCAATGGTTTAAATGGACCAGTTAAAAGAGATTGTTACACTGGATCAAAAAACAAGACCCAACTATATATTGTCTACAAAAAAACCCACCTTAAATATACAGATCCATATAGATTAAAAGTAAATAGATGGAGAAAGATATAACATACTAACACTAATCAAGAGAACAGAGGTAGCTATACTAATTTCAGACAGAGCAAAATTCACAGAAAGGAAAGTTGTCAAGTGAAAAGAAGGGCATTGCATAATGATTAAACAATCAATTTTTCTAATAAGACCTAACAATCTTTAATGTATGCACCTAACAACAGGTTGTCAAAATACGTAAGGCACAAACTGATAGAATGATAAGGAGAAACAGATGAATCCACCATTATAGTTGGAGACATCAACCCACTTCTATTAAAAATGAACAGATCCAGCAGGCAGAAAATCAGTAAGGACATAGTTGAACAACATTATCAATCAACTGGACGTAACCTGCATCTATAGACTGCTTCAATCAACAATAACAGAATATGCATTCTTCTCGAAGTCACATGGAACCTTTACCAAGACAGACCACATTCTGGGTTATAAAACACATCTTAACAAATGTCAAAGAATAGAAATCATTGTCTGCTCTCAGGCCACAATGGAATTGAACTAGAAAGATAGCTGGAAAATCCCTAAATATTTGGATATTAAACCACACACTTCTAAATAAAACACAGATGGAAGAAGAAACCTTAAGAAAAATTTTAAAATATTTTGAATTACACTAAAATTTTTTAAAAAATCAAAATTTGTGGGATAAAGCTAAAGCAGTGCTTAGAGGGAAATTCATACCCAAATTTATACATTAGAAAAGAAAAAAGATGTGAAATAAACCATCTAATATTCCATCTTTAGAAAACAGAAAAAAAAAAAAGAGAGAAAATTAAATCCAAGTAAGTGAAAGAAAAAATAATAAAAGAGCAGAAATCAATGAATATGCAAACAGGAAATTAATGAAGAAAATTAATAAAACCAGAAGCTGGCTTATTAAAAAGATCAATAAAATTGTTAGGTCTCTGGTCAGGCCATGTAAGAAAAATAGAGAGAGAGAAAACAAATATTGCCAATGTTAGAATGAAAGGGAAGACATCACTATAGTTCCTATGGACATTAAATGGATAATAAAGCAACACTATGAACATCTCTATGCTCACAAATTAAATAACCTAGATGAAATGGGCCAATTCTCTGAAAGACATAATCTGCCAAAACTCACATGAGAACAAATAGACAACATGAATAGGCCTGTACCGATTAAATTAATACAATCAGTAATTAATAATGTCCCCAAACAGAAAGTATAAGACCCTGTACTGTCTTTGTTCACACATGGCATAATCATTTATGTAGAAAATCTGAACTAACTTACAAAAAACTCCTGGAACTAATAATCAATTATAGCAAGGTTGTAGAAAATAAGGGCAAAATACAAATTCATCACTTTTCTATATGCCAGCAATGAACAAGTGACATTTGATATTAAACACACAGTACCATTTACATTAGAATCCCCCAAATTAAATACTCAGGCATAAATCTACCAAATCACATACAAGATCTATGTAAGGAAAACTACAAACATCTGATAAAAGCAACCAAAGAATAACTAAATAAATGGAGATATATTTCATGCTTATTGATAGAAAGACAATATTATCAAGATATCAGTTCTTTCCAAGTTGATCTACAGATTCAATGTAATCCCAATCAAAATCCCAGCCGGGGGGTGGATCCATGATGGCTGATTAGATGCAACGATGGTCTGTGGCATGCATGGAGAGGAATGAAAAGGAGCGAATGAATTCAGCACCTTCAAATGAGATATCCAGGTTCTTGCATTGGGACTGACTGGAAGAACATCTCAACCCACAGAGAACTAAGAACAGTGGGCAGGACCAAAGGAATCCCCACCCCCAGCCAAGGGAAGTGGTGAGCGATTGTGTGAGCCTGCTGGGAAACCAAGCTTCTCCCACAGATCTTTGCAACTCACAGAACAGGAGATCCCCTAGTGAGCCCACACCACCAGGGTCTTGGGTCTGATACACAGAGCTGTGTGGAGTCTCGGCAGAGCAGCTGCTCACGCACTCACAGAGACCCAATAGTTTTACATAGTCCAGCCCTGCGATCCTTGGCAAAGTGGGAAATTCATCTGTAAATATCTCCAGGAAGGGGGCTGAATCCAGGGAGCCAGGTAACTTTGTTCTGTGGGCCCCACTTCCATGGTACCTCACAAGTTAAGACCCACTGGCTTGGATTCCAGCCAGCCAATGGCAGTGGGTTGGAGTCTGCCTGAGACAGGTCCAAGTTCCCTGGAGGAGGGGTGGCCACCATCTCTGTAGTTTGGTAGACTTAGCCACTCCAGTCTGCCAATTGTGGACAACACAGATGGCTCAGATGAAAAAGGATTCCCCACAATGTAGCACAGCTTCCTTGCCAGATTGTGACCAGACTGTCTCTTTAAGTGAGACCCTGATTCATCCCTCCTCACTGGGTGAGACCTCCCTGTGGGGCTTTGGCCACTCTAGCAAGGGTTCTACTGACAAAGCGATCTCTCCCTGAGACGGAGCTCCTGGGGAGAGGGGTGGCTGCCATCTCTGCGGTTCAGTTGACTCAGTCACTCCAGCCTGCCAGGTTTGGAGAATAGAGGTGGCCTAGATGAGGAAGGGACCCTCCCACCCCTAACACAACACACCTGCTCTACCAAAAAACAGCCAGACTGCTTCTTTGGTTGGGTCCCTGGTTCCATTACTCCTGATTGTGTGAGACCACCCAATGTGGGTCTCCAGTCCACTTCCTACAGGTAGGGCAGACTGGCAAAGGGTCACTACTCACCTGGGACCAAGCTTCTAGAGGAAGAAGCTGACTGCCATCTTTGCTGTCTCACATCCTTTGCTGGAGATACCTCCAGGTATGGGAGAAACCAAGTCAACTGAGGTCTGGAGTGAACCCCCAGCAAATTGAAGCAGCTCTAAGGTAGAGTGGTCTGCCTGTTTAAAAAAAAAAAAAAAAAAAACAGAAAACAACAACAACATTATCAACAAAAGATCCCACAAAACCCCAAAGGTCAGCAATCACAAAGATACAACGTAGATAAGCCCACAAAGATGAGAAAGAATTGATGTAAAAACACTGAAAACTCAAAAAGCTGGAATGCCTTCTCTCCCTCAAATGACTGTAACACTTCTCCAGCAAAGGCACAAAACTGGACTGAGGCTGAGATGGTTGACTTGGCAGAAGTAGGCTTCAGAAGGTGGGTAATAATGAACTCCGTGGAACTAAAGGAGAATGTTGTAACTCAACGCAAAATCCTAGACAGTTATTTTGTGGATATAAATAAACTTTCTAAAGTTTAAATGAAGAGGCAAAGCCCAGAATAGCCAACACAGTATTGGAGAAGAATAAAGTTGAAGGACTAACACTACCTGACATCAAGACTCACTATAAAGCCACTGTAAACCGAACAGTGTGCTATTGGCAAAAGGACGGACAAACAGATCAAGGGAACAGAATAGAGAGTACAGAAATAGACCTACATAAATACAATCAACTGATCTTTGATAATGGGAGCAAGGGAGGCAATGGAATACTACGGAGAAAATTCTTTTCAACAAATGGTGCTGAAACAACTGAACACACACATTGCAAAAACAAAAACAACAACAACAACAAAATGAAACTAGACACAGGCCTTAAATCTTTCACAAAAAGTAATGGAAATTGGATCACAGATCTAAATGTAAAAAACAAAAACATATAAAACTCCTGGAACATAAGAGAAAATCTAGATGATTAAGGGTTTGGCAATGCCTTTTTAGATGCCCACCCAAAGGCACAATCCAAGAAAGAAAGAATTGACAAACTGGACTTCATTAGAATTAAAATATTCTGCCTCACAAAAAACACTGTCAGGAGAATAAGAAAAGCCACACACTGGAAGAAAATATTTGCAAGGGACATATCTGATAAAAGATTGTTATCCAAAATATACAAAGAACTTTTAAAACAATAAGAAAACTAACAACCCAGTTTATAAATTGACCGAAACTCTAGACTAACACTTCACCCAAGAATATACACAGATGGAAAATTCTCATATGAAAAGATGTTCTATATCATATATCAGCAGGGAAGTAAATAGCAATGAGATACTACACACATATTAGAATGGCCAAAATCTAGAGCACTGATGATACCAAATACTGGAGAGGATGTAACACAAAGCCTCATTTAAAGCTGGTAGGAATGCAAAAATACAGACACTTCAAAAGACAGCTTGATGACTTTCTATAAAACCAAACATACTCTCACCATACAATCCAGCAATCATACTCCTTAGTATTTACTCAAAGGAGTTAAAAACTTATGTCCAAACAAAACCTGCACAAGTATGTTTATAAGCAGCTTTATCAGTAATTGCCAAAAGTTGGAAACAACTGAGATGTCCTTCAGTAGGTAAATAAATTGGAACATCTAGACAATGGAATATTACTCAGCTTTAGAAAAATCCAGCTTTGAAGTCATGAAAACACATGGGGGAGACTTAAGTGCATATTCCTAGGTGAAAGAAGCCAGCTGAAAGGACTACATTCAGTAGGATTCTAACTACATGACATTGAAAAGAGTCAAAACTATCAAGCTGGTAATCAGCGGTTGCCAGGGTTTAAGGGATAGGGATATTTGGAGTACACAATTTCAGTGCACTGAAACTACTTCACCACGCCAAAAGTGAACCCTAATGTAAAAACTATTGAGTAATCATGTGTCAATACAGTTTCATCAATTGTGACAAATTTACTACTCAAGAGGCTGGGATAGTGAGTGATGTTGATAACTAGGGAGGCTATGCATGTGTTGGTGTGTCCGGAATTGGTGGGTTCTTGGTCTTGCTGACTTCAATAATGAAGCCACGGACCCTCCTAGTGTTACAGTTCTTAAAGATGGTGTGTCCGGAGTTTGTTCCTTCAAATGTTCAGATACGTCTGGAGCTTCTTCCTTCTGGTGGGTTCATGGTCTTGCTGCCAGGAGTGAAGCTGCAGACCTTCAGGGTGAGTGTTAACAGCTCATAAAGGCAACATGGGCCCAAAGAGTGAGCAGCAACAACATTTATTAGCAACAGTAAAAGATCCAAGCTCCACAGAGTGGAAGCAGACCACACCTCACCGCCCTGCCTAGCTCCTGCAGTCTGCTTTTATTCCCTTATCTGGCCCCACCCACATCCTGCTGATTGGTCCATTTTACAGAGCGCATACTGGTCTATTTTACAGAAAACTGATTGGTCTATTTTACAGAGAGATTATTGGTCCATTTTACAGAGAGCTGATTGGACTGTTTTGACAGGGTGCTGATTGGTGCGTTTACAATCCCTGAGCTAGGCACAGAGTGCTGATTGGTGCATTTACAATCCTCTAGCTAGACATAAAAGTTCTCCAAGTCCCCACTAGATTCCTAGACACAGAGCGCTGATTGATGAGATTACAAACGTTGAGCCAGACGCATAGTGCTGATTGCTGTATTTACAATCCCTTAGCTAGAGGTAAAAGTTCTGTAAGTCCCCACTAGACTCAGGAGCCTAGCTGACTTCACCTAGTGGATTCCATGCCACGGCCCTGCAGAGCTGCCTGCCAGTCACCCGCCATGCACCGCACTCCTAATCCCCTGGGTGGTTGATGGAACTGGGCACCAGTGGAGCAGGGTGGTGCCAGGGAAGCTCGGATCATGTGGAAGCCCCCGTTGATGGGGGAGGTTCAGGCTTGGCGGGCTGCAGGTCCTGAGCCCTGCAGGAGGCATCTAAGGCCCTGCAAGAACTGCAGCCCAGCGCCCGCCAGGGCACTGCTGGGGAACCCTGCCAACGCTTTGCAGCTGCTGGCCCCGTTGCTAAGCCCCTCACTTCCTGGGTCCTGGTGACCCTGGCTGGCGCTCGCAGTGCAGAGCCGCGGAGCCCATGCCCACTGGGAACTTGCGCTGGCCAGCGAGAGCCAGGCACAGCCCAGGTTCTGCCCATGCCTCTCCCTCCACACCTCCTGGCAAACAGAGGGAGCCAGCTCCCTCCTCGGCTAGCCCAGAGAGGGGCTCCCACAGTGCAGTGGCAGGCTGAAGGGCTCCTCAAGTGCCACTAAAGTGGACGCAGAGGCTGAGAAGGCACCAGAGTGAGGGCTGCTGGCACATTGTCACCTCTCATTGGGGCAAGGGGTATATAGAAAATCCCTGGACTTTCAATTTTGCTGTAAACATAAACTTGCTCTAAAAGTGGTCTATTTTACAAAAGTCCAGAGAACAAGAATAGCCTGGGAAGGGGTTTGAGGGGAACTTCTGTGATGCCAGTAATGTTCTCCTTTTGAACTGTGTTAATTTATTCTGTGTAAATCTATTAAAATGTATACTCATGAAAACCAACAGTAAAAATTCATTTCAACCCTTAGGAATTCATTGTATTTTTGGCCATGTCTGACTTCTGTTGACATTATCAATTATGTACATTCAGGCAAAATAAATGCCCTTAATTTGGTCTGGTGTGGGAAATTATGTGTTGATAGCATTGAGTAACAGCATTTAATGGAACTTAAGAATATATAGTATATATTTCATTTCAAAATTTAACATGAACGTTTTAATTTTAATTTTAATTTAATAACCAACACAGGTTTTTTCTTACATATTATAGAAATATATATGCATGTACTTTCTAAGAAACAGCACAGACCTGCAATAAAAATTAGTGATAAGAAATAACTAACATACAGTAGGAACAGAGTACAGAGGAACATGGACAGGGTTAAACTGCATAATTCAGACAAAAGAGATATTCTGATTTTATTGCATCCTTCCCACCAAACTTTCTGTCCAAAAAGAATAAATAAAGCTTAGCAGATAGAAGCACTTATGATCAAGGTAAATGTTGAAAAATAAGTAGCACCTTTGGTCATTAGAATGATTATCGACATTTCCAGGAAGCTAAAATAGAGCATTTCTGATTTTGAAAAGAAAATAAAACTAATTAATTTGTACCATAAAGTTTAGCTGTTGCATATTTCAATATTTGCATAGAATGTTTGACAATGTAAAAAGGATTCAAAACAGAGTTTCAATTTTAAATAAAGAAAATGCTATAGGTGTTTTGTTTTCTATGTCTTACTTTTAAAATTAGCCAGAGAATTACTTTAACATACATTCAGCCTGCATCATAGAATACTGTAGTAGCATTTTAATAATCGGTATCTATCAATTCAATTCAATAAAGGAATACTCTACGCCTGGCACTTTGCTAGATATTAAAGTTGTCATTATAACTAAAATAACATCCTTGTCCACAAGGAGCTCACAGTCTAGTAAGAAAGAGATGAATTTGAAAATATATTTGAGGCCGGGCGCAGTGGCTCACGCCTGTAATCCCAGCACTTTGGGAGGCCGAGGCGGGAGGATCACTAGGTCAGGGGATTGAAACCATCCTGGCTAATATGGTGAAACCCTGTCTCTATTAAAAATACAAAAAAATTAGCTGGGCATGGTGGCGGGCACCTGTAGTCCCAGCTACTCAGGAGGCTGAGGCAGGAGAATGGCGTGAACCCAGGAGGCAGAGCTTGCAGTGAGCGGAGATCACACCACTGCACACCAGCCTGGGCGACAGAGCAAGACTCAGTCTCAAAAAAAAAAAAAAAAAAAACAAAAAAAAACAAAAGAAAATACATTTGAAACTGTAGGCAAAATATGTACCCTCACAGAGAAATTCAACATTTGGTTTCAAATTTGTTATGCAGTGAAAATTACAAACTACAACAGAGATTTTTCTAAAACATTATACACTGTAGTATACCTGAAAGGCAAGCAAGGAACTTAAATAAGTGTGCCCCGAAAAACAAAGTAGGATTTAATTGAAAAAAATATACTTTAAAAATGATCAACGACTATAATCTATATCCTGATTAAATAATCTAAGTTATTTTTATTTTAGTTTAAACAAAAAAATACGTATCCATATGAAAATGCCAGTTCTTTCATTTTTGGTTAATTCCTTTATACATATTATTTGCTGAGTTCAGAACTGCTATATATACAAAATTTCAAAATAAATAAGTATCCCAAGATCGCATAACAATCACTTTAAGTACATTCATGTGTAAGAAGGCAAAAAAAGAAGGTTCTATCTTATATTTTAAAACTTTGACAGGTATTTAAATGTATTATTTTATACTTCATTAATTTTCTTTAAAAATGAAATAATACAGCCATGATTTAGGTCATGTAAAAACAACTGTTTGGATCATCTTAGGTGTCAAGCAAAACTATCCTCTTTAATTCACTATCATAGTAACCATAGTTGATAGATCATGTGGCAATATGATCATTTGTTCAGTGGTCATCAAGATATCTATAGAATAAACAAGACAACTACATTTTATTTTTTTCACTTAAAATCACAAAATATAGCCTAAAATATAATTTATACTTTAAAGATAATTCTAAAGATTAACCCCTAAATCTAATCCCTTAAAAAATTCTTGCAAAAGTTAGCTGGATATGTCTGTTGCCAAGGAATGTCTTACTTATTAGCAACAAGTTACTATGTATAACTTTTATTCCAACAATCTTATTTTAAATATTTGTTTCAATACTGAGATGAGAAAAACATATTTGTTCAAAGAATATAAGTAGTAAGTAAAATGATTTCAAAATCTATCCAAAAGTAGAATTATTCGTTCTAGGAAATAACACACTGGTTTAAAATATCTGGGAGAACTTTTACATAAAAACTTCAAATTTAGTCAGTTTTAGCAAACACTTGAAAAGACCCTGCTCTTTCTTCTGCAATACAGGGAATTACTATATCTGACTTATATTTGATTAAGTTACAATCTCATTTTTGTTGTCACTACAAAGAAGGATCCTTATATTAGTAAATGCACTCACTGTAACTACTGAGGCCTGCCTTCTGTCAGAATGGCAATGCTATTTTAGCATACGGGTGTCAGTTTGGCTGAATCTAACCAAACACATCATTTACTACAGATGTTTTTAGGGCCCACCCAATTCATAAAAGATTTTACTGTGATACATGAGTTTACCCAAATTTTATTAGTGTGTTTTAGGGTAAATATCTTGATGAACTAGGCAAACAAATACTGAATGCAGATTACTCTTTTTACAGTTTTAGCAGGAAAACTAATAGCAACCCCTTTACCATGGATCTTTAGGTGCGATTTTTGTTTGTTCTCTGCAAGGGAATAAAGAAGAAAATCGAGAAAGACTATATCTATCTAGATAAGATGTAGAGGTAGATGGAATCTCTAACATAAAAGAAGCTCTAGTTACACTATTGCCAGACAGCTGTTGTGGATTTTAGTGTCATTAGGTGAAAAAGAAAATTCACAAAATAAGAAATTTGAGATAGACCTTATTCTAATAATTTCATTAACACATCTTCAGGTTCTTAGATCAAGAAATACTGTAGAAGTGTTCTCCTCAACACTATGCTACAGCAGTAATTTCTTGCATACAATTAAAGAATTTAACAAACTTGTACTGTGTGTTCTGCGCTATGGCGTTCTACTTTAGAAACAAATGAGCACTGCTTCTAAAATAAAAATGAACATAAACTAAAAAAGGAATTAATGAGATATTGATATGTTTTCTATTAATACAATATTGGTATGTTTAAATGATTTTGATATTGCTATAACAACATATATTGTGCAAAATAATTAATCTCACTAAATATTATTTCTGATTTGCCAAGAATTATCTGCCATGGCAATCAGGAAATAGTCTTCAAAGTAAGTTTGCAAACATGATTTTGCAAACCATGATTGGAAAATATATTCATTTGGGATAAAACTATCAAGTAGGGTTTTATATGTATTTCTAGGAAAATATTTTATTCACTCTATAAAGGTCATCATTATGACCTTATGGCTTTTGTAGTTCAACAGAGAAAAAAGTATGTTAGAAGTTAAAAGACCTGAATTCTATCCCCAGCTCTGCATTTACTGAGAGTATTGGTATAGGTTTAGGCAAAATCCTTAATCCAGTCTAGTTTTACACGGTAAAAATGTGGATACCTAACAAAACTGAGGGTAAAAATGTGGATACCTAACAAAACTGAGGGTTGAGAGGATGAAATGAATTCATTAAATATATCTTCTGAGACATAAATATATCAAAACAAATAAAAATACAATTAGATCTAATGCTTAGAAATAAATATTTTAATTCATATGTGCTATTTCACTAAATCTAGAAATATTAATGCTTTAGTTAGATGTAGAAAGTTGATGGTAGAAAAATAAAATCCATTGTACCACTGAAAAGCTTGTCAGAAATACATACTTTTGAGATTCAGAGGATGAGAAAAAAAATGTGTACTCTAACGAGCAAGCTATATAAACTGAATCTAACTCAAAAAAACTTATTTTAGATGCATATAAAAACTGAAAAAACAGAATTAAAATCTTAGTCAAAAGAATGTTTTAAAATTTCCATCCTAAATTTATGTGAGATAAAATGCCATTATTTTGTTTTTCTGAATAGAGGTTTT
>NW_016803630.1:220974-267595 GCF_001698545.2 Rhinopithecus bieti | reverse complement strand
TTTTTTTTTTTTTTTTAATAGAGACAAGAGTCTCACTCTGTTGCCTAGGCTGGAATGCAAATGGGACCATTATGGCTCACTGAAGCCTCAACCTCCCGGGCTCAAATGACCCTTTCGCCTCAGCCTCCCAAGTAGCTGGGACTATAGGTGCACACCACCACATCCAGCTAATTATTGTACTTTTGGAATCATGATATGTAGCAACCAATCTGGGAATTATTTATTCATAAAAGATAACATTTTCCTGATAACTCCAACCTCAGAAAAAAATGTATCATGCCTGACTGAAATATGTTATTATTTTCATGAGAAAAGAGTCATATTAAAGCAATTATGTCTATACATAATAATTATCATTATTTGAGATAATTTGCATTGGGGAGAAAAGCAGTTAATTAGAAATTACATATTCAAGGCTGGGTGTGGTGGCTCACACCTGTAATCCCAGCACTTTGGGAGGCAGAGGCAAGCGAATCACCTGAGGTCAGAGTTCGAGACCAGCCTGACCAACAAGGAGAAACCCCCGTCTCTACTAAAAAAAAAAAAAAAAAAAAAAAAAAAACACCCACAAAATTAGCCAGGCATGGTGGCACATGCCTGGAATTCCAGCTACTCGGGAGGCTGAGGCAGGAAAATTGCTTGAACCCAGGAGGCAGAGGTTGTGGTGAGCTGAGATCGTGCCACTGCACTCCAGCCTGGGTGACAAGAATGAGACTCCATGTCAGAAAAAAAGAAAAAGGAAATTGCATATTCAGGTTCTAGCAAATGCAGTTCTCTAATAAACACTAAATAAATCATAATACAAGTTACAGTTAAACCTAATTGTTTTACTATATAGGATTTTACTACATAGGATGTACCTTTTTTGTACCTATATTTTATCTTCCTTTGCTTCTCTAGCCTCTATCGGTAGGCAGCATGGTAGTGGACACCCTAGGGGATCTTTCTGGTTTTAGGTAAACCTGAGTTTTAAATTTGGTTCATATCACCTTTTAACTTTGGGCAGTTTGCTGAGCTTCTTTGTTTTATGTTTTCATTCATCTGTCATGTCAAGCTGGTAATACTTCTGCCATGGTTTTGGTTTGAATATTGAAAGGCATTACATAAGCAAAATGCATAACTCACAAATATTAGTTCCCTTTCCACTATGTATCCAATCTCCCTATTAAGCCTAAAAATAATAATTTTTTATTTTGTTGTATTAAGTCTTCAACATTCTACTTATAAAAGGGATTTTTTAAAGGTGTTTTAGATAAAAAATAAGTTTCAACTAACTGATAAAGAATATCTCTTCATATTTATGTCATCTACATAAAAACTTACATTTATATCGGATATCTTTTAGTCTTTTCTATATTCTTGATTGTCATGTTGTACAGCCAGAAAAAAATGAGTAAAAATTATCTAGATTTTTTAAAGTGCACATTCCAACATAACAAATCTAATTATTTTACCTATTTCTTAGTATTAGGCTGAGGCCAATAAGTCCATGAGCTAAGGTGTTGAAACTTGGTACTAAAAAAGTAATATTTATGAGTCATGTAGATTTATACTGAGAAAACACCATGTCTTCCAATGTGAAATACACTAAAACCTGATCTGTTGTCTCCTAAGGTATGCTAGGTGAACGCAAAAAATGATTAGGAAAGAAGATGAGGATAGGTCAGGAAAAGTGCAAACCCAATGTTCTATTCACAAATTAGTGATGGCCTATTTAAGGTTAAGTAGTGAAAAATATGGGGGGCTCCATTAACATGAATGAAAAAATTCTTAAAGTAGCCATGAATTATTTTGATACCTTGATTAATGACACCCTTCCTTCTGTACAATTTCATAATGGGGGAATACAGATTAGTGGGGATTGTAGTGGTATACATTGACTTTGCTTCATGATATCTCAAACGTTTAAAACCTATTGTTCCCCAGAGGAAGAAATATGTTCAGCACTAATTGTTGCAGAGGCGGAAGCCAAATATATCTCCTCCTCCATTTATGTGACTATATAATAATGAAAATCCTAGGTTGATACTCTTTCCTCAATCTTGAAAAGATTCTGCTAAAGCAGCAAATCTTCAAACAAGTTCAAGAGGGTGGGGAGAGTGAACAAGTAGAATAATTTACATTACCCTGGAACAATTCTGAATCCTGTAGGTATGTATGTCACTGTTTCATGTGTGTTCTGGTTTAACGTCAATATTTATGCATGGCAGTTAACATGTGTGCATATTTGTAACTCTGTGCAGTGCTACTGCCAGGTGTGACTGTACAAATCATGTGCGTTGAATGTGCAATTTTTACTTTCTTTTCTAACTATTTAATACAATCAGCGTTAGAAATAACGAATGAAGGCCGGGCGCGGTGGCTCAAGCCTGTAATTCGAGCACTTTGGGAGGCTGAGACGGGCGGATCACGAGGTCAGGAGATCGAGACCATCCTGGTTAACATGGTGAAACCTCGTCTGTACTAAAAAAATACAAAAACCTAGCCGGGCGAGGTGGCGGGCGCCTGTAGTCCCAGCTACTCGGGAGGCTGAGGCAGGAGAATAGCGTGAACCCGGGAGGCGGAGCTTGCAGTGAGCTGAGATCAGGCCACTGCACTCCAGCCTGGGCGGCAGAGCGAGACTCTGTCTCAAAAAAAAAAAAAAAAAAAAAAAAAAAAAAAACGAATGAAGACAACCAAAGAGCAGCCAGACAAATGTGAATTGGTTTTGACGGGATGAGAAACTGATCAGTAAGTAAATAAACCTCCCTGGAGAAGGCCCCTGAAATGCACCCAGCAGGACGTCTCTACTACAAGGTAATAAAAAATATATAATATAGCCTTTGTCCTAAAACCTCATGATTACGGGGGATCACTTGATATTTCCTCCGTGTAGCGTAGCGAGCCAGCTAAAGACTTTAACGCCAGTTGGAATTGCAATAATTATAGTGGCAGAGGTAAAATAGGCTCGTGTATCCACGTCTATGCCAACCGTAAATATGTGGTGAGCTCACACAATAAAGCCTAATAAAGCCTATTTTCCTTTTTACCGTAGGAGGTCTAACCGGCATTGTACTAGCAAACTCATCACTAGATATCGTACTACACGATACCTATTATGTCGTAGCTCATTTCCACTACGTCTTGTCAATAGGAGCTGTCTTTGCTATCATAGGGGGTTTTATTCACTGATTTCCCCTATTCTCAGGCTATACTCTGGATCAGGTCTGCGCCAAAGCCCACTTTACCATTTACTTTGCCATTTATTTCCCCCTGGAACATGATATTCATATTAGTTTAATGTACCTTTTCAGAGAATTCAAGACACTTTTTGGGAAATAGATTTTTTTTTGGAAATGTATGATGGGAGAGGTACTACACAATTTAGGGGTTACACTTCTTGACAAATCCGAGTTGAATAAAAAAGAACTAAAAATATAAACATAGCTAATTCAAGAATCAAGATTGGGTGAAACTAAATTAAAAACAGCCGTAAAGTCCCACATTTTTTCCTAATTTATTTACCTATGATATTGGCACATCTTGTTTTACTTAACATTTGAAAAATACAAATATCTCTTCATATGCAAAAGAGCAAATGTTAAATGAAAAACTGAATTTTATATAGCTTCCTAAATATGAGCCACATGCTTAAGCAGTGAATTAACCTTATGAATCAAATCTTTAATGTTAACTATTACAAAAGTCTGGTATCTAGGTGCAATCTTACCAGAAAAAAAATAGCACCTGCCTTTATTACAATAAAAAAAAAGAATGCCTAATTTGCTTTGACATCTTAGGAGTGACATGACACTGCTTTAATAGTCAAGCACTAAATACTTTTTAAATTAATCAAAATGTTAAACTTCAGATTTATAGATGCAAATATATTTATAACTTTAGTCATACTGTACAATTTCTTTCTTGTTTAAAAGTACTTTCTCACTCAAAATGGTATTTATAGTTTAAAAAGAATATGCCTCTGTATTCAGGAGTGATTCAGGTTCCCAGATGTTTTCACATAGTTATGAAAATGGGAAAGTACTGAATTAACCTGGGCTGCAATATTTCAAGCTTTTTGCTATCAGGTTATAAACTATACCTACAATACAAGTCATACAGTGCCTCTATTTCTAGAAGGCTTTTTACGTTTCCTGGCTTAGTTATGTCCAAAGGCAGCAGGAAGTTTCATCAGTAGAGGGCAGAATTTTCAAGTACTGCCATTCTTATCCTAGGAGACATTTCCAGTGGTTGAGCCAAGGCCTGTTTGTGGTTTGCTTTTACTCTTGCGTTTTGTGGAAGGGAGGGAGCTGAGAGAGCTTAGAGAGTTCATTAAAACCACCTCTCACTCTTAGTTGTAGTTAGATGAAGTATTCATAACACTAACCTCCAATTACCACTATGTGTTGGGAAAAATTAGAATTCGGTCTACTTACAATCCTGCCAACTAGGATTTTACTTTGGTATTTCAGCATAACAGCGAATCTGGATTGAGGCCTGATTAAAACAAAATCCCTGATTATTACTTTCTGGATTATGAACTAAAATCCTTGTAAAATCAATGGATGTGGCTCATTGTTAAGAGTCATGCAGACTTTTACATGTTAGGTAAGAATTCTAAAAATTATTTGAGGGTTTTATTGTCTAGCACCAGGTACTAATGCCCCCTACTCAAAAAAAATCATGCTCATGGATTAATCAAGTCTAACAGTGCTCAGATTTAATGGTTTAACACTGATTTTCTTTTCTTTGTCAAATTTACATATGCAAATATTTTTATAGCAGTCAGATATATTTTTGAATAAGGATCACCCTCATTTTTACCCATGTGCTTATCTTTAAAACTAACATTGTAAAGTAGCACACAGACATATGTTTCTTTTGTCTTCATGGATTTTTTTTACCTTAAAAATAAATTATCACTTCTTTTTAATTTATTTTTTATTCTCCAGACACTCTGTGTACATGTGGGTAAGCATGTGGGAGTATGTGTGTTTGTGTGTAAGAGGAGATAATTGTCTCTCAACTCTATCTCATATATTAATATCAAGCAAAAAAAATGAAATGTATTAAGGATCACTTTATAGGATTAGGCATCCTCCTCCTAACTACTTAAACCAGGGGTTTGAAATTCAGAACTTTCCACATAACCAAGACCGAAAGTCACTGGGAGACTTTAAAATTAGTATTTTCACCACCACATCCAGAGTCAGGTATGGAAATAAACCTGTAGCATGGATTCTTTCTATGCATAATATCAAAATTTACCCAAATAAGTTTTAAAACTAATTTAAAATTTGCCATTGAGGAAAATATCATCTCCATCTTTAATTGTGACTCCTCGTTTCAGCTAAAAACTTTTCCAATACTTTAAAAAAACAAAATGAAAAACAAACTGCTAGGGAAAGCAATAAACACTGAAATCAGAGATGTGATTCTCGTTAAATATTAGTTTCTCTTTCTGAGGTTACACTCGGCGCATTTGAAACTTTGACATTCACGACATTCACATCTTCCGAATGCTTAGATTTGCTCAAGCGTTCTGATTCTCTGGTCGTCTCTCTTGCACCTTGCTCCTTCCTTTCCTTTGCAAGCAATCTATAGTTGATAGCATTGCCAATGAGCAGCCACACACTTGCTGCTACCACAATAGCCCCACAGGCCACGTACATGTATTTATAATCTCCAGTTATATCCACCAATTTACCTAGAAGACAAAGAGCATCTTTTTAAGTTGGCATCATAAAACAGTCATATAATGATAAAAATTTCAAATAAATTATTCTTCAAAGTATATTCCTCTTATTTAAATTAATATCAAATAAGACTTTAAAAATTAAAAAATCTAGATTATGACTTCTACATATGCTTAGTAAAGGTATGCAGAGACACTCACAGTATTATATTACCAGTATATTAAATTTACTAAAAATTATTTCTCCCACTAAGATATACAAACAAGACAAGTTAGGTATATATTTTGTGTGTGTGTACATTAATACATACATGAGTGAGGTATATTTTTATGTCTATACATGTAAATACAGATATCTCTATTTACAGTACACATGTTAGGATTGCTTCACCCTTTCCATGCTTCCTTTTCTCTTCAATAGAGAAAAATTACTTTCTTTAGGAGAAACCCAAAGACTTTTACATGGTTCCTAACAGTGCCTAATATTTACTAAGTGCTTTCTCTATGCCCTATACTAGCCTAAGAATTTTATCTGTAATATCTCACTCGATCCTTACAAGGAGTGCTGTGAGGTAATCTGGGCATGGTTACATAGCTAGTTAGTGGTAGAATCTAGACTCTTAACTGAAGTCTGTCCGGACTTATTAACTACTCTGCAGAATGGCTTCACCTAACCTGTTGGTTAAGTGCCATATCACTATTTGAGCTAATCCCAGTTTTTTACTTTATCTGAGTCTAAATTATTAAGGGCAAACTAATCAGTAAATAACTATTTGTTCTATTTGATTATTGAGACCATTTAAAATCTAACCTGGTGCCATTTAATCTAGAGGTTTACTGACTTTTAAAATTTTGTCAGCTTATATTTAGTTTTGTCTCTTGCTTATGCAGGCATTTAATTCTTAGTCATTATTAACAGCAAAATTTAGTGTATACAAATCTATATAAATTAGCATATGCATTCCAAGTGACTCTGATATACAACTTTCAAACCAGTCTGTTTAGTCAGAATCCATAACATTCTCCCTAGAATCTAGTCAGTGGCTCAACATTAAATTTGGCTACTTGCAATATATTACCTATTTGAACAAAATTTTCTGTTTTAATCAGGTAGATGGTAGAATGGTTTTAAGTAAGCATGATATATTCATAAACATAACAAAAATTGCATAATTTTCCTTCCTAATGAGTCAAATATTTCTATTTCTATAATGATTGCTATACTTCTACATATAAAAGCATTAGATCCATGGCCCATCAGAGTTAATACCACTTTGGGTTGCCACATCAGCATACTTTCTAAATGTTTTAAGAATTTTTTAGCATCATCAAGAAACCAGATATGCTTTCCAGAACTAAAGCTTCAATTCTTTCTGAGAGGAGCAGTGAAAGTTCAGTCTGAAAAAAACTAATATGAAATAGAAACCACACACTCCCTAATTTTCATTGCTATGCTGCAACTATGTCCAAAGTAACAGCAATAATATTCAATCATTCAAAAATATTAACTCAGTGTCTACTATGGGCCAGGCAGTTCTAGCAATAATCAAATACTATAGAGGAGAAATCAATCTAAAAGTCAAGAAATATTAAGGGTAGCAGATGGCAGATATGGAATGAAAAAATGGATATATAATGGCTACAGTCTGAGAATTTCAACAATAGGTCTAAAATCAATTACTGCCATTTGCTACCAGTGGCACATGGTTTGGCAATGTTAATGCAATAAGGATTCAAAAATATTGAAACTAGTTTTAAAAATATAAATGCACATTATCTGCTCAGGTGGGAGTAGCCACATAAGATTCCTTTATTTTAATTCTTAGAGTCTATCCCCACAATGTATTTGGACTTGATTCTTTTTTCATCCCCTCATGCATGGTGACTTCTCTGTTAACACTAAGAATTGTGTGGATAATGAATAGGCTCTAAAATTCATTTGATCAAACTAATACTGTATGAAAAGAAGGACGAATTGTGCTTATCTTATGTAACAAAATCAACTGCCTGATAAATAATAAGACCTACTGGCTTTCACTCTTTATAGACAATTGTTTTGATGTCATGGTATATTTATATTGAGAGATATACCACCTACCATCAAAAAGTCAATGATGTCATTAAAATTAACAAATTAAACATAAATTTTCACACTTTCAGAATGGTTCCTGATGTCATGTAGAAAACAGTTTAAAAACTGACTAAATAATGGAAAAATTTACATTTAGCCTGGCAGTGACTCTGACCATGAGAGAGCAGGCCAAGAGTCTAAGTGAATACTTAAGTCAAGTATTAACCAAAATAATATACAGTAGTTTCTGGCAAAGGCTGGTGCACAAACAGAACGTAATATTTATAACATTTAAAGCCTAAGACAAAACGAAGTTTTAACTTCAAAATGCTCTTATACATGTCTTTAAACCATAAGTTCAGAGAGCATAATTTACTCCTTAAAGCATTCACTACTGTAATTCAGAAGGAAACTATAAAATAACCACAAACAATTCTAACAAAACTCTAATGCTTCTGTGATGACTATTTTTATCTATTTCTCTCTCTCTCTCTTAAATATCAGACCAGCTTCTGAATTTGTGAGGGTACTCTTTGGTCATGCCCTAAACATGTACCGCATCCTTCTACTGAATAATTTAGCATAGACACTTTTATTGGCATCTTTGAAAATATTTCAGATCTTAAAAAACGAAGGTAATCTTTCCAATTTATAAACATGGAACATAAGTGGCACCCAAAAAACCTGTGAATAAATTTTCAGTCATCCCTGTCTTTCTCTATATGTAATATATACATGAATATATTCCTATCAGTGATATTATAAATGTATTTTCTCAGCATGTAACAAATTTCAAATTAATATATCTAATGTACTCCATTAAAAAATAGATTCTGGCCTTTTGAGAGAATATTTTACATTTTTGGCTCATTTCAATATAAACTGTCAAGAAATCTGTTCACCAATGATAAAGATAAAATAGCATTTTTTTCTGATATATTTTAAGAGACCAAAACAACTGAAGTAGATAAAAATCCTGAAGATTATGATACTGATTATCAGTCTAACATAAGCTCTTAAGTTCATAGGTCCAGGTTCTGAAACAAATTTAGGTCTAAAATTGACTAATTATGAAATTTTAAAGTTTATAGTAAAACCTAAAATTAACCTGCCCACATTCCTTCAGGCTATTAGTATTATAAAACACATTTAAAAATCTGTATATAGCCAGGCGCGGTGGCTCAAGCCTGTAATCCCAGCACTTTGGGAGGCCGAGGTGGGCGGATCACGAGGTCAGGAGATCGAGACCATCCTGGCTAACATGGTGAAACCCCATCTCTACTGAAAATACAAAAAAATACAAAAAAAAAAAACTTAACTGGGCGTGGTGGTGGGCGCCTGTAGTCCCAGCTACTTGGGCGGCTGAGGCAGGAGAATGGCGGGAACCCGGCAGGCGGAGCTTGCAGTGAACCTAGATTGCGCCACTGCACTCCAGCCCGGGCAACAGAGCGAGACTCCGTCTCGAGAAAAAAAAAAAAAAAAAAAAAATCTGTATATAAAGTCTCAGTTAATGGTTATTAATTTTATGCTTTATATTTTCTTGATGAAAATGTTCTTACCAGCAAGAGGAGGGCCAAGAAGAACTGGGCCACACTCCACAACTGTGACAAGTCCGACGGCACTGGAAAATCTTGGTGCACCCACGAGGTCCATGAGAGTTTCAAAGAGAACACTGCTAACACTCCCAAATCCAAGGCCAAAAAATATAGCATATAATACCAGGCTTGTGTAGTCCTGTGCCAGCGGGCACAAGAGATGACACACTCCATTGAACATGATTGCAAAACTGAAGAAGTACTGAATTCGAGGTCGAATATATTTGGAGTTTGCAATTAATCCTACAGAAGGCCTAGCAAACATATCAACGAAAGCCATAATAGATAGCAGAAAAGCTGCCGAGTACTCATCAATTCCCTGGTCTTTAGCATATGGAGCCAAGAATATAATGGGGGCAAAAAAACCTAGGAACATAATGACATTTCCAGACAGATATATCAGAAATCCTCTATGCTTAAAAAGGGAGAAATCTAAATACTTATTAACTTTCTCCCAAGTTGATTTCTTCGGTTTGATTTTCTTCCGGCCTGAATCGTCTTCTGTTATGACAGTCTTATTTTTAGACTTAGAAGTGGTTTGACTGGGTCCCAGGGGTCTCATGAGGGACCCAGCCACACAGGCATTCAAAAGTAGACTTCCCAAAATCAGGAAACTTCCTTTCCAGCCAAAAGTATTAAAAAGGTACTGATTGAAAGGAGCCAATGAACTTAAGAAAACAGGACTTCCTGCCATGGCCAATCCATTTGCCATGGGTCGCTTCCTATAGAAGTATTTGCCAATTATTGTTAAGGCAGGTTGCAGATTGAAGGCTAAACCTAAACCTAAAAAGAACAAAACAAAAGTGGGGGAAAACACAAACACATTATGGCACTCACAAAAGAAATTACTCCTCAAAATGTACATTCAAGTGGGAAAGGCAGAATTAAAAATGCAATATGAGATAGTACATTTTGATTATTATAAATGTAATTGCACAAAACAAAAAGGTTTTCATAACTGAACACTTGAAATGACAGTTTCATATTCCTTTAATTTTAAAGCACAAAAATAAAACTAAGAATTTCTACTGATATATCAACAGTCATACAATAGGTTGAAACTAGGACAAAATTATTAGTTCTCAATTAAAATTTAATTACACAGATCCTTTCCTCTTGACATATACTTAAATACACATATATGGAATAGATTTCTTCCTTGTGAGCAAGAGGGCAACATAAAGGTATGAATACTTTCCTTCTGGCATTGAAGAATTATAAACAAACTAAAAAGGTCATAATTTGTAACAATCTTATGTCTCCCCACAAACATTTGCTTCAATACCATGCAAATAACAAAAAGAGTAATGAATGTATGCCATTAATTTCATGCTCTACATCCCTCACATTCCACATTTAATGTATATAGATGCACATGTGTGCTAAGTAAAAAGGAATGTTTTGCTTGAAACATAGTTTTTAATTCAAGGATTAACGCTGATTGTTTATATGAGCCAAAGTCCCCACTGTCTAGGGAGCTCCTTGGCAGTGTTGAGTGTCACCTTTGGAAAATTAATTACCTCTTGTAGCTCACTAAGGTACTACTGAGCAATTGTAATAAATAAGGTCCTTTAAAAAGAACATTGACTGAGGCCAGGCACGGTGGCTCATGCCTGTAATCCCAGCACTTTGGGAGGCTGGGGCAGATGGATCACGATGTCAGGAGATAGAGACCATCCTGGCCAACATGATGAAACCCCGTCTCTACTAAAAATACAAAAATTAGCCAGACACGGTGGCAGGTGCCTGTAATCCAGCTACTCGGGAAGCTGAGGCAAGAGAATTGCTTGAACTGAGGAGGCAGAGATTGCAGTGAGCCTAGATCACACCACTGTACTTTAGTCTGGCGACAGAGCAAGACTCTGTCTCAAAAAAAAAAAAAAAAAAAAAAAAAAAATTTACATACAATTGACTTATATAACTATCTGTTGTTTTTCCTTAAACTAGGCATTATTCTATATTTATTTTAGGGGCTAGAGAGGTAAGAGTTCTTCTATATTTACTAATTTACCTAAATTGAAACAGTTCTGTAAAGTGGTTAAGTATTCCAGTTGTGAAATACACAGGTCTGTGTACAATACTCCAACCCTTTAATACAGACATTTTCTATAAGTAAGAGGACCCCTAAAAGCTGACAAGAAGGAACAAGAACATGCTTTGGCGAGTAATAGAATAGCATGTTCTCTAACACTATACCTCAGCCATACCTGTGAGAAATGCAGAATGAGTGTAATTAAATCCGATTTATAAATAACAAAACCGACCAGCCTATGGTCAAGTAGCTTGTAAGTGGAAGAACCCAAACTAAAATCCAGGTATTATGGTTCAGAGCTTAAGTTTTTTTTATCTTATATCATTTTCCCCATTCTGTCACCTGGAACTCTTGCCTTCAAATGTTAATCCATATTTTCATTTGGAAATAGTTGCCATCTCTTTCTCATTCTGGCATGGTAAAACAAACATAGACCTGAAATCGTAGAACTGATCTGCTCCAAAAAAGTACCTATTTTATATTACCGGGCAAACACTTAGACTTCCTGAACTCAACTTCACCTAACAACACAAAAAGATTTTGCCAAAATAAAGTAAGTTCTAGAACTGTAAGATGTTAAATAAATGGCATTGTGATTATTTGCAAACATTTATTTATGAACAGCAAAATTCTGGGTACTCTGTAAAGTACTATGTATTCATTTTTTACATTAATCATGCTAATAACTCCTTTAAAAAGACCTATTATTTATCTAATTTTATAGACAAAGAAACTTAGGTATAAGGAAGTTAACGTACCCATGATCACATAGATAATATGTGTCAAGTCAAGTTTAAATGCTAGATCTATCTACTTTTGGAAACCGAAGTCAAAGTACTTGCTGATAATGATTTAAAGTAAATCCCTTGGCCGGGCGCGGTGGCTCAAGCCTGTAATCCCAGCACTTTGGGAGGCCGAGACGGGCGGATAACGAGGTCAGGAGATCGAGACCATCCTGGCTAACACGGTGAAACCCCGTCTCTACTAAAAAAATACAAAAAACTAGCCGGGCGTGGTGGCGGGCGCCTGTAGTCCCAGCTACTAGGGAGGCTGAGGCAGGAGAATGGCGTGAACCCGGGAGGCGGAGCTTGCAGTGAGCTGAGATCCGGCCACTGCACTCCAGCCCGGGTGGCAGAGTGAGACTCCGTCTCAAAAAAAAAAATAAATAAATAAAATAAAGTAAATCCCTCATAGATGGACTTAATAATTAACTTTAGGGGCATCAAAGTATTTGAGAGGCAAAGAATACAATTGTAAGTTGGAACACCAATAATGCCATTTATATCTGCAGTGCAGGAAATAACAAAATCATCTTTTCCCTACTTGTAGGCCCATCCTGACTTCTACAGTCAAATGCAGTGGTCAATTTCTCTACACAAAAGAAAACGCATTCTCTTCGCTATGACAATGCTTAGATATAAGATGGTTTTCATTTATAATATTAAATGCATTTTCTTATACCAAAAAAAGGAGATGTGGATAGATTGTAAAGAGAAAGATTTTAACATCACTATTACTGTAAGCCTCAATAAATTTTTTTCATCAAATGATACATGAGTGTAAGATTACACAAGTGTAAATATGTTTGCCTTTTTATCTCTGGGCAGAAAGGAAAGATTCAGTCTCTTTATATATTGAAGTCCAATTTTTCCTAATATGTTGAATATAAATTTGTAATGCAATTTTTTATTTAGACTAATAAAAAATAGTGATTTTTCAAGTGTACATATTGTTGTCAGTTTGAGTCAATAGATACGTGCATGAGAAACAACTATAATCAAGTGACAGTAGATCATTTTTAATATTTGTGTTAGAGGAAAATGTGGCTCACCAAGCTTTTAAACAGGATCATTTCAGTAAGAAAAAGAAGGAACAGAGTCAATGAGCTCTACCACTAATCAGAACAAGCAACAATAATTTTATTGTTGAAGCTAAATCAGTGCATCCAGAAAATATCTCCCTGGCATCGTTTTAACATATTATGAGTGGAAAGTCAGATAGATACTGCAAATGGAAGTAAGTCATGAAAATAAGTTTTATAATAATGAAGGTATTTATTTACATCAGAAAGTCTGTGTCCAACAACACCACCTCCATTGGCTAAAAAGTAAAAAGCAAAAAAGGAAAAAAAAAAACTACAGCTATTTTATTATAAATTTATATGATAACATGTAACTTGTCTGATAACTTTTTCTTATTTTTTTAAAAAATGAAATGTTTGGCCTTATATAGCTTGAATTTCAATGTACTAGATGGAAATACTTTAAAACTGCATTGTTTAAAAAAAGTAAATTCAAAGAAAATAAGAATTTTCTATGGTTCATTCTTCTCATAGAGCTTTGAAAATAACAGAAGAGTTAAGAATAAACTAAAGACTAAACGACTTACCTGTAATGAATCCCACAGTGAGGTATAGCTCGATCACACTGCTACTGAAGGAGGCCAACACCATTCCAAGACAGCATAATAAGCCTCCTGCTATCACCACCGGCCGGCTGCCGTATTTATTCACCAAAACACTACTTATAGGACCTAGAGCAGAGAGGAAATAAAGAAATACTCAGTTGCTATTGTCATTTATTTGTTTATCTTTAACATCCAATCATTTGGAAAGGCAAGAAAGCACATTTTAATGGTCAGAGGAGAAATATTAGTTCCCATGAAATATAATGAGAAACTTCCAATAGCTCACAAATGATCAGTTTGACAGGTTGTTTTCAGTCATATGTATAAAAGCACATGAAATAATAAATTAGAAGTGTTGAGCATATATTTTGTTGTAACCATAATCATTCAAATCTTGATGGAAAAGATTTTCAATAGAACATAGCTAAAATATACAATATATGTTAACAGATGCAGGTAAATTTATGTAATAAAAAATCTAGGAATTACATAAATGATTTGTCTGTTAAAATTTTATTTTCGAGAATAATGTGTGTATACACATACATATGCCATTAATTAGAGCTGAAATTGTTTTTTAAAATTATCTTCAACAATGATTTTTCTTTAATACCATAACTTGTTGATTCTAAGACACCTATTGTTTTCACATCCTATCATATTAGCAATAAGGATGTCTTACACCTAATGACTTCTTCCAATCTAGGTTCATCAAGAGGCAGTCATGGTAGTAATGTTGTTATCATGGACTATGCATGTTTGAATTTGCTTATTATTTCCTGTGGCTCGATTGGACAATGCTTAATCACATTTCAATAGAACCTTTTAAGGAGCACTTGAAAAATGAATATAAATATGAATCCTGATTTCTTCCTGAAAGATCTTCTGTTGACACATTCTAGTAAGGTAGAGTAAATAGCAACATCAAAACTTAAAGATTGGATGCAGCTCTTTGGATGAAATTACTAGAAAAAATGGTGGATCTCTCTGTTAAAATATATTGCACACTGACAAAGAGAATAAGCTTAGGTGTGAGATGTGAATGTTGAAAACTCAGACTCCAAAGTAATTTAGAAGAGTCAGATAGTGAAAGCGAAGAAGGTTTAGGAATGTCTTACCAATTTTTTAATGTATATTTTCCAATGTATGTCTGTGTGTGCATATACATAAAATATTCACAAGTGATTAAAATTATTAAAATAATCTGCATTTAAGTCTAAAAAAGTTCTTTTGGTAGTTATAAAAATTCTAAATGTTGAGAAACTGTGTTTTACTTCAGTGACAGTATTCTTGTCTTTCTTGGTACACTATAAAATAACAGTGCAACTTAATAATTGAGACTATCTTAGACTCAATGAAATTCCATAGTATTTTATGGGACTTGTCAATGTATAAATGGCTTGCTTTGACATTTCATTCTTAAATTACAATTGTATTTCATCTGAAACTAGGGTCACTATTTGGAGGAAATAAATACTATGTTAGGTCAGAATTTTCAATCAAATATTTGGCCTAAAAATTCTTTAGCTAATACTATGGTGTTAAGAATTTCCAAGTGTATTGTACTTGAGAATTTTACATGGATCATATATAAAACACATTGAGATTCATTTATCAATGCACCCATATCCTTTTATACAAATATAACTATGATTTTTATTCTGCAAAATAAATGTAAAATTAAACTTTAATGCCTAATACTATTTATTACTCCACAATATCTTTTGAAAGAATATTGGTAATAACACACAGTTTCAGAAAGAGATATCTTAAACACAGAATACAAAGGTTTGCATTTATAACAGCAATCAACATAAAACTCTAAAAGGCCACATGAAAGCTCTATAAAACAACAGGGATTGGAGGGAAGAAATCAATGTAAATTGTACCAGTTGTATAAAAAGAATATAATTATGTCCCTAACATGGTAAAGTTCACCTGAAGAGCTGAAGAAAATAAATAATTATACATGTAGAGAATATATATAACATACATAAGACATACCCCAGAGACATTGCAGGTGAGGTTCCAGAGAACCTTGATAAAGCAAATATTGCAGTAAAGTGAGTCACAAATTTTTTGGTTTCTCAGTGCATATAAAAGTTATGTTTACACTTTACACACTATATTAAGTGTGCAAAGAATTATATCCAAAAAGGTGCATAACTTAATTAAAATATTTTATTGCTAAAACATTTAATGATAATCTGAGCCTTCAGTGATTTTCAGTCTTTTTCTAGTGGAGGGTCCTGTCTTGATGTTGATGGCTGCTGACTGATCGGGGTGGCAGTTGCTAAAGGCTGGGGTAGCTGTGGCAATCTTCTTGTTGTTGGTGTTGAGACAGGGTCTTGCTCTGTCACCCAGGCTGGAGTGCAGTGGATTGATCATAGCTCACTGAGGCCTTGACCCCCTACACTCGAGACCCTCCCAACTAAGTCTCCCTAGTACCTGGGACCACAGGTGCGTGCCACCACGCCTGGCTATTCTTTTTAATTTTTTTCGTAGAGATGGGGCCTTGCTATGTTGCCCAGGCTGGTCTTGAATTCCTGGGCTCAAGTGACACTACCACCTCAGCCTCCCCAAATGCTGGGATTATAGGTGTGAGCCATTGTACCTCGCTGGCAATTGCTTAAAATAAGACAAACAGGTTTGCTGCATCAGTTGACTCTTCCTTTCATGCAAGAGTTCTTTGTAGCATGTGATGTCATTTGACAGCATTTTACCCACAGTAGAACTTTCAAAATTTCAGTCAATTCTCTCAAACCCTGCCACTGCTTTGTCAACTAAGTTTATGTAATATTTCAAATCTTTTCCAGTTATATCAAGAATATTTACAGCCTTTCCTTCAGGAGTAAATTATATTTCAAGAAACCACCTTCTTGGCTCATCCGTAAGAAACAACTCTTCCTTGATTCAAGTTTCATAAGATTGCAGCAATCTAGTCACATCTTCAGGCTCCACTTCTAATTCTAGTTCTCTTGCTATTTCTACAACATCTGCAGTTACTTACTTCACTGAAGTCCTGAACCTCTTAAAGTCACCCATGAGGATTGAAATCAACTTCTTCCAAACTCCTGTTAATGTTGGTATTTTGACCTCCTCCCATAAATAATGAATGATTGTAATGTTACCTAGAACGGCAAATCCTTTCCAGAAAGTTTTCCATCTCCTTTTCCCAGATCCATCAGAGGAATCATTATGTATGGCAGCTGTAAGCTTACAAAATGTATCTAAATTTTAAGAATTGAAAGTTGAAATGACTCCTTGATTCATGAGCTGCAGAATGAATGTTGTATTATCAGGCATGAAAACAATATTAACCTTCTTGTACATCTCTATCAGAACTCTTGGGTGGCCCAGGTACATTGCCAGTAAGCAGTACTATTTTATAATATTTTGAAAGGAACTTTTCTTCTTAGCAGCAGATCTCAACAGTGGGCTTAAAATATTCAGCAAACTATGCTGTAAACAAATGTGCTATTATACAGACTTTGCTGTTACATTTATAAAACACAGGCAGAACAGATTTGGCATAATTATTAAGGGTCCCCGAATTTTCAGAATAGTAAATGAGCTTTGCTTCAACTTAAAGTCACCAGTTTCATTGGCCCCTAACAAGAGAGTCAGCTTGTCCTTTGAAGCTTTGAAAACAAGCATTGACTTCTGCTCTCTACCTATAAAAGTCCTAGATAGCATCTCCTCCTAATAGAAGGCTATTTCATCAACACTGACAATCTGTTGTTCAGTGTAGTTACCTTCATCAATGATCTTAGCTTGATCTTTAGGATAACTTGCTGCAGTTTCTAATCAGCATTTGTTGCATCACCTTTCACTTTTATGTTAGCAAGATGGCTTCGTTCCTCAAACCTCATGAATCAACATTTACTAGCTTCAAACTATTCTTCTGCAGGTTCCTTACCTTCAATAGAACTGAAGACAGTTGGGGCCCTGCTCTGGATTAGGCTCTGGCTTAGGGAATGTTGTGGGTGGTTTGATCTTGTATCCAAACTTCTAAAACTTTCTTCACTTTTCCTTTGCATTCACAACTTGGCTAACTTTAGTGCTAGAGACCTAGCTTTCAGCCTGTGCTTTCAGCACCTTTCTCATAAAGGTGAATCATTTCTAGCTTTTGATTTGAAATGAGAGACTTGCGACTATTCCTTTCACTTGAACACTTAGAGGCCACTGTAGGTTTATTAAGTGGCTTAATTTCAATACTGTTATATCTCAGACAATAGAGAGGCCCTAGAAGAGGGGGAGAGATAGCAGAACAGCTGGTCTATGGAGCAGTGAGAACACACACAACATTAAACTTACCCTCTTATATGGGTACAGTTCATGGCACCCAAAAACAATTACAATAGCAACATCAAAGATAACCATAACAGATATAATAATAATAAGACTTTGAAATACTGTGAGAATTACCAAAATGCGACATAAGACACAAAGTCAGCACATGCTGTCAGGAAAAATAGTGCCAACAGAGTTTCTGAAGGCAAGGTTGCCACAAACCTTTAATCTGTAATTAATGCAGTATTTGCTAAGTGCAATGAAGTGAAGTGCAATAAGTAGAAGTATACTTGTATTCCAATTTTTCGATTTTTTTGCCTCTAAATGATAAAAGGGCAGTATAGTTATTTTCATTTCTTAAGTTTTGGTAAATGTTTTTGATATACTTCTCAGAAATGCTAAGTTTATTGACTAGAAATAATCTTTTTGTTAATCAGATGGTTTCCAGTTTTCTGCTTTTCACAATATTGAGGACAATTCAAATGAATTGTCAGCCCACAGATCATTACAAATAACATTTGATAATAAATCATTATGTGATTTTTGGCAAGTTCAAATAATTGACTAATACTGAAAATAAAATACTTTCCACTGTCATCTACTTTATTATGTGAACAAGTTACTCAGCATGTACCTCAATTAAAAACCAAGAAAAACCAAGAAAGAAATACAATGCAGACAAAAACCTGTATCTGCTTAGCTAGCACTAAAAAATATTCATCTATAGATACACAGGATGGCTACTGATTTCATTAAAAAGACACATTTCGAGTCAAAATGTTTACAATTTTTATATTTAGTATATCCCTTATTTTGATTGGAATCTGCCTATAAAAGTATCATAATTATAATATTCTTAAACCAGTAGTTGTCCTTATGATCCCAGAAAAAATTTAAAAAATTATATATATGTGCAATGGTTTTTTCGCAAATAAAATACAAAAATGAATTGAAATACTTAAACCCAATGGAAAATCAATTGTTCAGAGATGTAACAAAATATAAAGTCAAATATAGACTAAATACAGATATTCATCCCATTTTTCTATCCCAATGAATTCATTCATTTATTTTTAAATGATTGATATTGAAGCATCAGAAATTTTTTTTTTTTTTTTTTTTTTTTTTTTTTTTTTTTTTGAGAAAGATGAGTCCCTCATTATGAGCTCAGCTTGAGTACAGTGGGCTATTCCTAAGCCACTATTATAAGTGCACTGCAGTCTCAAACTCTGGACCTCAAGTGATCTTCCCAGCTCAGCCTCCCGAGCAGCTAGGCTGTACTTAGCCTGACTAATTTTGATATTGAGATTCCATTGTTGTTTTAGAAAGAAGTTATTGTTTCTGTTCTTATATAAAAATTTGTAGTAGAAAGAAAATTCAAAAGAAATTTTTAGACCTTTTTTAGTTCTGGGAATGATTGTTTTACACTGAATATGTTCCTTATGGACAATTTGCAGTCAGTGGATAATTTTAGAGATATAAATTTTAGAGATAATTTTAGAGATATAAAGCAACAGCACAGCTTTTCAGAATTTTATAAGATCTTTCATTCAATTCACACTGTGTCATAACTATATAAATAGTATAATAAAAGAAACGTAATTATGAATTTATCTTAACACATTCCATTTGGATATTCAAGCTAAAATGAAACAATTTAATAAGAAAACTTTTCATGAAGAATTTCAAGAGAGTGTATAAAAAGAAAGGCTCCTTACCCATCCCATTTTATTCTGGCTTATGATATGACAATTGTAAAAATTTCTCAAATAGCAGGTGAAAAACAGAACAATTTTGACTCCAGAAACAGAGAAAATTCATATGACACAGTAGAATGACAAAGACCCTCTCCATTTGTTCACCTTGAGTCAGTTTATATTAGAGAACAATTCAGCCAGAGCTTAAGTATGCCATTCATTCTATAGGGTGGTAGCCTGATGCGGGCCCAAAGAAAGATGGAACCCCCTTAATACAATGGGCATAATGAGTAAAATCATATATAACATTGCATAAACACCATGTGCTACTTATTTCTCCCATAAAATGACCATGTTTAGGACTGCTCTGTTAGTAAATATGGAATGACACCCAGATAACATGAAAATGCTCTGAATTTCTGTTTAGAAGCTTGAAACCAAGGGATCAAATAGATAAATATGTGACAAATGAGTAGCCCTGCCAAGAGTTTCCTTGGGCATTTTGGCATTGTCATTTCCAAGGAATTATGCCTGGGCCTCAGGCATTCTTCTGTTTCTTGCCAAGAATGTGTGTGGTTCACATGAAATAGCTACTGTTTAAGTTGATGTTCATTGATTTACACATGTACTCATGGTACATATTTTCAGAGAGCAATCTATGCTACAAATAAAACTATATACTACAATTTGGTATCATTGTGATTAGTTAGAAAGAAAAATTAAATAAAATTTATATGAGCCAAACAACGCAACAGTAATAAAAGAGTTGAACAAATAGATTCAAGTGTAAAAGGGAGTCTATGGTAAATCACTGTTTTCTATAGTCTTTGTATAACCAATTACTAGAGAGCTATATAAATGCATTGAGATTTTATATGTGCCATTACCAATAATAAAGCATTTATGTACCTTAAGTAGTACATTTACCAATCCAAATATTGGAAAAGTTAGAAACCTAACCATCAGACTTTGAGAGAACACAAATGCTTCTAAAACAGAAGACGAAAAAAGAAAGCTAAATCTTATCAACCAAGTATTTAACAATAAATAGTTCCATGTTCCTAGGAATGATTCTGATTCAGTAAAGCTTCACTGAATCCTAAAGGATGTGGAGATCAAAAAGTTTTCAAATATTCTACCTGTAAACACAAGTACATTTTGCAGTAACTTCTTCAATTAAATATCATATTGTCAAGACATATGTGAATTCTTTTAATATTTAAAGTATTTGAAGACTAGTTGTTTAAAAAATACACTTGGTTTAATATTTAACAGAAGAATGCATGCACAATGTTACAATATATTTCACTAACAACAATGAAACCATTCACCAATCTGCTCCTTGCTTCAAGTCTTTTTATTACAGTAGTCCCCCTTACCCAAGGTTTCACTTTCAGTGTTTCAGTTACCTGTGGTCAACAAAGGTCCAAAAATGTTAAATGGAAATTGCAGAAATAAATAATTCATAAGTTTTAAATTGTGCAGTAGCATGATAAAATCTCGTGTTGTCCTGCTTCAACCTGCTTGGGATGTGATGTGAATCTTTCCTTTGCCCTGTGTATTCACGCTGTATAGATTACCTATCCATTAGTTACTCAGCAGCCCTCTTGGGTATCAAGTTAACAGATCGCAAGAAGAAAAAAGTCAAGTATAGTATAGTAAGATATTTTGAGAGTAAGAGACCATATTCACATATCTTTTATTTAAGTATATGATTGTTCTTTTATATGAATTGTTGTTAATCTCTTCTTGTGCCTATTTTAAGGGCATATCGTGTTGAGTACTATCTGTGATTTCAGGCCACCACTGAGGGTCTTGGAACATATCTACCACAGATAAGAAGAGATTACTGTATATGCAATTGTGGGTTTACTATGAAATGCAGCTTAATCTCCAGAGCCCTGAACTTTCATAGGTCACTTCCAAGGACCTGGGAAGCCCTAGAGAGGTGTTCACATGGTCATAGGCTTAATAAAATGTGAAAGGTAAGACATATTCATATTTTCTTTTTCTCAAACAGTTTCTCCCAAATGGTATAATCTTTAGAGGCAACAAAATCTAGATTTACTCCTGGAAATGCCAATGCTTTTTGTCTGCACTCTACGTAAAAGTCTCAAGTTTAGATTTAATTTAGTTTCACAAGGCCAAGTTTGAATTGTTTTGTTCTTGTAATAATGGGGTATAGTTTCTGTGTATTTCTCAGACACTAAGATCTATGATAGATTTTTAAATTAATGTGATCCACAAAACTGGGAAGATTCCAGGGTGTTCACAAGAAACATATTTATTTTCTCTATAGCCATGAAGATCAGAGGCCATCTATTTTTGATCCACACATAAATCTCATTAGAAAAACGTAATTGCTAGGTTTAAAATGTCGTGCTAATATTAGTTACTAGTGCAATTTAAGGAAGAAAAAAGATTGTTTATATGAACTTACCAAAAATAATTTTACAGAAAAGATAGCCTTTAATATTGTATAAGTTATCCTAAACACATCATTGCATTGTTCTGTCTCTCAGAGGCACAGCATCAGACCATTCTGAAATAAAATATTTTCCCCTGAATTTATCTCAAATATAGCCTATAAATATTTTATAAAATATTTACTGTTGTGCCTTAATAACATAAATCACAAGAAAGATGTCTATTTACATTCATTAATAAAACTGTTACTTTTCTTGAAGTATAAATATTGTTTTTCATGGTTCACCAATCTGTAAAGAAACATTGGGACATAAATACAAAACTGTATTCTAAAGGCAAAAGATAAAATTAAAAGTATCTGGCAAATAACCGATAAAATAAGAACTTCAAGGATATAGCTTACTATGTTTATTTGTATCCCTAACTATTGTCAAGAGGTTTTAAGAAAAATGCCCATGAAGATAAAGTAAATCTTATTCAGTGAGCAAGAAAATGGGGTCCTATTTTAATGACCCTCAAATGTTTCCAATGATATATAAAGAACAGACTTCAACAGATAAACGTGCAACTATGTAGATAGGCAGATAGAAAGATAGACTGATTTTAACTTAACTACTATGCTAGATACCTCTTTACACTCTACCCTAAATTGTTTACTTTCATAATTCTGAAGGATAAAAGTTCCAAGTTACGTGTTTACTGTTAAAATACTCAGTAGCCATCAGATTAGATTAGTATATGTAGTAGTAGATTAATATATGTCCAGTTTCAGAATTGACACGTTTTTCCTTAAGTAGAAAAAAAAGTCCATACAGAAGACTCATGAAAAAAACGAATGATTGACCCAAAATATTTTCCATATCAAATTATATAATACAGCTGACAGCTCTTAAAAATGGCAACGAGACTTGGAGATGAAACAATACATATGCGCATTAAAATAATGTTATCCTAAAGCTATCTGACAAATGAAAATAAATTTGTCATAAATTGATGCTGAAGAACCAGTTCACTGTGAATTATAGACTTACCTTAAAACAAAATGGCACAGAGATATACATGTGGTACTGTAGCAACAATGAATAATTATCATAGTTAAGAAATTTGTTAAATTTATAGAAATGCCAATCATATGAGACAGTGGTTTACATATTCTTCTCAAATACATATTATGTACATATAAACTGGTAATCATTAGTGACTCCATTCACATTCTGCTGGGTCTACTTTCTTGTTTCTCCCTGCTTTATTTTTTACATCAATATTATCATTTTACTCTATTTACATTATGAATTATTATGATTGAATTAATACCCTATAGTAATTATGCTATCCGTAGTAGAGATTCTACTCCCCTTTTTCAGGATACCTCGTGCTAGTTTAATTCAAAATAAAGTTTTAACATTTAAATTTAAATTATTCCCATCTTCCCTTGTAGAGGAAGTAGCATATGAGACAGTCCAGTATCTGCTGGAAAATATAGAATATCCTTTAATAAATGAAAATCTAATAATTATTCATTAGTTTTCTAAAATCTTTTAGAAAAATTTATTTTATTGTGGTAAGAACACTTAACATGACATCTACTCTCAACAAATTTTAAGTGTACGATAAAAGCATGGTATAGTTTTTCCTAATTTTTTTGTTAATTGACAAATAAAAATTACATACGTTTGACCCTTGAACAACACACTCTGTGTATGCAGTTTGTAATGCATGGAGGATTGGTCCCCCTAACCCCTGTGTTGGACCCTGTGTTGTTCAGGAGTCAATTATATGTAATATTTATTTATCAATTAACAAAAAACAACTAATAGCTAAAATAGCTAAAAAACTTATAGCCTTCTTTTGACTCTGGAAGCCTTACTGGTAACATAAATGATAGATAAACATACATTTTGTATATGTATTATATACTGTATTCTTACAATAACTGAAGCTAGCCAAAAGAAAATGCTATTAAGAAAATCATAGGAAGAGAAAGTATATTTACTATTAATTGAGTGGAAGTGGGTTATCATAAAGTTCTTAATCCTCATTGTCTTCATGTTAAGTAGGCTGAGGAGGAGGAGGAAGAGAAGTTGGCCTGGCTGACTCAGGGATGCCAGAGATGGAAGAGGTAGAGGGGGTGGAAGGGGAGGCAGGAAAGGCAGGCACACAGTGTAACTTTGTGAAACTACACAGAAATTTCCATCTGACATTTTTGTACTTTCATTTCTCTAAAAATGTTTCTATACAGTACTAATCTTCTTCACCATTTGCTTTAGTTTCAGTGCCTGTATCACAGAAGAGCACAAGTCATTAAAAAAAAACATCAAAAGCAGTCTTGAATAATCAGAACCCTCTGTCAGATTATCTAATGTCAATTTGTTTTCTGGCACTGCTTCATCTTCTTTTTATTATTATTATTATTATACTTCAAGTTCTGGGATACATGTGCAGAACATACAGGTTTGTTACATAGGTAAACATGTGCCATGGTGGTTTGCTGCACCCATCAACCCGTCACCTACATTAGGTATTTCTCCTAATGCTGTCCTTCCCCTAGCCCCCCAACTCTCGACAGGCCCCAGTGTGTGATGTTCCCCTCCCTGTGTCCATATGTTCTCATTGTTCAACTCCCACTTATGAGTGAGAACATGTGGTGTTTGGTTTTCTGTTCCTGTGTTAGTTTGCTGAGAATGATGGTTTCCAGCTTCATCAATGTCCCTGCAAAGGACATGAACTCATCCTTTTTTTACAGCTGCATAGTATTCCATGGTGTATATATGCCACATTTTCTTTATCCAGTCTATCACTGATGGGCATTTGGGCTGGTTGCAAGTCTTTGCTATTGTGAATAGTGCTGCAGTAAACACACAAGTGCATGTGTCTTCAGAGTAGAATGATTTATAATCCTTTGGGTATATACCCACTAATGGGATCGCTGGGTCAAATTGTATTTCCAGTTCTAGATCCTTGAGGAATCGCCACACCATCTTCCACAATAGTTGAACTAATTTACACTCCCATCAACAGTGTAAAAGCATTCCTATTTCTCCACATCCTCGCCAGCATCTGTTGTTTCCTGACTTTTAATGATTGCCATTCTAACTGGTGTGAGATGGTATCTCATTGCGGTTTTGATTTGCATTTCTCTGATGACCAGTGATAATGAGCTTTTTTTCATGTTCGTTGGCTGAATAAACATCTTCTTTTGAGAAGTGTCTGTTCATATCCTTTGCCTACTTTTTGATGGGGTTTTCTTGTAAATTTGTTTACATTCTTTGTAGATTCTGGATATTAGTCCTTTGTCAGATGGATAGATTGTAAAAATTTTCTCCCATTCTGTAGGTGGCCTGTTCACTGATGATAGTTTCTTTTCCTGTGCAGAAGCTCCTTAGTTTAATTAGACCCCATTTGTCAATTTTAGCTTTTGTTTCCATTGCTCTTGGTATTTTAGTCATGAAGTCTTTGCCCATGCCTATGTCCTGAATGGTATTGTCCAGGTTTTCTTCTAGAGTTTTTATGGTTTTAAGTCTTATAAGTCTTTAATCCACCTTGAGTTAATTTTTGTATAAGGTGTAAAGAAGAGGTACAGTTTCAGTTTTCTGCATACGGCTAGTCAGTTTTCCCAACACCATTTGTTAAAAAGGGAATCTTTTCCCAATTGTCCTGTTTCTTCTATGCCTTCTACCTCATTGTCTGGTGTTGGTTTGGAAACACTCATCTCCATCAAGTCATCTTCTACTAATTACTCTGGTGTGGTTTTTATTAGCTCTTGAATTTCTCCAAGATCTGTATCTTGAAGCCCTTTACCTTCCCACCTTTTCTGCCATATCCACAATCTCTTTCATGATTTCTCTGATTGGCTGTATCATAAATCTTGTGAAGTCTTGCAAAACATCTTTTCTCTAGCAGAAATGTATTGTTTCAAGCTTGGTGACTTTCATGGCTTTTCCTATAACAATAATGGCACCTTCAAGGGTGTAATTCTTCCAGACATTCATGATACTCTCTATACAGAGGTTCTCTTCCACAGCGTTGACAATTTTTTTCCATAGAGTACCATGTGTAATGAGCCTTAAAAGTGCTATGACCTCATTATCTAGAGGCTGAATGAGATACTCTGTGTTTGGGGGCAAGTAGACTACCTTGACACCTTTGGCATTGAATTCGTGGCGTTTTGGGTGATCAAGGTCATTATCCAATATATAAAAAAAAATGCCAGTATGGCAGCCCTTACTGGCAAGGTACTTCCTGAATTCAGGGACAAAGCATCATGAAACCAATACAGAAAAAGGGTTCTCACTGTCCAGGACTTCTTGTTGTACAGCCAAAAGACTAGCAGCTGGTGTTGATCTTGCCCCTTCAAAACTCAGGGGTTATCAGCTTTATAGATAAGGACAGTCCTGATCATAAATTGCATTTTCTTAAAACAGTACAGTTAGCCTGTCCTTTACTACCTTAAATTCTCAATGCTAATTTCTCTTCCTTACTAATAACTGTCCTTTGTGGCATTTTTTTCCCCAGACTAGTACACTTTTGTCTGCATTAAAAACCTGTTAAGGCAGATATCCTTTCTTCTCAATGATTTTTTCAGTGGTCTCTTGGAAGTCATCTGCTGCTTCTTGGTCAGCAGAAGCTGTTTCTCCTGTTAGCTTGACATTTTTTAAAGACAAATCTCTTGTTAAAATTATCAAGCCATAGTTTGCTGGTATTGAATACTCTGGATTTAGATATTTCATTTAGCTTGTACCTTAAGTTGTCATTTGCTTGTTTTCAAATCATATTAAAGTGCTGATTTACAGGTATGTCTTACAGCAATCCCAAACCTACATAAAAGTTGCATTTTCAATACAAGATAAAATTTGCAAAAACTATAAAGTTTTCACACCTGTTGGCAGAGCCTGCAACAAAAGTTTCATAAATTTCCTTTCATTTTCTTATAGTAGTAGTTTTGCTGTACTCAATTATCTTGAAATGGGAGACAACTACAGTAGCCAACTTCAGTCTATGGTCCATATCAAGCAATTCAATTTCCTATGGGTCCTATGGTGTTATTCAAGGTTTACAGTATTACACTAAACTTGATACAAAATATGCAAGAACTCTGAGAGACCACTTTTTTATTGTGATAATTTACTGGAGGAAAGAACTGCTCACATAGAGATATGTGTCACACTTATAAGTGTTTTAAGCATCACACAACACTTTAGCCCAGCACAGTAGCAACAGGAGATGGCTACAAAATTATTACAGTAGCACAGTATGTATTACAGTTAATTTCAGACAGTTTGATTTTATACTGTGTCCTTATGTTTGTTTACATTTTTCTGCACTGTGAATGGTGCCCTGTAATGTGTTTCTGTGTATAAGTTTTGATAAAATTTAACTTTTAATAATAGATTTGTAGCTAAAATCCTATTCTTTCTAGCTAAAATTTGGTATCCTTTGACTGATGCCTCTCCACTTCTACCAATCCCTGGATTAACCCTTGAGATTCTCCTGCCTCAGCCTCCTGAGTAGCTGGGATTACAGGCGCCCACCACCATGCCCAGCTAATTTTTGTATTTTATTATTATTATACTTTAAGTTCTAGGGTACATGTGCATAACGTGCAGGTTTGTTACATATGTATACTTGTGCCATGTTGGTGTGCTGCACCCTTCAACTCGTCAGCACCCATCAACTCATCATTTACATCAGGTATAACTCCCAATGCAATCCCTCCCCCCTCCCCATGATAGGCCCTGGTGTGTGATGTTTTTGTATTTTTAGTAGAGATGGGGTTTCACCATATTGGCCAGGCTGGTCTCAAACTCCTGACCTCAGGTGATCTGCCCACCTCGGTCTCCCAAAGTGTTGGAATTATAGGTGCAAGCCACAGCGCCTGGCCTATGATTCTGTTTTTACGATTAATGGTATCTAGACTACTTCACAAATTGTTGTAGGATCCATGTTGTAGGATCAAGTGAAGTAATATATGGGAAAGAGTTTTGCAATTATTAAATAAGATCCACTTTTTCTTCCTACACCAAGGTTGCCTCTGTTTACACAGCTTCTGGTTATACAACCCTACCCTACCCATTACCTAGTCTAGGCCTAGAGAGAAAGAACTGCTCAAATAGTTGGTTAGGGTTTGCAAATTGATTCAACCTGTTTGACAGTATTGTCTGCTTTAAACAGTGTGAGCTAGACACTTTGCACCCTTTTACTTATGGTGTCTCCTATGTGCTCCTCTTCCTGGATTATTTCCCTCCATTTGGCCTGAAAGAAGTTAAGATCACAAGTTCTAGATATATGGTGGGGATCAGGAAGCAGAATGATACAATCAAATGTTCATTTATTAGAAAAGAGTTAAAACAATTAATTAGAAAATCGTTTATAATTTTAAATTTGAAACACTTAATACATTATACTATTTTCTGTACAACATATTTTGCATTTCATATTAAATAACAATTTCACTGTTGTTTAGAGTTATTTAATGATTTATTTATTGAAATGTACAACACAATAACTTTATTATAATAGTCCAATAATTGTAAAAATTTCTGCTTAAATAGTAACTTAATTTTAATGCCTTTCTTTCATATTACTATATCATTAGATGTATACACACATATGTATGCATGTGCAGTTCTTGATAATAAAATGTCATTTGTTCTAGAACACACTAGGCCAGGTGCACTGGCTCACACTTGTAATTCCAGCTCTTTGGGAGCCTGAGGCAGGAGGCTCTCTTGACCCCAGGATTTAGAGACTAGCCTAGGCAATACGGTGAGACACTGTCACTACTAAAATTAAATAATTAGCCAGGCATAGGGGGGCACACCTGTAGTTCCAGCTACCTGTTAGGCTGAGGCAGGAGGATTGCCTGAGCCCAAGAGTTTGAGCTATGTGGCAAGCTATGATCATCACTGCACTACAGCCTGAGTGACAGAGGGAGATCCTATCACAAATGCAAAAACAAACACATACACACAAACAACAACAACAACAAAACACACTAAATATTGCCTTTCTGACTTTGAGGGCGTAGGGATCATATTGCAAGGACATCCTCATCCATAAATTTCTTAATCATTTTGCTGTTACTTTGTCAATATTCTTTGAAGGAAAAGATAATATAATTTTCTGCTAGGTTCAGATGCATGAGAAGACAACCTATTTGGAATGTTAACATGGCTTGAACCAAACTGGGATACTATTAAAGATGTTCTTGAGGGAGTTAACATTAACTCAGAGTCTACTTTTGCTCAGCTTAACATTAAATGTGAAGCCATCTTCTCATCTCACTTTCTAAGTTTTCTTTAGACTTTAACTACCAGGTGGGTACCAAATAAAAAATTGTACATTAAAACTCTTTTCTGATTGTATGACAAGACAAACAAGACCTTTCTAGCATTTTCAGGTGCTCATGTCACTGATGCCTCAAAATAAACTGAGTCATATACATTGTTTAATTCATGTCCCAAAATAAAATTTGCTTTGGCTCTTGTATTGCTGATTTCATTGATAGACATCACTATCAGAGGGTCAGTGTGATAGCCTTTAGCATCTGCACCCAAGCTCTTGTTTAGCATCCAGGAAAAATCAGGTCGCACAAATGAATTGAGGGTTGGTGAATATGGAGGATTTTATTGCCGATGAAAGTGGCTTTCAGCTGGAAGGGGAGCTTCAAAGGGAATGGAAGATAAGCTTCCCCCAGAATCCAGCCTTCCCCTCTGGACTCCTCTCTGAAGCAACACTGTCAAGCCGTCACTATGAAGTAAAGCTGCTTCTCTCTGACGTCCAACCATAGTCTCCGATGTCCAGTTGCTTCTCCTCTTCTCCTCTTCTCTGCCAGTGGAGCCTAGGGTTTTTATGCATACAGGATGGTGGTGCCGGTGGGGGGCGGGGGTTATGGGTGATTTTGGAAAAGGCAACATTCAGTGGGAAAAAAGGAATGCATGTTCTCACTTGGGGTTGCTGTTCCAGGCTTGAGGGTGGGGCACTCGCCAGGGGACCCGCACTCTTCTGCTCAGAATTTCCCTGCCTCCAGTTCCTATCAATAATCTTACACAAGACAATATATGTGCATTTTGTTTAAACTGAATTAGTTTTCTGTTTCTCATATGGAAAACATTCTAATAAGAACTTTTAACAGTGATTGTTAGTGAATTACAAGTACTGCACTAAGTGACTTTCATTCATTATTTCATTTTCTCTTAGTAACACTGTAAGTTAAATAGTTGAACTCATATTCTACAGATTTGGAAATGGAAGCTTGGCAAAATTAAGTTATTGTGACTGAACAAATTACAGAGCCAGGCTCTGAATCTAAGTATTTTTAATTGCAAATCTTATGTCCTTAAGATTATTGTAAGTTCAGCATAAAAATTCCTCATTTTCAAAATTAGAAATTGATATGTAATGGGAAAATTTCTGTAACAATTGTACACATTTAAATGTAATATTTGGATGTAGTAGCTTCTAAATATACTTAATTTGTTTAATAAAATTTGCTAAAGTCTTAATTTACTTGAAAATTGATATAGGCAATTTTTACAACAATACAAGTGAAAACATTTGTTCATTCCTTTACTCACCACATATTTACTGAACATCTTTCAGGCTATGTGTAGGGATTATGATGAACAAGATAGTTATGATGCCTGCCTTTAAGGAGTTTATATTTTAAAGGATTTATATAAATGCTAAAAATGCAAAGCATGTCATGTAAGATTATGATGTTGTATCCTTTTCTCTAATTTAGAGATGGCAAATTATCAGAATGAATTTTAAGTGTAAAGGCATTTAAGTGATCTTTTGTAAATACAACTTTTACAAGTATTTTCTTAAGTCCAAAGATATTAATGTAGAAAAATGATGTTTTGATTTATAGGTAATTAATTTACAAAGTTTGCCTTTTGTTCTGACTCCTCAGTAATTATTTTAGCCTCTTTCTTTAATGCCAGCATCCTCAATTTCTCTTTTTACAGTATGGCTAATTATCAGTGAAAGAGCATGATGAGTCCCTTGAGTAACTGGTATTCATATGCATTTTCCCTCTGGTACCTCAAGCATTGCTTTCTTCTGCAGCCTAGCATTATACATATTAAGTTCTGAAAGAGTGGTTTCTTCGTCAGAATAATTTCTGTGCACTGAATCATCTACTTTTTGACAATTTACAGACACATGCAATTTCTTGTGGGTGGGAAGATCCTTTCTTAAATTTCCAATAATATAGCTCTAATAACAAAACAAAACTAAAATGTAAAATTATGAAGAAAATTAACTGTGCATGGATTTATACAGAGAGGAAAAACATGCTGAAGGGAAGAGAATCTTCAAAAGATATTGATTGATAAAGATGTAGCCCAAGAATATCATTAATTCCCCATCTTTACTTTCAGCTGAGCCTAAGAGATCTCTAGAGATACTCATTGTGCTAAAAGTGTTTCTCTTCTTTGGGTTTATCTTTTAGATCAGGACCATTATCTACAGATGCTTGATTGTTTCAAATGTCTCTATACATTTTCATCAACTTTCATTAGGATATTTTTCCTTGCCTTTAATGTCTCTTTAAACTGCAGAACACTCGAGTTTCCCACCGCCATTGTGATTTCTCACTTTCCTCCTAGGTTGACATTTAGGGACACTGTGAAGTGTTACAGGCTGTTAGGCATGAGGAGGGCAAGAGCAGGCTTTTCTCCCACATCCGCTAGGAATATTAGGTGGTGGTTTGACAATTATCACACTGCCTCTTTAAAAATGATACTTCAGCAGCCCCACCTAGGCCACCAGGGAGAGACAATCTCCTGATGATCCAGAGCTGTTAACATTCAAGTGTTAATGGAATGCAAGTACCAGGGAGAAGCAACTTCCTGGGCATGAGCTTTAACAGACAAAATGTTAGAACATGACTTTCCAGGGGCATTCCACCAGAAAAAGGAAGAAAGCCTCAGATGGGCACGTGTACAACTTCCTAAACACACTGCTCATGCTCACTTCCCAAGGGTAAGGAGGGCACTGTCCATGTGAGCAACCCACCCGAAGGGAAGAATCATGGGAAAGGGCTGCAAGATGCCAGCCTATAAAGTCCTAGAATCACAGTTAAACACCCCAAGTTACCCACTAGGATCTCTTTTAAGTGTTCTTTCCTTTCTTTCCTGCTCTAAAACTTTTAATAAACATCCGCTCCTGCTCTGAAACTTGCCTCAGTCTCTTTTTCTGCTTTATGTCCCTCAGTCAAATTATTTCTTCTGGGGAGGCAAGAATTGAGGTTGCTGCAGACCCAGATGGATTCACCACCAGTAACTAAGATGACTTCTACCACAACAGGAGGACTGGCAGGCAACAAAGTGAGCACTGAAGACACACTCCTTTCCTCTCTATCCTAAAATAAGCTGTAAATCAACTAACCGATAGCATAAAGTTATTGCTTTTAGCTACTGGCTGGCTTCAGAGATGCCCATGAATTTTCTTCAGATTCAAATCGATGTTTTCTTGCTTCTTAAAAGAACTCTAAAACTGAATGAAAAGGATGGTGGTAACTGAAAATGATGACTGTATTAGCATGCTATCCCTACGATAACTTTCATTTCCTTCTGAACGAAAGAAGCAGAACCTTTCACTGTATCTCTGGATTTTTTGCCCTATGTTTAATAAGCATCTACAAGAAACCCTAGGAAGCCCATTATTCCTAAGACTAACCAGAACTAAGAGCAAAGAAGGGGAAAGTTCTGGCATCTGTCCAGTACAGCTGTGAAAAGTTTGCTCCTCCTGGTACCACATTTACAAACACACTGGGTAAGGTTTCTCAAAGTGCTCCAGGGTATGAAGGGGACTTTGGTACCTCCTGCATTAAGAATCTTTGAGGATAGGAAACAAAAATCTGCTCTTAATAACTGTCAGTATCCTTAAGAGATTCCTTTGTACCTAAGTGTTAAATTTCCTGAGAGCTAAGCTCTGCGCTCATAGTCTTTCACCTATGAGCAGTCATTAGCATTTTCTTTCTCTGAGGCAAAGCTCATCTGTGGGTCAATACTATTCCTGGCCAACAATACTCTCGTTAAGATCAAGAGTCAAAATTAGTGACAAGCAAAATGTTGAAATGCCAGCAAAGGGTAGGATGAATGCAAAAACACGGTTTATATTTTGGAAACAAGGACAGAGGCTTGGTCTATGTCAGAATTTGGAGCTGGTAAGTAAGATTTTTAAAAAATCCAGCAGGGTAACTGTGAGAAACGTGTAGGTCACTCTACTTTTAATAAGCCACAGGGGCAAATAATAAATGCACACTTACACATAGACATATAGCTTGCAAGGTATATAAGCTCTGGAAAACTTTGTAATTTTGACTTGGTCTGGTGATAATTTCCAGGCCTTGTCCTGTAACCGGTTACAGAAAATAAAAACTTTTTTCCTCCCCAGTTCATCTGCATCTTGTTATTGGTCCATGAGAAATAGCAGCCCAGCCCTCAGTTTGATATGGAAACAAGTTCAGATTTGTACTTGCATTTCACAATCATTCACACATATGCTTCGAAAAATTACGTTTTTGTTAGGAGGTATTCTATCTTGGAAATCTTATAGTATAGTTGCATATTTTATGGATAAAATTATTCCTTGGCAGAAAGCCTTCATTCTTGTTATGGTGTGACATAGACTGCTAAAGCAATTCTCCAAATCAAAACCAAAACCACCCAAATCCAATGTGGCAGACGTGCTGGGCAAAATAGTTTAGATCAGACATCTGCCGCGGAGTTTATGTGAACACAGTTTTTATAAGTACAATATCTCTGTGATAAAGCACCATGAGAATGCATAGTCTAGAGACCGTTAAGGATATAATTTAATATAAATCTTATAAACAACCAAATAATGAAATAAAATAGGAGAATGGATCATTATCTCATACTGTAGAGGCAAAGCAGTTAATCAGTCTCTGCAATCCACAAGCTCTTTGTGTGGTGTACTCTAGTTTAGACCGGTGACCTACAGGCACAAGCTGACATGCTAAACCATTGAGGAAGTAAGGAACTATTCCATTTGTTGGGTTGGTATAAGAGTTGACAGGATAAAGACAGGACCATACCCCAAGTATCAGTTAATGTAACTGTGCTTCTAAGGCCAGGAACACTGGTTCAGAGCTAGGGAAAATTTTGTAACAGGGATAGGCCAGAGTCAGGACAATCTGAAGATAGGGAGTCCCAGTCATCCCCCCAAAAGTCCAGTCTTTTCAAATAAAAGCAATGGTATTAAACATTAGAAAATCTACAAAAAGTCCTATCAATTTACCTAGTTACTCACAAAGTCAGCTCCCTTTTTATTCCAGCCAAATGAGTTAAGGAGTATAAACATTGTGTTAGCAATCAAATGCCTAAGAGGACACAGTTTAAAGTAAAATTATTTAATGATGTTTCAAGAGGAAAGAGGTTTTAGAGATTCGATTATTTTAAAAGGTCCATTACTAAGCAAAAATCACTTCTTAGAATTCTAATAAACTGGTCTGAAATTCCTCTTTCTCAACAATGCAATCAACCCAAACACAGGCATTTTCAATTTTAATTCATCAATGATTTCATAGGACAATGAGTAGCCTCTTTATTATTATTATCTAGGCTTTTAGGTATGTGCCAAAATTCCCTCAAAGAAGAAAACCTTATGGAGAGGATTAGTTGAGTTGTACGTCCCGTTTGATGCTGACCCTAAATGTCCTTTGTGCCTCATTTGCAGATCCCTTCCCCATCTGCAATTGTGCCTCACAGCAGAAGCACAGATGCTATCTGAGTCTTGAGAGCCGGTGTCTGTGACTCACTGTTGAAAAGCTGTGGAACAATATGCAATCTCCAATACGCATATTGGAAGTAGAGTCAGAGAAGACCTCAGGAGTTGCTTAGGACAAGCAGACAGAGGAACTGTTCAGTGAAAGGGGCTGAGAACAGATGACCAGAAATATCCTGGAAAAGCAGTTCCAGAGGGCTCAGTGGGAGGGTTTGGAAGGCATGCTAATGCAAGACTAGAAATCATGAGAGAATCGTTGGTCAGCATGTGGAGGAAGTTACGCATGAGGAGGACAGATGATCAGGACTTGCTTAGTAACAAAGGCTAGAAAGAGATGAAGAACTAAATAATTAAGAAGAGGTCTTAATTTCCAGGCAGAATTAGGCAGTTGAGCTCTAATGAGGCTGGTCATCTGTGGTCAAGTTATTTTGATAGGGTCCTAAACTGACATCTGCCCAGTCTGTTGTTTAGAAGGAATGATTTAACTGCAGTGGTGGGAAATACAGCATCTGCAGCAGTTGATAGTGGAGAAAGTCACCAAGTGTAGCATCCTGAACCAATCCAACCTTGGAGTGATGCCTGACCAAAGTGAAAATGAGTTCACAACAAGAACTCACCCTACAATGGACCTTAGTGGCTGCTGGAGTTAGTAATTTGGATATGGTATTTAAAATTAGTTTTAGAAAACCTTGTTTTGTTTGTTTTGGTGTGCATTCCACTCAAGTCCTCCCTATTATCTATTATTTAATATTTATGAAATCTCTTCTCCCAGATAAATCATTTGGTTTAACACCCACTCTCTAGCAATTCTTATTTTGCCTCCACTGTGCTTTATGTGCATGTTGTTTCTGCTAATATTTTGCTCTTCAAGATCCAGCTCAAACTCAGCCATGTCCATGACGGTTCTGTCCCTGGAGGCTTGCTCTCATATTTCCAACCACTGATACCTCTACTCTCAGATATGAGAATAAATCTCTCACAGTTTTATGGTGTCTCACCAGCTATATCCCTGAGTTCTTATTAAAACCATGCATTAAAATAATGTTTCTACCAAAATCTTGTTACCTCAAGTATATGGTGATCTCTTTAAAGGGTGAATGACGCATTCTGCTTCTCCCTTTTTCTTATCATACCAAAGTCATAGAGAATTTATATCTGATAGGGGCCATTTGAAAGGTTAATTTTATTCTAATGTTGGTGTGTTTTTAAATACATGGCAATCTTCATAACATAAAATTTATAATATATTACTTACTCTGCAAAATTTCATGATAAATATATATCAATAAAGTGTTCAAAAAACCCCAGTAGAAATCGCATATTAAATTTATGTTTTAATATAATGCAAAAGCAGTAGGGCTACAGTTTTTCATTTAAAAATAACCCCACAGTTACCTATGATAAGGCACAGTGAAATGTATGATCTATTGCTAGATAGAACTGGTAGACTTCTGACCTGATTCCACTTTAGGATGGGCTTTGTTTTCCTTTTGAAATAGTCATATTTTCTCATCTGACATCAAGAAATAAAACCTACCACAAACAGAACTCTTAGTCGCCATGAACTGATGTAAAGCAGCTTACTACTAACGGCTGCAATGCATCATAAATTCAAAATAAATTAGTGGCCATTAAGCCACAGGCTCCCCATCATTTGTATTACAAATGATGCTGAGACATCAGGCATTGCTGGAACCACCTTTCATCTGAAGAGTGATATTGATATTCTTCAGCCAGAGCACATTAAAATGATTCAATGAAATACACCAACTTTGGGAAAGATATAGCATGTTAAGCTTGTGATGAGAATAATACTGAAGTTTCCTAGGAGCAAAAAACATTTTCTTCCAATATAAAAACTGTGTCTTCGAGGTAGAAGTTAAATATATCTCACATCAAAGTGACTTTTAGAAGCGCAGTAGTGGTGTACTATTTATACCTTAGCCGTTCACCCCCTAAATCACAAAGCACAAAGGGATTGTTCAAAATTTATTCATAAGTTACAAAAGACAATTTCAACTCCATTTTTGTACCATGTTTTAAACTCTTTTCAAGATGATTTAGTTATACAGAAAATGCATTGGGCTTTATGGGTGTCATAGAAAAGGAAATGTCAAGCTGAATGTTAAGAAACTAGAGAGTAATGCATAAATGCATGAATTTATAGCAATGGGTGAGATTTTAAAAATATAGCTATAGACCCAATGAAACTACTCTTTTAATGTGTTCTTTTTATATATTTTTTGAATTTAACATCTGAATAATATCTAGTTACAAATAAAATAGAGAATGACAATGATGTCAATCACCAAAGTCCTCAAATCCATTCAACTATAATCTCAAAAGAATTTTACTATTTTTGGTCCTAATGGCAGCAGAGACTGCCTGGAGTGGCCTCTACGAAGACAGGGGCTGCAGTGGGGGAGGTGTGGCCAGGGCCCCACGCTGTGCAAAGCTGGCAGGGGCCAGGAACAGATGGCAGCCCTGCCGCCCACCAAGTTAAACAGGTTGGAGCCCCACACTCCCCAGTGCAGGTGCAGCTGCTGCTGCCGCTGCCCAGTCATGGCTCCGGACCTGGACATCCGTGCACTCTCTGGGGCCCAGGAAGCTCCCCTGCCCCTGCAGGCTCAGAAGTGCCTGCTCCTGCTCCCTGGCCTATCCCTGCTCCTGGTGGCTGACTAGATTTCAGGTCAAAGTTGACGCCAAGCCTGGGTGCTGTTGCGACCTGGCCGTGTGCACCTCTTGGGGTAGTGTTGACATGATAGTCCTTCCTAGAACCCCTCTGAAACTTTGGGCATCGATGAGCTCTGGGAGGGAGGCTGGGGCAGGGGAGCTGAGGGCAGCTTGTTGTGAGCCTGCAGGTGCCCCTTGGCACAAATAACCTGAGTGCCAGATTTCTGGGCAGAAAGGGGGTGGATCCTCAGCGAAACCCCACCTTTAATCCAGAGACAGCCTGAGGCCTGGGGCCAGTCAGTTCTGGGTAGAATCTGCAGCCCAAAGGGAGAACTTATGGAGCTTTTTCCTGGCCCACCCATGGCTGCCTACAGACCAATCAGCATGCACTTCCTTCTGAACCCTTAAAAACCCCAGACTCTGCCAGACTCACACAGACATCAGGATTACCAGCTGCAGGAAGGAGCTACCCACTTTGGGTCTCCTCAACTAGTCAGGACAACCTGCCTGTGGAAAGAAGCTGTCGTCCACTGTGGGTCTCCTAAGAGCTATTATATTGCTCAATGAAGCTCCTCTCTGCCTTGCTTACTCTCCAGTTGTCCATGTACCTCATTCTTCCTGGAGGTGGGATGGGAACTTGGGACCTGCTGAATGGTGGGACTGAAACAGTTGCAACACAACCAGGGCTGAAACATCCCCATCTCACCATGTCGCAGGTGATGAGAAGCAGAGAGGAGCTGTGGCCCTTTGGGAAGCCCCTAGGTCTGGGCTCCCTGAGCCAGGGAGGGCTGTGACACCCTCTTTGGGGCTCTGTGGCTCCTGGCATTGACAAGCTTCCAGTCACCACTGTATTCCCCAGTGCCCACAGCAGAAGCCGCTTGCGGTATGCCCGGTCCAGCCAACAGCCTCACACAAAGCCGATACCTGTGCCAGCACCCGGAACTACCCACCTGCTGCAGCCGGCAAGCCTGGCTGTGTGCTGTGGCTGGACCCCCATGCTCACTGCTCACTCACACACCACTCGCCACTTTGCACCTTGCTCACCCTTGGCAGGTATGGGATCTGGGCAGATCCCACAAGCTGAGCACAACCTGCTGGGCCAAGTAGGCTGAACGAGCCCAACAGGTTTGAACAAAACAAAACGTGGGCACAGAGGTTTTGGGCTGGTGAAGTGACACCCCTAAGGATCCCATGGCCCTAACCCAAATCTTCCTGTTGATTCCCTCTATAGCCAGCAGATCCAGTGTGTACTAAGACAACTCACATTTGTTGAGTTGCACATTGAGAGTGTAAAGTTACCACTTGAATGTGTTTGCTCACCTCCCAAGAGCCCTTTTGGGTGTGTTGGCAACCTCAGGGATTGTTTTTTTACCCCCACATATCAATGAGAATGAATTACACACTCTTTCCACAAAGATATTTAAAAGTGATCTTGTCTGTCAACTCATAGCAATCAGCCCTTCATATAACACCTTCTCTTTTGCAAAATTAGTGTTGGCAGGGAGAGGATAAGGAGGCCTCTAGCTATATCTAGCTCAGGAAAGCTGTCAGTTTAATAAATGAGTGGGGTGAAGAACTACGCATGAAAGGAGGAGTCCATATGGAATGTCAGTTCAACTCTTATGAAGTCCCTCAGAAAGTGGTAAAAAAAATTAAGAACATTGGGTGTTTGAGATATTTAAGTAATACAGGAAGAAAGGAGTTTGAAACTCCCTGAGAAAGGCAAAAGTGGGAAGATGAGTGAGTTACAAGTCACAAATTAGGCTTCAATCACATATGATCTTCCTGGGCACAGCACCCTCTCATATACCTACTTTGGCATATTTCCTTTAGAAGCCAAAAGATTCAGGAGCCATTATGTTTTCTGACATAGTACTAAAACTATAGCATTTTTTTTTCCCCTTGAGACAGAGTTTTGCTCTTGTCACCCAGGCTGGAGTGCAATGGCATAATCTCGGCTCACTGCAACCTCCACCTCCCAGGTTCAAGCGATTCTTCTGCCTCAGCCTCCCAAGTAGCTGGGATTTCACAGGCATGTGCCACCATGCTGGGCTAATTTTGTGGGGTTATTTTAGTAGAGATGGGGTTTCTCCATGTTAGTCAGGCTGGTCTCGAACTCTGACTTCAGGTGATCTGCCCACTTCAGCCTCCCACAGTGCTGGGATTACAGGCGTGAGCTACTGCGCCCAGCCAAAACTATAGCATTTTTAAGTATACTACGTGCAAATAATGCTTTTCTCCATATATATGGAAATATATATATATGGATATATATATTTGCATAGATCCTTTTCATTGAACAAAGACCTTCACACTTTTGTTTATCCCATTCAATCACTCACAACAATTTGTTATTGATAAATATCACTATTTAAATGATTTAAATATCACTCAAAAATCCTTATTTTACAGTGAACAAAACAAATTCTCACATAGGTTCACGGACTTGTCTGGAGTCACACAGCTTCTAGTGGTAGAGTTAAGGTTTGACCCTGTATCTTTTACCTCTGGGTTAAATCCTCATTACAAAATGCCATGATGGCATGAAATGATATTTATGTTTTCAAAAAGCATTCATTTTCAGAGCATTTTTCCTTGTTGGTGTGGGCCACCTGAGCTCTCTGTGGAAGAGCCAGGAGCTGCACTACAACCATATTGCAGATACAGAAGTCAGGCTCAGAGAGTTTACACCACTTGAATAAGAATCACATGGCTAGAAAATAATGAAGACTGGAATTTGGTCTTTTTATTTTAAATTCAAAGTTCTTAGCCAGCAAACTCGATTAATTGAAGACATACAGGGAAAAGTTAAAGGGAAGGCTATCTGGGATTCTTATTTTACTATCAAACACTTCAAAGCACTGAGCTTGGGGCTACCAAGCTTGCTTTCCTAGGAACTAGTACTGTGATCTTTCACCATTTAACCTTTTGTACTTCAGTTCTATAATTTGGAAAATGATGATCATATCCTTCACAAACTCATAAATGGATTAAAATTAATGAGGTAATATATGGTATAAAGGATGCTATAAACTTTACACTCCATACAATGTAAATGTCACTTGTCATTACTACCACTTAACTCATCGATTATTCATGCAAAAAGGTCTATGGGCGGGAGTTGACGTGAGAGTGTATAGATAGATGCAAGAAGGTAATACACCTGATCCTGACGCACGGCTGCAAATAAGTGCTTCATTAAATTCTGTTCAATGTTTGACCTGACATAAAGTAGTTATCTCTTATTAAGGATTCAATATAACACTTCATATTGTATATATACATATTTAAGTTTGAATATTTTACATTCAATTTTATTAGCAGTATACAACATTAACTATATTTATTAGGTAAAAGGAATTATACCAGGCCAAAAAAAAAGATACTTGGCATAAACACCTTGAGGACCTGTCTTGGCAGAAATTTAATAAACAAACATGTATGCTTTCGATTTTCATGATCATTTATTTTGTAGAGTGACAACCTCCCCCATTTCGCTTCCCATCGACTCAGTAGTGCAAAGATCTTGATGGGTCTTGGGATAAACACTACTATATATAATTACAAGTGATGAAGAGACTTGAGAGCAAATCTCTCAAAAAGCATGAAACTTTCTTAAATCTAATAAAGTAATATTTCAGTGGAGGAGAATAGTAGTGGATCATTCCATTCTGAAAAGCAAGTATTTCAAGAAAGAGTTTCTGAGCATACAAATGCCATTTGGAATCTGAATGACTCTCAAAATAAACTAGGAAAATAAAAAGAAAAATACATGAACTCTGCGTAGATACTCAGATAAAATGTCCTCTGTCATATGGTCACCTACCTTGTCCTCCTTAGCTAAGTCAATCCCAATGTCTTTTGGTGACTTCCTTTGTTCATTACATAGTATTATTATTATTATTATTATATTATTGCTTTACCAATATTTGTACTCAGCTGCAACTATACTATATAACAATAACCTTAATAATCATATGCTAACATATATCCCACAGTTATATTAATATAATAACATAAGAAATAGGTGGCATTTTGGAAATTCCAGTAGGTTATCATTTTAGGAGATGTGTTGTCTATTTTTTGTTTGTTTGTTTTGTTTTTTAATTTTAGGACGCCCACTCTTTTAGAGTGGACATAAGACTATCCATATGGATGGGAGTAGAAAATTAAGTTATTTTTAGCAGACAGTGCTAACGGAGAGGTGCCTAAATATGAGTCAGATGTGTTTTGTTTTGTTTTTTCTTTTGTACTGGGGATCCTAAAGAACCCTGCAAACAGTGAGGAAATATGTTAGCAATAACTGATGTGGACACCAGCAAGCTAAGGCTCCAATAATTCCTGGTAGATCTTGAACTAATTTTTGGGAAGAACCTCAGTCCTGAAATTTCAAATCTAGATTTCCACAAGTGATATGGCCATAACTGACCTCTTTGTAGACACAGAACAATCTTTTCGAAAATGTGAAAGTTTGCAGACCACTCAATAGAAGAATAAGAGATGCTCATTAAGTTTTAATTATTTGAAAGAATGAATCCTTTCCTAAACTTTCTTATAACTTCTCCACAAAGGCACATGACTGGATAGCACTTTTTAGGTGTAGGGTCAGCTAAATTGTCAGCAAGTCACACTGTGCTACTGAATACTGTGTTTAGCTTTTCCTTAACTCGTCATTCCACATTCAGATGCCTACTTTTGATAGGTCAATTTTAAGTGACAAATGAAGACCTATTTTAAGCTAAAAATTAATGAAACTATCCTGTTTACATGATGAGGATCCATCCCCTTGCTATATAATCTTTTTAAGAACCACAAAAGCATCTATCTATGCAACTTATACCAGAATTAAGGGGTGGCGGCGGGGGGAAGTGTTGGGCTTCTTGTAGAGAAAGATGAACCATAAAAGGCTATATTGCACACAGGTGCAATGAAAGGATTAAAAGCTATAAAATTATAACCAAATGACAGGAATGAAAATGTCAAAAAATGATTTGGGAATTAGAAGAAGGCATTTAATAAAGAGAGAATAGAGAGAGAGAGGCAGGGAAACAGGAGACATGCTACTTTTCACTTTTGTCCCAGAAGATTTACATGACATATGAAGTCAAAAGGAGATGATGGGAAAGGCAAAGACAATGCTTACCTGGGCAGCATGGTAATCCGCATAATGAGTTATAATACCAATAGATTCCTTTGACATTTATGGATTCTGTGAAATTGTGTGAATTGTGTAGACTTTAACAGTAACCTTAGTATGAAGAATAAATGACTAAAAGGAAAAATGCATAATTATTAACTCAATTATACAAACCATACATAAATATGGTTAATAAGAATGTGTTGAGTATCCAGTGACAGCATATAGAGGGCATAACTTTCACCCAACTTAATGGTTCCACTAATAATTCAAAGTGAAAAAGTATTTTGCAATTTTTCATTGACAAAAATGAATGATAACATGAAAGTTGAGACAAATTGGAAAAATAATCTCAGACAAGTATCTAGGTAAGACACCTAACTACTTGATGTTTCCCCACTTAAGAAGTTAATAAACTTTCAGAATTTCTAGGTTCTTGTTTTCCTCTACTAGGAAAAAAAGTACACCACAAAGTATAAAAGTATATGTCTTTTCATGGGAAAATACAGCCGATTGTCATCCCATAGGTGTCACATAATGGCATTCATTATCTAAGCATTGCTTGATGATAGTTTCTTACTTATTTTTTAAGAGAAAAGATCTTGTTCTATCATCCAGGCTGGAGTACAGTGGTACAATCATAGCTTACTGCAGCCTCAAACTCCTGGGCTCAAGTGATCCTCCCACTTCAGCCTCCTGAGTAGCTAGGACTATAGCTGTGCTCCACCATGCTCAGATAATTGGCTTCCAAAGTGCTGGGATTACAACCATGAGCCACCACACCTGAATGACGATAAGTTCTTGTGCTTGAAAGCTCCAATACTTTTTTTGTCAGTAATCTGAAAGCATATCCATCTCTCAGGGGCAAACCCATATTGATCATTTGCCATCTTAGTTCAAGACACTATGATGTATCTGCAAATTGTTACATTGCTTAAAGAGCTGCTCACAGCCAATAGGGCCTCACTCCAGTGTGTAGCTAAGAGAAGAATATGCAGTGGATGCCAGGATGTCACTAAAGGAAGTATTTGAACCCAGAGAATTAGCAGTGAGTGAGTGCCCACGCTCTTCCACCTGGCCCAGACCCATTATGTCCCAAATCCTTGATCATCCTAATCACCCCTAGAAGAGATTTTTTTTTTTTTTTAACATCCAGGTTGCTCTATTAAACCCACCATGCAATACCCTGTTTTATAATTTCTACATTTTTACTGTATGCTTTGAAGCTATTTCCATCAAGTCATAACACCTTCCCCAACCTCCTTGTTATTATCTATTGGAACCTGGGTCTCTACTCATCTTTTCATGCTGGCTTATGGCTAAGACTCTATCTCTGTTCCATTTCCAATCATCTTTCATAGTGACATCAGTATACATGTGGCTTCTTAAGTTTCTCAACATTTTAAAATTTCCCTTGCTCTTTTGTGTTTCTCTTTTTTTGGATATTCTACCTTATCATATACTGCATGGTCATAAACTAAAATTTGTCATTAACCAATATGACACTACCTCCCCCACAACACAGTTAAAATGTAAACATCACCCTCGCCAACTTAAACCACTGTCAGTTCATTTCACTTGCTCAAATACTCTTACTATTAACAGCTTTTTAGCCTCACCAAGATTTCCAATACACAAATGCTATTACTTCACTCAAACTCCCGATATTTATCAAATTCTCCTACTTTTTGTTCCCTTTTTATAGAACTTAAATTAGATGGCTAATTCTTACAGCAACTCCTTTGAAAGCATTTCTGAATTATTTACTCCTGTCTACATGATGTTTATCTGGAAAATACCTAACCCAGGATGAACTCAAGTGCATCTCTACTAAAGACCTGAAAATTGCTGGATTAGATCACAAAACCATACTAACTGGTGCCTTCAAATTTCATGACATCCAACTTCAAATGTAATCTCAACAGTGTCCCAATGCTGCAATACAATTTTCCAGTAATTTGGCTTTCCCTGCATCTGAGACTTTGTACACCTCTTCCTCTATCCTCTGTTCAAAGAAGCCACTGCTCCATTGTCAGCCTACGATGAAACTGTTAATGTCATCACCAGGGACTAACTCATCTTTTCATGATTAAATACCTCACTCTACCTGAATACGTATTTTTACTCCTTCTAAATACTATATAAATCTCACATTTTTAGTGATCTTGCTGACAAATTGTAACACTCAATATCAGTTGGCTAAAGTTCCTCCACCACTGGTCAGTGTTTGGATAGATACTGACAAGTTTTGTCTCGTGACACTCCTTTTGATTGTCATCCTTCTTTAGATAAGTAAAGGAATTTAGTATAATTACTATTGCAATCTCTACGTTTTTTAAAATTTTCTGAGGTGACATTGCATATCTTTATTCTGATCTATTATGTATTGATCATAAAGTATTAATCTCTAGACAATCTGATTTTCAAGTATTGTTTCCCATACAATTCTTAATTTTTTTCAGATATGTATATAATGACTACTGGGTGGTGAGTTTCTGGAGGGGCTTAGTTGAGGTTGCAACATCTCAGACAGGAAGGTAAGGAAAAGCATGACCTGAAACACCACAACCAGCATCTCTGACAGCCCAAGATGGAGAATCCACGACTAGAAATCAGATCTCCTGGTCCTTGGTTCTGTACCCTTTTAATTTTTAATGTTATTTACTAACTTGCTCACAACTAACATAATCATTATAATCTAGTGGATTAGAAATTGGTTAATAAGATTTTAGACCATATAATTCAATATCCAAGAGCAGTAAGAATAAGAAGATTGTATGAAACAAACAAAGCTGTCTGTCATAGTACCTGAAACCAATCCAATCTTCCCCTTCTTTCCCTTTTCCCCTACCCTTCAATTTTTTCTATTTTTAGAGTGGAAAATCTACTTGAAAGCCATACACTTAATATTTCTACTAATCTACAACTAAAAACTTTATTCTGTGCTTTCAGCAGATTTAAACATATTGATTCTTTAAAACACACACTTTGGCTACCTAAAATAGCCATTCTTTATATTCCCAAGACCCTTCTCAAAACAGCCTCATGTCACTTTTAATTTCAGCATGAACGCCACTGGAATTCAAAGGAGCATTCTGATAATTTACAGGTCTAAGACAAATCAAATTAGATGTGCACTCATTGATCACTTTAGCTAAAATAGCTTTAAACATGGTCAGAGGAGAAATGAGATTGAGACTAAAAAATGCTTCTGAAGTCTAACCACTGACTGTGAATTTTGATTGCTTCTTCATATTCTATACAAGATTAGAATGGCTTAGTCCAGTTAAAGTTCAGTCTGTGACTTCTGAGAACACACTAAACACAATGTGGCAATTTTAGTCACGTCTGAAAAAAAGATGTTGTGCTGTGAACAGTGCCAAGTAAACTGTCAACACTCAAAAACTAAATTACAATAATAAGAACATGTAGGAGGCCGTTCAAGAAAAGATAAGTGAAATGTCTGAAAGCTTAAGGAACTAATTTATGAGGGGTGATTAAGAGAAAAAAATGAGTAGCATGGCCAAAGAATACGAAGGACAGTGATGGAATAACTTCATATTTTTTGAAAGGCTTAAACATATTGAAAAGTAAAAGCATTTATTATTCGACAGGTAGGATAAAAATGATACCACTATATAACATTTTTTAGTATACTTTTCAAAATACATTTCATATATCTCAGAGTGTAATTAAGCTGTAAAGAAGTCATTTAAAATCTATAAAATATTACTTTTGTGATGAAATAATTTGGCAGAGGAAAGTTATTTCTAATGAAAGAACCCGATGAGCCATTTTTAATAGGGAAATGGAGACTGAACTAACAGGGATAAATAATTCTTTTTTTTTTTTTTTTTTTTTTT
>NW_016803630.1:202431-220758 GCF_001698545.2 Rhinopithecus bieti | reverse complement strand
TTCACCGGGTTAGCCAGGATGGTCTCGATCTCCTGACCTCGTGATCCGCCCGTCTCGGCCTCCCAAAGTGCTGGGATTACAGGTTTGAGCCACCGCGCCCGGCCAATAATTCTAAAACAATGATTGAAGGTACCACAAAATCCTGGAAGTTGGAAGCAGACACTCTCATCCTACCTCGCACTGACACTCTCTGTATGACGTTCAGAAAACTCCTAACTTTCTTAATCTGTAAAGTAAAGCAGTGGAGAAAAGTTTCTCTCGCTTTGTAAAGATCTATGAATTCATATAATAATGATTCAATGTGGTAAATACTCCTTTAGATAATATTAACTTACATGGAGTTGAAAGTGAAATCTAGCTAATGACAAACCATACCTATAGCATGGCATTAAGAACTCATCAATAGTATTCTATACTTTTAGTTATGAACATAGCAATGAATTATTCTCAGTATCTCTGTGATTAAATTTGGATGTGTTCTTGAGGAAAAGCATTCATGCAACAATATTTTTGGAATTATACTATTATTCCTTGGTACAAGAATATCAATAGGCATCATTCTTGAGCATGTATTACATGGCAGGAAATACACTACACTTTGAATAATTCATCTAATTTATTGGTATTATCACAAACCAAAAATTTTCCATTATCACCTTCATTCCACGGATAAAGAATTTATATTAGGCTTGTTTTTAATGTTATGCTCTTAAATGCAGAAATTCCATATACATCTTAATTTTTAAAAAGTTGTTCTTAAAATACATAAACCCCCCCCCACTTCTTTAAGTATAATTTTAATGATAATATTCTGACATCATAAACTAGTTAATCATGCTCTGTAAAATTAAATACAAAGTCACATTTATATTTTAAACTCTAGCTCTTTTCTTTTGTGCAGCTTGGCAAGCATCTCAGATATAAGCACCCAACTGGTTCCAGCAAGTCCTGTAGCAATAGTTACTTAGAATTCCAATTGAATTTGCTAATCTGAGGTATTACTTCCAAGTAAATACATGTTGCAAAGTGCAACATGTATTTACTTAGAAATATATGTTGCAACATGTTTTTACTTGGAAGTAATACAGCAGATTATCAACTTCAATTATAACTCTTTTTCATTATCTATAATTGACACAAAAACCTACAGACTAATTTATTTTCTTCTTTCCTTAATATACACCTGAAAAGTTGTATTAAACTATGACAACAAGCTTAGCTTTCAGGGGAGATACCCAATATGTCCTTTGGCTGGTGTGAAAGGTGAAAAGTTGTCCTGCTTTATCACATTACCAGTACGTTTTATTCCACTGACACTTAATCCTCAGCAGTAGAATGAGAGGCACACACACAAGCTGTATTCTGCTGAGGATCTAACAGAAACTGCTCTGCACTTTCACAGCCTTCAGGCTTTTCTGCTTTAAGGTTTCTTGGGAAGTGTATCTGACTACTTATGGAGCTGGTGAGGTATCTAAAATATTAAAATCATATATATATATATATATATATAAAATCGGTAGGTCGACATTATATATATATATTTTTTAATCACCACAATTACATTTTCATTTTGAGTTTTATAACCTGCATGCCTGTTTAAGAATGAAAAAAAGAGAATTTGTAAAATATTCACTAACTATAAGTGGGAATATACTTTTCACATGGAAGAAAAAAAGGCAATGGAAACAAAAAAGCAGTATAAACAGGGAAACAACAGTAGAAAACAAATACGTATTGTTTTAGAATTTTGTAAGAGAAAATAGCTGAAGGAGTTTCAGATCTTATAAGAGTACTTGTGCATATTTACACTGCGACCTCATAATAGCACATAGAGTCATTGTGCAATGCCTTATGCCTAAATATCCCACATTTCCACATTTCATACTACAGGAAGGAGTTAATTTTGCGTATGCTATATGTTGCCTTTATACTAAAACACTGATTCTAAACATTTCAAACCTTTTTTACCATCAAAAAAGTCTTGCATTTTCCATTTCATCAATTATTCCTTTGACCATTAAGGCTTTTATTTCTTCTCTCTTCTCCCATAGCAATTCACATCTCCGCCTTTAAGAATATCATGAAGCTTTAATAAATTTTACTTCTCTTTATTCCTAACTAAATGGAACTCTTTGTCAGGCACCATATCTTTGTAATCTTTGTACATCAGTATCTACCATAATTCCTGGCACAGAGGAGGATCTTAATACATGTTTATTAAATGAAAGAGAAAAATATGAATGAAGGAACTTGGGTTCCAAGAAAGTAAGTAACTTCTAAAAAATCACCACATTATTGAGTGGCAGGGCAAGGACTAGGATTGTGTTTCAATGTCTTATTTGATCATTATTATAATAATTTTTATAATGTTCAGTTTGTTCATTCCTTCAAAAATATTTTCTACTATATGCCAGGGTATGTTTAGGAATACAGCAATGAACTAAATAGAGGGAAAACAAAATCTCTGCTCTCATGACATTTATATTCCAGTGGGGCACTGGAAGTTTACATTCTAAACATGCATTGTCCAATATGGTAAGCCAAGGGAGTTTTATAAAATTCAAATTAATTAAAGTAAAATACAATAAAAATTCAGTTCCTTTCTCAGACTAGCTTCAAGTTTTCAATAGCCACATGTGACTACTGGATAATATATATTAGACAATCAGATTTATAGAACATTTCTATCACCACAGACAGTTCTATAGGACACTATTATTCAAATAAAAAGTAAATAATAGATAGTGATAAGTGTTACAGAGAAAAAGCATAACACAATGAAGATGGATAGAACCGTGTGATGTCGTGTTGAAATTTTAGACAGAGTACACTTAGAAGACCTCTATGAGAGGTGAATTTTGAGTAAAGACCCCAAAGAAACGAGGGCATTTTTAAATCCAAGGGAAAATCATTCCAGGTAAAGGGAAGAATGGGTGCAATTCCCTGAGGTGAGAACATGGCAGGTATATTCTAGGAATAGCAGGTGGATAGCATAGCTAAAGCAGAGTGAGCAAAAGGGAGGATAACAGAAGACAAGCTCATGGAGATAACAGGGAGAGTAGATAATCAGAGTGAGTTGGGAAGTCTTAGGTAGGCTTGGACATGACTGAACTTAGGTTATGACAGGATTTCATTGGTAGGTATATTCAGAAACAGGAACACCAAATCATAGACTACAAAGATAATCTAGACTATAAATAATAGTACCTTGGGCCAGGTAACAGCAGCAAAGGTGATGAGAAGTGATTAAGTGTTGGATTTATTTAGAAGGCAGCACCAATAAATTTGCTAATAGAAAGTTAAGTGGGTGAAAGAAGAGAGAGGAAAAGTCAAAGCATGGCATTAATGTTTTTTACCTGATCAACAGATTTGGAGGAGAATTTCAGAAGATGAATTTTAGATATGTGAATCAGAGATGCCTGTTAAGCATTTGAGTGGAAATACTGAAAAGAGGCTTTATATATAGGTCTAGAGTTCAGGAGAAGTTGAAACTGAAGATATAAATTTAGGAGGCATCAGCCTATAAATATGAGCTACAGTCATGAGAAGGTGCAAAGTCATCTATGGAGCAAGTATATATGGAAAGGAGATCCAAGAGCCAAACTTTTGAACATTGAGAGTTTAAGGGAAAAGGAAGAACCAAAAATAGATACTGAAAAGATGTGGCTAATGGCATCAAAAGAAAAAAACTTAAGTGTAATATTTTATAAGTAAAATCAAGAATGTGTTTTATGGAAGACCAAGAGTGATTAAATACTGTATCAAATGCTCCAGAAAGGTCAATTACAATGGGGACTAAGAAAAGACCACTACATTGGTAGCACTGAAGTCCTGAGACACTTGGAAAGAGCAATTTCAGATGAGGGGGTAAAAGAAAAATTCTGACTGGAGTGGGGGAAAAAGAAGGGGAAGAGAGAAACTGGAGCAACACTTTCAAGAAGTTTTGCTTAAAGGGAAGGACATAAGTATGGTTGTAGCTGACAGGTAACGTTGGTCTAAATAACATTTTCCATTTGTTTTGTTTTTTTCCCAAGTTGAAGGATGGAATACCATGGTTATAAGCTACAGAAATGACCCAGTTGTGAGAGGGAATATTGCGAATGGAGAGAGAAGAAAGAATTTTGTCCACAGTAATGCCCATTAATAGTTGAGGGGGTGAGAAAGGAAGCATATAGTTGACCTTAGTTAGGACAGATACTGATACAGGAAAGAAAGTAAAGTATGTCAGATCTGGGTGTAAATAGGTGGGAGATTGTAGTAGTAGAAGTATGTGGAAGTTTTACTGATTATGTAAACTTTCAAATGATGTAGGAATTGAAGTTACCTTCTGGGTAACTTCAAGGAGGGAAGACAGTGGCTTTGGGGAATACAGATTAAATGACAAATAATCATCTCACTGAGTGAGAGAGAGACTGGGCTAGAGTAATAGAATATAAAATATGGTTACCAGGAAGCATTTTGGGCCCACCTAAGATTATCGATCATCAATTAAAGAGATTAGTAAATCCTACGGTGTGGTTTACATTCTGCCCTGGAGATAAAGGAACTAAGCTGATGGCTTTAGCCAGAGTTCTGGTTTCATCAAGAGATACAAAAAAAATTAATGGTAGGTAGATAAGTTAAGAATGTATGCAAGGAACTTAAATTAATTGAATCTGAAGTTTAGCTCAGTAAGGGAGGTGAAGATGGTATGGAAAGCAGTTAGAGATGAGGTAGTATATCAACACCTTAACAGTACTGATGGAGTTAAAGGATTATTAGAGTTGCAGTACTAGAAAACAATGGGGTGGAAGATAGGACATGGTGACTGAGGAGTAAGTTATTTAAAAATTGAGATTATTTGAAAGTTATTGATAATGACAAGCTTAAGGGTGTGAACATGGGAGTTGGGGATCTTCTGGAAGACAAGGAGTGGGGAGGAGATTGGATGATGATAATAGCTAGTGAGTAGCTATTGTTTCATTCATTCCCTTTTTTCAATTACGACAAAGTGTCTGGATTGGATATATAATTTCCCCCTATATTGTAGAAAAATCACTAAAATTTAGAAGGGATGGATAACACATTTAAGGGAGATACTGGAAACAGGACATTCCTTGGTCTGACATCAAATATATACTTTTGTTCACTATTTTATTTTAGTGAAACAAGGTTACACTACTATGACTGGTTCTTTTCAATAACAAAATCTATACATTTCTGTTGTTATGGGTATTAATTATGGTCTCACAAGATGAAAATCGATTTCAAGAAAACATAGACCAAATTTATGAATGGGTGTTTAAAAAAAGAAAAAGATCTAATAAATTTTAGTCAACTATAAATACATAAGTAACAATTAACAATAACTTAAGAAAATTCCAAACTGGAACAAATGTATTATCTTTCCAATTCTGTGTTCTTTAGACAGTGATCCCATAATAACATGTCAATCAACTGATGGAATATACAGCTACTGCATATGACACCAACCTGAAGAATTAGAAAAGAAAGGTATAGTCATGAGGCATTCCTATTCCAGAAAAGTTAACAAAAACATGAAATTCAAAGTCAGGTAGACCCAGGTATGCATCCTGTTTCCAATATTTACTTAGAAGATTAACATGTTTATTCTTAGTAAATTCAAAACACAGCAATCCTCAATAAGTGCAGATTGATATAAAATATATATTTAATACTTTTGTTTCCCTTTAAACCTACAGCTATTGCTAATGAATTTAAAGTTTGTTACAAACTGTTTTAAAATTTGGTTTAACTCATTTTTTATTGGGATCATACATTTTGTATATTTTTCCCTTACATTATAAAATAGATCTTTTTCAGCCTTCTCTTGGGCCCCATTTTTCTGTCTTCTTTCCCACTGCAATTCCAATATTGTGGAATTTAATTAACACATCTCTTCATATAATCCATACTCTTCAGGATTTCATATTGCTTTATTATATCTCTTCTTAGACTTGATATTTTCACCTTGTAAAGATAAAATCTGATTTGTCTTTCTTACTAGAACAGGTATTCTTTATATCAAAAACAAACATGAATTCACAAATACGTGCTTTCGATGATTTTAGCTTCTCTGTTTTTAATTTTCTCTGCATGCCATGTTACGAATAATGGTGCTCATTTTGTGCACCTATTGTGTTAAAGTATGTCTGAACACAATACACAGCTATTCACAGCAAAGGTAATGCACAATGACCTCTGTAATCACAATGGATTTTGCAATTTATGCATTCTCACATGTGACAAGTTTTCCTACTCTACTGCATTGAAAAAGACAAAAAAAAAAAAAAAGTGAGGGAATGGGGTCCTAGATGATGGAACATAAAGCCTGGACTAAATGTTAAAACATCTAATTTAGATAGTGTCTAGAAGTACCATACGCTAAAGATGGGCAGAGTAACAGAAAGATGGATCACTTTTTTTCTCCTTATGTCTATAATTATTTTAGGTTGAAATATAAGGCAAAGCAGGCTTTATCATATGATACTTATTTCTTTCTTATCCATTTTTCCTAGTTTCCATGCTGCAGAAGCTGTACACATCTTTGGACAATTTTGAATTTTCAAAACAACTTAAATAAATTCAATGTTAGAACATAAACTTAACATAAACAGGTTGAGATGGTAGGACATCTTCTCCCAGATAGCCACATTATTCTTTGTTACTGTATTTAATTATGAGATATGAACTAATCATAGAGCTCAGAAATATTAGTTCATACAAATAAACTACAGGCATTTCATATATAAGGAATTGAAGCAGAGAGGTGCTGAGTATCTTCCCAAAATTCCAATTAATAGGAAGCAGCACTGGAATCTGAACACAGGCAAATCCTCCATGCCCTACCACTATTCCACTAAGTCAATGCCTCTTAGAAAAATAAAAAAAAAAAGGCAAAACATTTTTTAGGTATTTAGTAAAAAAGATGAGTTACTCATCTCTGAAAGCTTTTGGTATGCTTTGAAACAAGATTGTATGTAGGCTCTTTACTTAAAAATCAACGATTAAGCACTCTAAAGAAATAAATAAACAAGATTGCTAGTGGAAAAAATAATATCTCTTAAACAAAATCACCATAACAAATAAAGAGTTATATTTGGAATATTAAATAAGTATCATTGAAGCTATAACTAGTACTTGTATATATAGCTAATTTAATTTGGACCTTGTTAAATTTATTCTATGGTTAATAAATATGTATGACTTAGCTAAAGCAATAAAGAGAACTGTCTGAAACCAAACAGAAATTTAGATACTTTGTGAGATGTGTTTTTCTGACACTATTACTGATCCTCCTAAGGGAGCATGAATGTCTGCAGAAAATTTATCTTTTAAAAGGCATTTCTGTTTCCAATTTTGTTTCTTCACAAATAGGTAGAAAAAATCTAAATATAATTGTTCAACGTTCACTGCTGTTTCATTTAATAAGCCAAAGAGAATAAAATCACTCAAATAAACAAGAGATTACAAATATAAAATTAAAATATGAGGTGAATAAAAACCTTTCTTTTTCTCCCACATTTGTATTTTGGAGTATTTATAGGGCACAGAGGTGAGGCTATTTTGTTAGGGAAACAGTTTCAGAAGCATGCATGAATTGCCTCAGGTTTCTAGTTCAATTGTGTCTGATCTAATATGGGAGCCAACTCTAAGGGGTAGAGGTTATGTTGGCTTTGAAAAGTTTTATCTAGCTTCTAAAACATATCATGTTTGACTTAAGGAATACTATTAAGTAATATTTTTGCCACAACATAGAGGTACTTAATATTTCTCGTGAGAAGCAGTGTTCATGAGAAGGACTTATAGTTCATTTTATCGGAGTCATCTGACTAAACTTGTTTTTCTTTATCTGCAAGAGCCAAACTAACTCTGTGTAGATATTTTACCTACATTTTAAACTAATCATGAAATACTCCTGGTGCCCAAGAGGCATTTGGAAAGTTAATGACAGCCTCTGTATTCAAGGACACTGTAACTAAGGTTATTAAAATTCAATCCTTTGCATATTTCTGATGAAAGTGGGGAAAAGTTTGTCCCATACAAGAGACTAAGAATACAAAGGGAGGCTTTCAAAATTTTCTGTCTCTAGATCCATGTTCACTCTTTGGAAGATGATAGAAATCTGAAACATTGAGAAAGACCTATTTCAACAGCAGTTTCTATATCCCAGTTTTTGCCCAAAAGTCAAATAAGCAACCATCTGTTGTTTGCTATGTAGATTTTACAGCTGCCATTGCCAAAACACCCATCATTTCATCTTCATACCAATATCATGGCCGTTTATACCATCTGAGATAAAATCCTAAATGTTCTGAACTTACTACATGATTTTCTCCTAATAGAACCAAAAAGATACTTTAAATGCTTTTGATTTACAGATGATTCTTTTATTTATTTTTATTTATTGTGAGACAGTCTTGCTCTGTTGTCCAGACTGGAGTGAAGTGGTGCCATCTCAGCTCACAGCAACCTCCCCTTCTTGGGCTCAAGTTATCCTCCCACTTCAGTCTCCTGAGTAGCTGGTACACAGCACACACCACCACACCCCAGTAAATGTTTGTATTTTGGGTAGAGGTAGGGTTTCACCATATTGCCCAGGCTGGTCTTGAACACCTGTACTCAAGTGATCCTCTCAAAGTTCTGGGATTACAGGTATGAGCCACTGCACCCAGCTGATTCTTGTATTTCTATATCAATATAAGTCATATACATGAACTTAGGATTATCTAGTAGAAGATTGGAAAATTTAAAAGAAATTCCAAATTGCCTGCACACACATCATATTTCTCCTTTTGCTCCCCTTTGTTCACTATCCATATTTCTCTCATAGTCCTATTTATAAATGCTCTTTACTCATCATATAAGGGGAAGAGATGAATCTGAAGTAGATCAAAGTTCTATTTAATGGTTTTATTCCGTTTCAGCCTTCCAAGAATGCACACTCATTTCCTGGGGTGCTGAGAAAATATACAGTTGCTTCCACTGGCTGCTGCTAATCCAATCATCGATTGCATGAGACACAAGGCCAAAGTAGGAAATCACCAGCCAACAGAATGCTACAGTCATGCACAGCACATTCTAATCACAATAATTCAAGTCTGTGGATCATCAGTTGTTCATCAGTTTCCAAAAATCCATCAAAGCTTCCACAGAAGCTTTCCAAAGCTTTATACTTAACGCCCTTCTAGTGATTAGGACTATTCTAAGTGTAATTATTATTGCTTTTATAGCTTAAGAAAGTTGTGTTCCTTTAAAAAGAACTTCAGTAAACTCCAGGATGATAACCAATACCTATCTATAAAAACGCTAATGTAAATTAGCTTTGTGGTTGTGCAGGCTTATGCAATTCTTATAAACAGCAGATAAACTACAATAAAAACATTAGGTAATTACAAACACCTTTATAAAGTACAAGAAATGCAGTAATTTCACCAGAGAAAGGGCATAGGTATATTATTTGCAGATTCTATATTTACAAATTTGTCTACTTACTAAAATTGATTTGTAACCTTAAAATCAATACTCTCAGGTCTTTTGCAGTCACTGGTGGATATGTGCAGAGTGGCGAAAACTATGGATCACCTGACATGCATTGTGTGACCTCATCTTCCCAGCTGAGGTCAAACAAGGTGATGATCTGCTTTCTTGTTCCAGCTCCCAGAGTATAAACAATTGTCCTTTTCAGGGCCTATATAACACCACATTTTCTGCATTTTCGTGCTTTTTGTTGGTAATTCTTCTGTTTAAAATGGCCTCAAAGTATAATGCTGAAGTGCTGGCTGGTGTTCCTAGGCACAAGAAGGCTGTGATATGCCTTACGGAGGAAAGGTATGTGTTTAATAAGCTTAATTCAGGAATAAATTATAGCACCTTCGGCCAAAATTCAATGTCAGTCAATGACATATACTGAATACAATGTCTTTAAATGGAAACACATAGAAAACAAAGCCATGGACTGCTTGGTGAACGAAAATTTTATGATCAGAGGTTCAAGGAACTATAACCCTAAATCTCCCCTAGAAGCAGCAATTTGGTATTTTTTCATTCAGTGTTTGTGGCATTTCATAGAGCATAACTACCACAAAGAATGAAAACCACCTGTATTTTAACACATTCTGGATTATGCATCTGCTCCTAAAATTGATTAAAAAGGAGAGTACTCAGAGTTCTGATCCTAGTACCTGTTACAAACTAAATTGTGTCGCTTCAAAATTCATGTTGAAGCCCTAACACTTCATGTATCTGTCTGTGAAGATAAGACCATTAAGGAGGTAATTAAGGTTAAATAAACTCATAAGAAATATTAAGTTGGGCCGTAATCCACTATGACTAGTTTCCTTATGAGAAGAGAGAGAGGCCGGGCATGGTGGCTCATGCCTGTAATCCCAGCACTTTGGGATCCCAGGGTGGATCACCTGAGGTCAGGGGTTCGAGACCAGCCTTGCCAATATGGTGAAACCCCATCTGTATTAAAAATACAAAAAAGCTGGGCATGGTGGCGGGTGCCTGTAATCCCAGCTACTGAAAAGGCTGAGACAGGAGAATCACTTGAACCTAGGAGGCGGAGGTTGCAGTGAGCCGAGATCGTGCCACTGCACTCCAGCCTGGACAACAGAGCAAGACTCTGTCTCAAAAAGAAAAAAATGAGAGAGAGAGAGAGAGAGAGAGAGAGAGAGAGAGAGAGAGAGAGACACCAGGGATATGTGCACACAAAGAAAAGACCATGTGAAGACACAACTAGGAAGCAGCCATCTAACAAGCTGAAGAGAGAGGCCCCACCAGAAACCAGTCCTACTGGCACCTTGATTTTCAACTTCCTGCCTCTAGAGCTGTGAGAAATAAATGCCCATTGTTTAATCCACTCAGTCTGTGATTTTTTTTTTTATGGCAGCTAGAGCGGACTAACATGGTAGCATAGATACCTATCCTCTGATCCTCTTTTGTTTATGTGGATACAATATGTGGCCCAGGATCATTTCCAGTAGGTTTTAGGCCATCAGATACAACTTTCTCCATCTTTTCACCATAGGTCAATCACATTTACCTCCTCTGGAGTACAAGAACTCTCCATGACTCTTCCTTCCACGGCTTTCACAAATACTGTTTCCTCTGCCTCAAACACTTCCTTTCACTTGACTAATGCTGCCTCCTTATCCTTCAAATTCAGCTCCAAGAAATATTGCCTGATCACTCAATTATGAGATCAATTTCCGTTTTCTGCTGTTGCATGGCACCCACTGTGCCTCTTTACTAACATTTATCATAACTGTAATGAAATAAGGAAAAGTGTAAATGGCTATTTCATATTCTGAAAGCATAGCCTGTGTCTGTTGGCTCGCTGTGGTTTTTCCAATGCCACACCAGTGTTTTGCACATTTAAGATGCTCAGTGTATATCTGTGGAATAGATGAATGAGTGAAATTATATATAGTTTTCTTCTTAATTGTGATGCTGGATTTCCTGGACATCCCTACCTCTGGTGATTGCAAATGAATCCTCAGACAACAATTGTGCAGGGATAGTTTATGCCACCAACAGGGCCTTCCTTTAGGGTCAAATATATGAACCACACTCCTGCAGCATATACTTTCATCCAGCTGAGCAAATTCTCACTCAAGGAGAGCCATCTAGATTAACCATTTAAAAATCCCTTTGGAACAATGCAATTATTCTGCCAAAGTCACTACTATTATAATGAAAAAGTATTCAACGTGTATTTACTTTGCATTCTGTGACAGAATCCATCAAACTTAAGTCACCCACAGCATATGAAAATATAAAATTTAATTTCATTTTTTAGAGAGCTCTTTAAAATAGTTAATTAAAAAGAACTGCAGTAAATTCTTCAATCCTAATATGTTGTTGAGGAAGAGCTGGGAAACAGTAGGAATGTTCCTTCTTTTAAAGGAAACATTCAGCTGGGTGCAGTGGCTCATGCCTGTAATCTCAGCACTTTGGGAGGCCTAGATGGCTGGATCACCTGAGGTTGGGAGCTTGAGACCAGTCTGGCCAACATGGTGAAACCCTGTCTCTATTAAAAATACAAAAATTAGCTGGGCGTGGTCTTGGGCGCCTGTAATCCCAGCTACTCGGGAGGCTGAGGCGGGAGAATTACTTGAACTCCGGAGGCAGAGGTTGCAGTGAGCCGATATTGTGCCCGTGCACTCTAACCTGGGCAACAGAGCGAGACTATATCTGTTATGTATCCACGGGAAGGGAAGGGGAGGGGAGGGGAGGGGAAGGGAGAAAAGAAAAGATCCATAGAAAGTTTTCAAAATAACCAGTTAGTTCACGAGAGCATTTCATTCTAGAATTCACTAGGACCTTTGGGGAACTTAACTCCATATATATCTATCAAATATCCTAGTTAAGGAAGAAAGCATTCATTAAGGATATAAAAGTAAGTCAGAGAATATGAGGGGGGATTAAAAAACCCAAGCTAAGCTAGGATGCTGACCAAATCACATGACAAAACTGATTGTTCCAATGGGGACATCACAGCTGCCACCAATGACCACATAGTTTACACTGCAAGTCCCATTGATCCTAAACACTGACACTAGTTTTGCGTGGATTATTAATTATCTATAACCACCTCATCTGAATGTTTTTCTTGAGGAATCTGCTTCTTCACATCAGTAGTTTCTGAATGAAAACTGACCTGTCTACACTGAGTTGACGGTGTAGTTGACATGCCTGTGCCCTAAGTGTAATAAACTCTGAGAAAGTATACATCTGTCTTTTCCCTTGAGGAGGCAGAAAATGATGATGTTGGGAATCCCCTAAACACAGGAAGGATTTTTCAACATAGGATGGCTCAAAAAGAATGACCAATGTCTTGTCCACTATCCAAATCATAGGAAGCACAAGGGAAATGCCACAGAAAATATGAGTAAAGGGCATAGATTTCTTCTAGAAATGATGATTGACCTATTTATTTCTTGCGCTCCCAGTTGTTTTCAAATGTTATTGGCACAGATTGCCCGAGTCAGACATACTATCTTCTTTGTTCCTTAGCTGCAGTTTCACTGAATAATGGAGAACATAAAAAAATAACAGCAGCAGCAAACTGCAATGAATCAAAAACTACAATTTCCTAAGTATCATATTTGGTGTTTATTATTAATAATGACTCTGAGCAGGAGAGTGTACACTATACATACACACACACTCACATATGCACACATAAATGTATATATTCTTGTGTGATTTTTATAGATAAGGAAACTGAGTGTCCGAGGCAAAATGGCAAATAGGCTGAATGACCCAGTAGCAAAGTCTCAATTTCATACCTATTATTAATACTTTGGAGCTCACTCTCCAATGACAATGCTCTTCTGCTTCTCATTGCACAATTATATCACTAATAATCCATTTTGAGATCCTGGGACTTTCCATATCTATGTTCCACTCTAGGCACCAACTCATATAAGATGCAATTAGGGCTGGGTAGGTGTGGTGGCTCACGCCTGTAAGTCCAGCCCTTTTGGAAGCCAAGGTGGGAGCATGGCTTGAGTCCAGGTGTTTGAGACTAGCTTGGGCAACATAGTGAAACCTCGTCTTCACAAAAAATCAGAAATTAGCTGGGCATGGTGGTGACCTCTCTAGTCCCAGAATATTCAGGAGGCTGAGGCAGGAGAATTGCTTGAGCCCAGGAAGTCAAGGCTGCAATGAGCCATGATCACACCACTACACTCAGCTTGGGCAACAGAGTGACCCTGTTTCAAATTTTAAAAAAATACAGTTGAGTCCTCTGGGTGGCTACTAAGCATTATATTTCATTAGGCAATAGTTTCCAAATACGATATATGCATTTTGACATGTAACCTATCTATGCAGCTTGGTAGCTAGTTATAAAGTATCTACATGCAAAATTCCCCATGAGTGACTAGTAAAACCCAACACATTTTTACTCTTGAAACATAACATCTCTTTAAAAAAACTAAAGTAGTAAGTGCTTATTGTTAATACTTTGTCTCTTCAGAATCCTTCCCTCCTCTAGGAACGGTAGTGTCCTTCCATTATGGAACTGCTCCTTTCCTATCTCAGATGCATAGTTCCACTCAGGCTGTCAATGTTAGTCCCCCATTCACCCACTGCCTGCAGGGCAAATGCAGAGTAGGCCATGTCCTAGCAATCTCCCTTAGAATTTGTCAAAGTATAACTTAGGGAATAGTGGCAGTCTTCCTAGTGTCAAATTTGAATTGAAATATGAGGCTGAAATGTTGGTAAACATCTTCCTTGTGCCGGGGAAGAATATCAATATAAATAAACAAAACTGCCCTCTGGAAGAAGCAGAAGAGAAAAGAGAGAGTGCAACATGGTGGACAAATAGAATTACTGGTGCTAGTTGAGCTGGACGACATTGGTGTCTGTGCTTTTCCTCTGATGTGCATACATGAACATTTCTCTTTAGGCTTTATGGTATCTGTATCAGGTTTCTGTCATTTGCAACAAAAACACGTCTGCATAAAGTGAGTAATGATATAACAACATATTTTTGAATTTTTTGAAGCCAAAGATCAGGAAAGGTAGTCTTATTCTCATCAGGTCATAAATTAATAAACAGGTTCTTTTTATACATCAGTAAGTGAAGGGTTCACTGTCTAAGGTACATGTATCAGTCAGAAAAGATTTCAACAAACGTTCTTAAAATTTCGTTGAAAATAACATTTAGTAACTCTCTGATATTATTTGTACTAGATTATCCACCCTCTGTAGGGAAAGTATGTCCTGGAATAATTTCAAAGGCTCTAAGCACACTTCCAATCTGTCGTTGACCTCTGTCCCCTTTCATCCCTGTTTTGGAAAAGACACACAGATTTCATCACAGAAAGCTCCAGGGCCATGACTCCATTCCTACTTTGTGTTTCGAAGTCCTTGCCTCTCACTTTTATTACATGAAAACTGGCAATGATAATATCCACTCACAACTTCTTTTTCATTTGAGATACCAAAGGATACCTCTTCTCTAACAGAGATATCACCAAGTAGCACTTGTACATTTCATGATATAATATAAGCTAAATTGACTAAGGATATCTCATAGTGCATTCTCATCCCATGTAATAATGTATAAACTTATATTGTTGTTACACAATAAATCAAGCCCTCATGTTTGTAATGATCAGTATAGTCTATATAACTGTAGAGAAAGGGAAGATGCATGCCAGATCAAACCACCTTGCCAGGAGGTGTCCAGAGGGACATACGTCCTTCCACTTACATTTAATTGGTCAGAAATAGTCACTTGGCCTCAGCCTAAGGGGAGGAAAGCTGGGAAATATAGAGGAGTGCATGGATACACGGTAAGCATAATAGTTTCTGCCACACTGTGCCATATTTCCTAGAAAGGTTTAGTAATATTTATACCTACGGATGAAAAAAAGAGTCTAACATGGCAGAGATATAAAAAGTCCACAGCCTACTTGCACAGGGCTGTCAAAGTGTACCTCGTACTCTGTGCTTTTTATAAATCTAAGATGAAAGCCCTAGCTATCTCAAACACAGGAATAGAATGATTTTTTTTTTATTGTTGCTAAGACATTGCACAGTATGAATTATTTTAATAGCCTCCCTCATTCTGCAAAATATTAGGGCACAATGCAGAATAATATATTGAGCTTATTTAAAATTTTAAGAGAATAGAAAAATACGTATTCGATGTTATGACCACCAACCTGCTATGTTAAAGCCTTTTGCTTCTTGGCCTCCAGTAAAATAAGCTCAGTGTTCTAATGTTCAATCCCTGTGTAAAGTAGTTCATCACAAAACTATTACCCTTACTTTCACACAATTGGCCTTCACTATTCACATAAAACAGAAAAATAAGTTACCATGGAGACAAAGCCAATTCTTCTCTCCAGAATGGCTAATTCTTCCAAGTCAGAACAGATTTTTACCAGAAAAGTAACATAAAGTACTCATAGAAACTGGCAGTCCAAAATCTGTAGTCAGTAACTGCATAGGTAACCATGTATAGATTATCATTCAATAGAATACAAAAACAAATATTGCACTAAAGACAATCCTATGTAATTGCTATTTAAAAAATAAAACCCTATGTCCTTCTAAACAGTGTAGAAAGTTTAAATTCTGTTTTCTACCTCTACTTAATGCTTTATTAATGGGGTGACCATACTGTTTGACCTATTAGCTAAAATTTGCTAGACCTCCAGGAGAACATATGGACATCCAGATGGGTTGCTGTAATTTAATGCCATTATTCTAAGGATGAAGTAAGGTATAAACATAATTTGCATTCTTTTCTATCCTTCCTGCAAACCTTTCATTAGTTTCATTTTTAATTCAGACATCAGAAGGGAAGATAATACCTTGCTACCAAAGCCCAGATGCCAACTAATTACTACAAGAGACTCCAGTCCTGACATCACAGGCCAGGCCTCTGAACACGCTCTGTCTTACTCAGTGACCCCACAGTAGTGATTAATAGGTTGAGTGCTAAGCCCTAATGAATGTGTCAGATCTTAGGTGTTCTCTAGGCTAACGCAATTAGCATTGCATTGAACAGAATATTTCAGCTACTTGCTAGAGAGACTCATTATACTTCATATTAAACTATGTCTTTTCACCTTATGCTCTTTAAATTTATTTTATAATCATCAACCTAAAAGACTCCTGTAAATATATTTCATATATTATATGAAAATTTAAGTATTTTAAAATCAAATATTGATTTTCTTCTACAACAGTGAACCCCTGTGTTGTGTATAAAGTGAAGTTGTTTTCAGAGATGCTTGTTAAAATGCAAGTTTCTGAACTCTATATATCAGAAATCCTGATAAAAGGGGATTTGGGATAAGGCCCAGGACTTCATTTTTAACAAGACTCATGACTCAGAAGCAAAGCATTTTGTAGACCACACTTGAAGAAAGACTGCAATGTAACAGGACTAATACCTGTGTCTTAGATTAACTGACGATATCAGAATTTTTGTTCTAAATAGTTACTACGTTTCTGAAAAAAAAATTATCGCATCCACATTAAGAAAACTGTTTCCACATTAGATTATAATTTTAAGTATGCCAATTATTTTTGGTTAAAAGATTAGAAATTAATTATCAGGATAAGATGTAGACGTTATTTCCAACAAACTACGTAAATGTATAAGATCTATATTCAACAGGGAACATGGCAGGTAAAAGCATTTTCATTCACTAGACAATGGGCATAGAATTGTGTTTACCGTTTTAAAAGAAGGACCAAAGGTGAGCCGAATTTCTTCAATTCCTGACTTTTCTCTATGGCCAGACATGAAACATTTACATGTTTTAGCCCTGATAATGGAGGACTTCAGGCAATATTCCAGGTATTTACTTGGATCTAACCTAGATATTGCCATCATCAATTACTAAATACTAAGAATTTGTATGTATCTAGCATTGCTTTCACAAAACAAGCATATATAAAATCCCTCTCACCCTAAAATTTTAAGGCAGCTTTTCCAAATTTATAACTATTTTAACAAACTACCATTTTCTTCATGAATTTCAAAAGAATTCTTTTGTGCTTTTAAAAATTTATACCATACATATTAAAATAGAAAAGTAAGTATGAATAAAATGAAAACATTTATTTGTAGTAAATATAGGATATTTACTTTTCATAATTTCATATTGAGATTTAGTGGTTGGAGAAAGTTAATTATGCCATTGTACATTCTAATGTTTCTTTTAGATGCAGCCAGAGGGTGGAGGGCTGTCATAGGCAAGTCTATAAACACACGCTTATTTTGTTCAATGGAGAATGTTGAGAAACCAAGTTCTGTCTAGGACCAGCTGGATGTTTTGTAGTTTTGTTTCTTCCTTTAGGAAGGCTGCATTTCCCAGCATCCATGGTCCCTGACTCTGGGTAGGGCAGTATAAGTGTTCTGATCAATGGCATATGTACAGAAATAATGTTTATTCCTTCCAGGCCTACCCCCTAAAATAGTCCACATGATCTTCTGTGCTGTCTGCCTTTACTATTTGTCCAGCAGATGGAGCAGATTTAGGGAACAACATACAAAGCCTTGGGTGATGGAAGAGCCACCTGTTGAAACATTGCTTCAGCAAGAAATAAACCATATTGTTTTAAGTCATTGAGACTCTGAGGTCTGAAAACTAATAGACAATGTAAATTAAGATTTGGTTAACTAAAACGGTGTATAAAATTGTGTCCTACTGATGAGTTAGTCAACGATCTGCTCAACAAAGAATTATGACTATATAAGACCTGAAGTTCAAATTCAATGGACTTACATTAATTCACTAGAAGAGACTGTTTCAATTGTACTTAAGAGGCAAAAAAAAAAAAAAAAAAAAA
>NW_016803630.1:154573-202182 GCF_001698545.2 Rhinopithecus bieti | reverse complement strand
AAAAAAAAAAAAAAAAAAAAAAAAAAAAAAAAAAAAAAAAAAAACTCCTACATATCTTAATATTAGCATGTTTTGGAGTTTAAGTCAAGATGATTATGTGCTGCTCTAGCAAAACATTATTAAACAACAACTGTCCCACAGGATACAGGAATATCTACTCTACAATACCTACTGTTTCTATGGTCTTAAGAAATAACATTCTTACAATCTATAAAGCAACTGTCCAAAGGAGATTCACAGAATGTGTGTTAGAAGTAGAATTTTGCATTGACATGCCCAAATAGTATTTAAAGGATACCTTTTATACTGGAAGAAAAATGCATGTTTAATCTAACCAAATGGATAAGGGAAACATATGCTGTATTAATATAAAATCACTATACATAAAAAGTAGAAAACACATTCCAGCACCAACACACAAACACACACACACAAACACACACACACACACACAGAATTATTTCAGGATCAACTGTTTACCTTCATAGTACAAGAAAAAGATAATGCCCTAAAGAATAATTATTATGTCACTGAACAAATGATGTTGGTGGAGGTGGTACACAAGCCACTGAGCTGAGGTGGAAAGAACTGAATCAGGTTTACAGAAGGCCTGGGCTAGATCTGGCTTTGTCACTCTCTAGATGTAAAGAGAAAGATGTCACTCTCTAGATATAAAAGTCAGAGACCATAGGTGTTAAATGCTTGGAGTTGCAGTCTCTAGTTGCCACTAACAAGCTGTTTGACTTGGGAGAGCTATCTTATCCTATTTCCTCAGCTATGGAATAAAGAGAAGATAATACTTATTTCACGGATCATTAAGAGGATTAAGTCATATCACACATATTAAGTACTTAGGCCTTGGGTGAAAGTAAATATTACTAAATACTGGATATTATACTAATGTCCTATCTCCATGACTAAGAGCCATATTATCCTCACTTGAAAAATAAGAAATCACAGAAGATAACTGATATAATTTCTTTAAATGACTATAGTCTGAGTCTATATCTATCCCTGAAAGTCAAATATCCACTTGAAAAATAAAAACTCTAAAAGATATATTTTAAGTAATGACTTTCAAAAAATTCTACAAGAGAGTCTGGTCTCCTACTGAGATTGATTTAAAGAAAATAGGTGACATAATAAGGCACCAATAATTCCAAATTTTTAACATTTAGAAGTGGGATGGTACTTTGATCTATTCATTATCCTTCATGACTCATACCCTCATTTGAACATAGAATGTAATAAGATAATTTTCAGGCAACCATTTAAGTTAAAAAGATGTCACATTTAATGAGTCTTACAGAGATAAATAATCATTTCAGTCACACAAATTTGAATGGGTCTAGAATGTACATGTTAACACTTCATTTTTGCAGCTTAAAGTGACGTACTTTCTGGGCTTATAAACTGTCAGCAACTTAAACTTTCTTCTCATTCAGAAGCAAGCATTTCTACCAGAGGTTGCAATAGTGAAAAATTACATCAGCAATATGATGTGAACTTTATTTCAAACTAAATGAAGTAGCTTCACTTGGAAATTCCATAATTTAGTAAATCTTGCTTTGTGCTTACAAATTCTTATTCAAACAAATCCCCTATTAAGACTCGATTCAAAGCGAATAGCTTAAGATGCTGAATCACTAAAATCATTGAAAGTTCAGTTCTAATTTTACTTTTGATTGGTTTTAAGTGACTATAACATAAAAACAGGGTTTTAATATACCAAGACACTATATGTAAAACATTGTGACATGGAGGAATTATTTTCTTAATTCAGGATTCTATTTACTGCAAGAAGCTTACCTCCTGCGTACATAACAGCCAGCATAATGGATGATATCCATGCTATTTCACTGTAGGTAGTGTGGAATATTTGCTGAATTTCTTTGAAGAATACGGTGACGGCTTTGGGGAATGCATATGAAAATCCAATGGAGATAAAAGCTGCTCCAACCACAACCCAGCCCCATCCTCCATCTGGAGGTGGATGCAGAGGTGGGGTACTTGGCATTGGTGGCATTTCTGCTCCTCTAATGAAAATTCAAGTAATCTATATTTAAAAAAATGAAATAACAGTTTAAATTTTATTTCCCCTTTTGTTTACCACTCTTGATAGTCACTAAAATAGTACTTTCTAGTTACAACTACAATATGATTTTCATGAATATTTTCACACTCTTCCAGAAAATGAAATTACCAGAAAATGTACAAAAAAAAATCAATGCAAGTTATATACCTTTGATTATTGTGGGCTAAATATTTAAATAATTTAATGTGATTATTGAAACAAAAATTACTCAAAGTGAAGAATTTAGATCAGAACTGAAGTACAATTTTACATTATACATCAGACGGAGCTCTAAGATAGATCTCATACATATTCTACTTCAATCACCAGTTGTTTTAACCTCAATAATTGATAATTTTGGTCTCATTTTTCCTTCCTGCTTAAGGCTAAGCCAAGGAATGAAATGATGGTTGCACAGCATTTGTGACATGATCTTTTTTTTTTTTTTTAATTGCTTTCTGTTGTCTAGGTTTTGATGATTGTAGAGATAACTCTAACTCACTTTCTTTTTTTGGCGGGGCGGCGGGGGGGGAGTGACGGAGGTCTCACTCTGTGGCCCAGTTGAGTGCAGTTGTCATGATACTGGTCACGCAACCTCTGCCTTCCCAGTTCAAGCGATCCTCGTGCCCCAGCCCTAGTAGCATGGAATTAAGGCAGGCCACCATGCCTGGCTAATTTTGTATTTTTTAGTAGAGAGGGGTTTCGTCACATTGCCAAGTTGGCGCAAACTCCTGACCTCAGATGATCCACCCACCTCAGCCTCCCAGAAAGTGTTGGATTACAGGCCGTGAGCACCACCTCCGGCACCCCAGCTATTTTTTAAAAATAAAAAATTATATATTTAGCGTGGAATAAGCGCGTTTTGTGATCACATTCATAGCACAAATATACGACGTCAACACTAATTAACATACCGCTCGCCTCACAGAGTTAGCCGCTTTTCTTTTTGTGCACAGAACACCTGAAATCTACTCTGTTGGCAAATTACCAGTATACTATACAGTATTACTTAACTATACTCACCCAGTAGTTCAAGGCGGCAGGAGCTCTGGATGAGCATGCACTCCATCGAGCCGAAGAGAAGCGCCTATCCCTAAATGTTTTTAATTAAAATGAAAAGTAGCGTAGAAGACAGAGCACTGTAATGCCACCAATGATTTGTACAGAAAATATCTTCATTTTAAAAATGTTTTTATAAATATATTTTTACAGTCTTATTTGTATACTCATACATCAAAAAATTTAGCCTTTTTATATATATTTACTTGTATTATTATATATTTATGGGTACAATGTGATGCTTTGATATAGGTTATTTTTAAAAGCAGTCCTCAAAGTACTCTTTTATAGAAGTAGAGGTATATTGATAAAGGCCCTACCATTTCTATTAGACACTGTAGGTGAAAAAAATTGTAAAAATTGTTAAATGTATGAAAAAGGCAAATCCTTTCTGATTTCCCAAGAAAATACAATAAAGTAAAAGGTGAAAGTTGAGCCGACTTAGAAATATACAGATAGTAAAATATGCTTTAGATACAGCATTAATTTGATGATAGTCTCAAGAGTTCAATTACTTTATCTTATTGAAGTAGAGCGAGATACGCAAAGTAAGCCTATAATGTAATCTATAAGTATACAAAAATGGATAAGGGGATCTCACTCAATAAATATTGTGTACTTATTATGCTAAATACAAGCTTTTTATTTTCAGTAAGTATTCAATTTAGTTTCAATAAAAGCCTTTTCTGGTATTTTTTTGTATTTTTAAAATGTGACAAATTTCAGAAATATTAAGAAGCCTTACCCAAGTAAAACAGTAATGGAAGGGACTGGATTTCACTAATCACTGCTGACTTTACAGGTAATATAAATAGAATTAGAAATAAGACTACTGAGTAATGTAATTTAGGGAGACAAAAAGCAAGCAAAAAAATCGTTGGCATTTTTATTACAGCTTCTCTGCATATCTATAGTATTCTTATTGATCAAAATGGTCACAGGCATCTGATTTTCAAAAAATGAATAAAATAACTTGAAATATTTTATTTTATAGGTATACATTTGTATGTTAGAAGCCTACAAAAAAATGTCATGGAAACTATAGTGACAAGGTCAAATGAAAGGCTTTAACCACAAACAAATAATGCACATAATGTAGAGCCTAGTCAATTACAGTAATCGAGGCAAAGCCACTTCTATAAGTTAATGTCATGCAAATGCTAAAATTGCTAAAATCAACCCAAAATACCACACCTCTCAATAATTATTTTGAGATGGTTTGTAGTCTTCAGCATGTGTACAGCTTGCTTTTGCAATCATTTTTGCTTTCTTAGAAACATAAAAATTACCTGTCTTCTATCTATCAATTCGTCTATTAATTGGGAGATAAATTTATTTCTCCTTGGTCTTCAGTTAACCTAACATGATGACTTTACATCACATGTGAATTGGAAATAGTATCTTTGGAAGATGTATAATATTTAAGGAAAAAAGAAAAGGAAATAAATATTGTAAGTGTTAGTGAAACCAGTTGAAAATAGTAAATGATCTTTGAAAGTTGTCTAAAGTATCTGAATCTATATATTACTAAATTTTATTATCATATTTTAAAGTATCTATTTTATTGCTTGAAAATTTAAAAAAGAAACCATAGACGAATACTGAGGAAATACCAAAGGACATTTATGTGGTAAACTACTCTTTGTTGTATAATTAGCATGTAAAAACAGTTATGGGGCTTAAACTCTGCAGTTTTCCTGCTTGCATAAAGAAAAGTAAACCATCTTTTATAACTAATTCACGAGTTTAAACTATTGTAGTTTTTATCACATCTGCTATAGTAAACATTCAGAAATACAACTGGATGATTTATTTTTTACTCACTTCAAAGATCATAAATAACATTTCTAAGTAATCTTAAACCCATATTTTAAAATAATAATATCAATACAAATATTATAATTCATTAATATTCAAATCATGTTATAAATATGGGATTTCCATTTTACAGACAGGAAACTATGCCCACAGGAAAGTAAAGAGGTGTGTGTAGACTCACACAATAAACAGGTGTCAACACTAGTATAAATTCTATGAATTAGAATTTTCTCAGCATTTAAATATGCTCCACCTTAAGAAATGGAACACTCTTATACTAAAATAATTTGAACTTATAGACTCTTTAAAAGCATTCTACTTGGTTTGCTCCTATACAAAGAGTAAAATAGAAAAGAGAATGTATACACACACACACACACACATATACACAATTCTATTTTCTAAAATTCTAGTTTATTGTGAAATTGTACATTTAAGCCTATTTTCCTTTACATGGTTTCATCTTGTGGCATGAAAATTAAGCATAAGAGCTTCAAATGCTACAAATACCGGCTCCATCATTTACTTTGTAACACTTAGTAAAGTAATAAAACTGAGTCTGTGGTGTCATCTGTAAAAACAGGATAATAACTATATTTAGTTTATAAGGTAATTAAGAGCATTGACAGAAGACTACATGTAAACGACATGACTAATATGTACTAGACAAATTTACCTATCATTATCCTAATTTTTATTAAAATTATACATAAAATGACAATGAGTGAAGATCTTAAAATTACATTTTTAGAGAGAAAAAATATATATGTGGCTTTCGAAATTCCATGTCTTTTATTACATTTAATGTAGAAGCTATAACTTTTAAAGCCAAATCTTAAAGTGAAATTTGCATGACAATCTCGAGTGTCAAAAAAAATTGCATGAAGAGTACCTACCTCACAAGAGTAGTGTAAGAATTAAATGAAATAGTGTGTGCTTGCCTCAGGTTAGTGATCTGCACATAGTTCAGTGTTCAATAAACCATAGTTTAGGTTGAATGTGAAATCCTCCAGAATTTCTCTAAAAATATTAAATAATTTTAGGATCTTCAGAAAATAGCAATGGCCATTTTTAATCTAATCACCTCTGTGTGTCCCTCTCTGACCACATCGCTCTTTCTCTACCAAAAGGCAACAACTATCCCAAATTGTATGATGGCTTTTAAGTTAATTTTATTTATACTTTTACCATATATGTATGTGTGTATATGTTATATATTCCTAAATTTATATATAATACATAAACTAAATATATTATACATAAAATTTTCATTACCTAAAATATATATAGATCAGTCAATATTTAATTCTTAACAATTAATAACAATAATTTAATAAAATTATTAATATTTCAAGTATATATTACATTGTATACATTATATGCATATAATAATATGCATATGACATATGTAATCTTGGAAACAGTTTTTTAATTTAATATTATAATTTTAGATTTAGACATGATGTACAGAGACTTATAAATCTCATGTCACAGAGTACAGTTGATTCTCATTGTTCATGGAAGCTGTGTTCTATAAAGTCACCATGAACACTGAATTACCAAATGCTGAACCGCTGCACATAGTAGAAAACAAGGTTAGGTTTTGTGAGACTCTGATCACATTTTTATCAACCAATCAATACAAAACCTTGTTTTACGTGTGTTTCTGTTTAAAGACACCTTACTTAATACATATTGCTGATTCATTGACACTGAACTTAACAGTGAATAGCGCCGTAACTCATGTCTGAATGAAGCTTATCCAACACAAATATTTTTTCTATAAGACACTTCACAGTTTTCTCGTACGGAGGAATGCTAGACAGCACTTCAGCATTGCTATTAGGGAATATTTTAAATAGCAAGATCACCAACAAAAAGCACAAAATGTGAAAACATGGCATTAGACTATAAAAGAATACTGGTTTACAGTACGAGAACTTAACCCAGAAGGCAGGGTCTTGCCTTGTTTGACCTCTGCTGGGAATGTAAGTGTTGCATAACAACTTTTTTTGCTGTTCTGTGCATGTCAGCAAATGATTGCAAAAGTGCTGTGAATCACAAATTTCTGTGGATATGCAAATTTACAAATATGGAATCACTCATAATAAGGATTGACCATACGTCATTTCTGAATATACATGTGTATGTATCTATATTTATATGTAACCCATACCTAAGTATATATAAAGATTTGAACTGTCTCCAGTTAGATGTCGTTATGCTCCTGTGAACATTCCTGTACTTTTCTTTCTTGGGGAATTTGTGCAAACAATTCTGCAGAGATACGGGATGGGAATTACAGAAGATTTATTGTAGAAATTTACACTGAAACAAGCAGTGCATAAGAGTTCTCCTTGCCACATATCCTGACCAATGCATAATTTTTAATTTTTTTCTAATGCAGTAGACATGAACAAATTCAGTGTGCTTTTAATTTGCATTCTGTGATTACTAATACTTTTGAGTATCTTTTCATGTAGTTAGAGCCATTCTGTTCTTTAAACACCAGTTCTTGTAGTTTACTAGTTATGCTTACACCAATGGAAGAAAGCTTCCAACTTGTCCTTCTAAAATTTGGACACTTATGCATCATATTTCTACTTCAGTAATTACCCTACAAATTTAGAATACATTTTCACTTAAAGATTAAAATAACTATTATTTGCCAATGATATAAATATTAATTAGTAATTTAAAAATCTAAAAAATAAAAAATACATAAAAAAATATAAATCACCCACAATCCTAACACTAGAGTAAACTATTATAGACATACTGGTGAATATATTCTGCTATATATACTCTGCTATAGCTTCAGTTATATATGTTTACATAATACATTTTATCCAATTGAAAATCACAACAATTTTAAGTTATATCAAAATTATATGTATAAATATGTACTAAAAGAAAACAACTTCCAACACATTAAGTATTGCTAAATATTTTCACAATCGGATTATGATTCTTCTGAATCGCTTTTTGAATCACAGTTTGCTATAGCTGTGTTTTCTTACACAATATCCTCCTCCGGCCTATAAAGAGCATCCACGGTTTGGCATTTCTACAGAGTACTCCATTACTGTCTCTAGGAATTTCTTTCAAGCTGCTTACGCCACTTTAAATTTTGACACTGATGTTCTTCGTCTTACCAGAAAATATCAACAGAAGATATTCAGTGAACAGACTTATATTCCTTCCTCTAATGGTCCACAAATGGTTTATTGACTGAAATATCAGAAGACTGAAATTGTCCAATCATGATCAGAAACAATCACTAAAATGTGCATAGGCACAGGCCATGACTCTGCCATTCCTGCCACCTTAGCAACAATGATCATAAAATGTCATCCAGTGTAAGACATCCTGACTTCAAAGATGTTAAAATGTGAAATACGTGCTTCTTAGAATTGAAGAAACAACAAATACGTAAATATTTACCTGTATATATGTATATTCAATGTGTGTATATATTTATGTATATAAATTTAATTAAAATGTGCTGTTTAGAAGTACAGTTCTAAGATTTGAATTTCTCATTTATTTGGATTTCTTTAAAAATCATAAATAGTTGTATAATCAGGTTTAACAATATTTCACTGGTTAATATTCTCTAAAGTATTTCATAAAAAATTCAGGACTGTTTAGATTCTTACCTTATCTCAATATTATAAGCTATTATAATAAGTACTTTTCTTATAGTTCTGATTTCAATTTGAATCATAGGAAAACACAGATTTCTCCAAATTCCTCATTCTCCCAATGAGCAATTTGGAAACAGCTACAATATTTTTGCCTTCAAATAACATTTCCACTGATTTATTCACTACCCATCTTTCCCATCAGATTCTAAGATAACAAGGCAGTTACTGTATCCCAAGTTCTCAGTATAGTTATTAGCATATAATAGGGTAAATAAAAGACAAATTGATCAATAAATAACTATAAATATTTGAACTTGGAAAAAAAAATTTCACCCATTATGCCATCTGCTGTCATTTTATCTCTGTAAGTATGAAGTTTCAGGTTTTGTTTTGTAACAAAGTTAAAGAGAAATAAATCAGAATAAAATGTTAGGCCCCTATATGTTTGTTTGAGGCAGACTTTTTTTTAACAGTCCTTTCTAGAGAGGGGCAGCAATCTCAAGGCAAATGCTGGTAGCAATTATGGTATAAGTGCCTGAGAAGAGGTTGGCTTTAGATGACATCCTAAATGAAAAGGAAAGGAGTATTTGCTAAATGTATCTTGACTATGGTATATACAAGCAAATGATGAGGCCATCATCCAAATTCAGAAAAGGACTAAAAAAACAGAAGCATCGGAAAAACTGAAAGAAGTAAAAATGGATAGTAATAGCATACACTACCAGCCCTTTCCTTTGACTCCTCCCATTTTTCTATCTCAAACACACATACACATGTGCATCCACATGTGTGTGCACATGCACACAACTACATATTCACCTCCTCTAAGTATCAATCATATCCCTAGACATATTTTAATGTACAAATGTTCTTTCTTTAACAATTCTGAATGACAATAGGTGACCTGCACATCAGCCTTCCATAGATAATCAATTGTTTCACATTTCTCTAGATTCCGGTCTGAAGGAATATCACCTAGGAATTCTGATTTATATTCCCTATTAAATTCATGTTTTTCTAATGTATTGAATGTTCATTCTCTGAATTGTCAACTACTTAAATTGTTTCTGCTTTGTTATAAAAGTGAAGCTATTTTCTTAGATGCTACACAAATCATTCCTTTCAAAAGTATACTTGCCTTTAAATAAAAAACATATGATTAAGCATTTTTTCTCCTCAATCTTCTCTGTTTTGCATTACTTTTCCCCACAGTTCATCAATTTATTTCTCATTTATATGATATTTTACTCTCTGTTTTCAGCATATTTCCTTGATTTGAATGATAACTGTGGGCTCCAGGGTGCAAGGCGCCACTCATATACTTCTTCATTTTCTTATCTACTACTTCTTTTGTTTTTCTTTATATGAAATGACATCTTATGAACTCTTAACAGATCCATTAGAAAACGGACCCAGAACCAATCAGTTTCAAATATTCTAATTCCAACATTGTTACGTCTGCCTTATTAGTGACTCTTGAGTTGACCAATTGTCAAGATCCAAGTCATACACACTCATTGGCTTCATGCCTTTTTTTCCTATGCTCAATTCTATAATATTTTAATACAATTTATATCAGTTGTGTCTTATTTCTTTTAACAAGCACAACTTGTAAGCATAGCCAAGAAAAACAGAGTTAAAAGCATAGTTTTACCTGTTGATAGACGTCCACTTGAATAGATTTCTTTGGATTATATGTAGAATCTTTAGGCCTAGTCACTAAACCTTGAAGTGTGATATTTGAAGGTATTACAAACGAAGAGAGGTAGAGTAGATTTTGGATTATCTAAAGAAATAGAAAAACAAATCGTTACATGCATATTTGAATTCAGTAAGCTGAGTTAGAGCCACTGCCTTTAAATCACCTCAATAAAATTTGAACATCTTTTAATATTTAGCAAAATTGAATACATCTTTGTCAATATAATAATAGAACTAAGATATGACTAAAATGACCAAACATGGCATGAGAAAAAAAAAATAAAAGTATAAGATTTAAAAAAATCAGGTTTTTTAAAGAAAATAAAAAAAAAACACGTTTAGAATTACAAGCCTATGCATTATAAGAAAGAAAATTCTTATTGCGCCATTTCGACTATCTGCTCACGTTAAATAATTCCCTATACTCATTTAAATAATGTTTCTCTAAAATTCAATTAAATAAATTAATATCCATTGACAATGAAAATAAAAAATTGAAATATACATTTATTAGAAGATACTGTCAGTAATATACATGTCCTTTAACAAGACAGACTGGTGTTTTAGGAAAGAAACAAATTATTTTAGAGATCTTGTGATTTAGAATTCAAACTTCCTAATCAAATCGGGGTGACAGAAAAATATGCTAAATCTCTAATCCATCAGATATCTTTGTTCCAATTTAAATATGCTGCTGAATATATAGAATTTAGTACCTAAGAGTTTGTTTTGTTTGGACCAAGGCTTTCTTTCCCTAGATCAAAACTAAGAAAAATGTCAATACCTTCATTAAATACCCAGTGTCTGCCTTATATCCAGGGCCACCTATTCTAAAGTGCTGAACAAAGGCAACATAGCCACCAGGTCAAATGAGGTTTGTATGAGAGTATGTAGAAAGTGTGATCTGTATGCCAAGTCCATGAGAAATGGCGGGTGGGTGGGGACTAGGAAGAAGATGAGTAAAGAGGCTTAAAAGTCATGAATAAACACTGAGAAATTCATAAGGATGGAACTAAAGGTCTAACTTGTGCTAGGAATGAAGAGTTCACACTAAATGGGTCTCCTGGGCCTGGGATTACAGCAGTTAGAAGAGGCACATACATCAGCTCTGGTCCTATCGGGAGCCTTCTGACCCATCTGCTGCTTTTTAAAGCTAGGTAGTTTGAGAATAGCAGCTCCATCCCACCCCAAGCAATCAGCTCATCCAAAGGTAGAAAACCTTTATATTTTGAAGAAATTATTTTATATCTATTTCCTCTGGCAGGGAGAACTTCCCTGGCTTCTAGGCAAAGCCTCAGAAGAGAACCTGAGGCATATCTAAAAATTAGGTTCTGATCTTCCAGTCTATGTGCTTAATTATACCCATAATTTATACAGGCTCCATGTGGCAACCCTCCAAAAAAATTTTTAAAAATATATAATTTATGCAGGCCAGCTTAGGGACCAGATAAAAGAGACCTTGACATGTCCAAATTCTGTATGCTCATCAACATTTCTGTGAAATTTCACAGCACCTTAACTTAATTGGCCCATTTTCTTCCAGAAAGACTAACTCACATCTAGACTTCCTTTCAACAAATGAGCAAATAATTCAGGAAGACTCTGCTTGATAGTTATATCTATATAAATCTATGTTGCATCCTTTTCTTTACATATATTAAACTATCATCATATATTTCAATTAAACTATCATCATATATTTCATATACATTTATGCAGATATATTTATACAATGCATTTACTAATCTTTAGTTTTAAAAATGAAAGGTAGTGTTTTAGTGGAAACATTAAAGATGAGGAAGCATAGAAGCAGAGAATAGTATGTTGTTTCCAGGTACTAAAAGAGGAAAATGGGGAGGAATTAGTCAAAGAAACAAAGATAAAATTATGCAAGATGAATAGATCTTAGAGATCTACTGTACAGCATAGTACCTTTAGTTAACAATACTCTATTGAACACTTAAACCATGTGGTATGAAGGTAGATCTTATGTTGTTTTCTGTTCAGAATGTAACAATAATAAATAAAGAAGGCAGGAGCAACCTTTTGGGGGTGGACATATTTAAGGCATAGATTGTAGTGATGGTTTCATGGGTGTACACTTATCTCCAAACTAACCAGGTTGTACACATTATAGACAGCTTTTTTGTATGTAAATCATACCCCATTAAAGTGGTTTAAAAGTTTTTTTAAAAAAGGTAGTGTTTTAGAGTTTGTGTGTCTGACTACAAAGCCTGTAGAAAACCAACAATCCTTAAGCCAATGAGAAAGCTTTCTTTCAATTTGGAAAAACCATTATTTAGAGGACTGCTTCTTGAAGTCCAAGTAGGCATAAGCTTATTCCCCTTACAAAAGTAGCTTTAATTATTATAGCCAGAAGTTGGGCTTTGCCATCTGCTAATTTTGTTCCTTAGTAATCACTCATATGCCATATGTTTTATGATGGGCTTTACTTATAACAGGGTGCATAAAAAATAAAAAAATGTTTTAGAGCTTTTATTTTCTAAAATGCAAATAACTTACTTTCTTAATCCCATGAACTCCAGGGAACTGGTATTTTGAATCACGTTTTATAGACGAGGGCATAAATGATCAGAATTGCAAAGTGACTTTTCTAAGTAAAATGTCTAGTAGGTGACCAAACTGCTACCACAACTAGTATTTTTTTATTAGGGCCTTTGTTGCTGATTCTATTATAACACAACATGAAAGCTAACTCTTTCTGCATACAATTATACTCCTTTGGTTTTATTCCTCTGGGAATTTCCAAATTTCAGTTCTTGTACATGTCTATTCTGATGGTATTGTTCATTAGAATTCATATTCTTATCTTTGGAATTCAAAAACTACAACTATCCTTCAAAGTCTTTTGAAATTCATCATCTTCCCAGCTCATTTACACCTGTGCTTTCCACAATGTTTGTGAATATATAGGCTCCAATATAATATCACCGTTTACAAGAGTAACCTGCAAGTGTTTTTCAACAATATATGTGGTGGGATGAACTGAAGCCCCAAAACTTTGCCTTTCCTTTTAGAATCAATACCAGCTGATTAAACTATGGAAAAAATATGTAAGACATAGGAGTAATGAAACTATCACTGATGATCCATGGCTAGACTATAATGTTACATTCAAGGCTCTTTCAGTCACATAAAGTATTAGAATGTTCCTTTATTTTGTGAAAAATCTTTCTTCAACTTCCAAAACCTAAACCAGCATGCTTCCATTCTATGAAGTCTTATCAATATCCCATGCTATCCAGAAGTTTATATTTCAAAATACAGTCTAGAAATAATGGTCTCAGCAAACTAGTCCCAAAATAATCAATAGTTCTTAGACTATTTTTTTCACTATAAATTCCTCTAGAAGCCCTATAGTTAAAGCATGAGTTTTTCTCTACATCCTACTTATAAAGTGTTTATAAGTAGTAAGTTATATCATGTTTTCACCTAAATGAATTAATTTGTTCTCAAAGAATGATTGTCTGGTTTTTTAGCTATTTCCTTTTTTTATACAAAAGGATATAGCAACATCAAATTAATGTACAATGTTTAAGTTTAGGTGACAACTCACCCAATTTTACAACATAAATTAAATTGAACCAAATCTTTTCTTTTCCAACATGTAATTAAATTAAAATTGGACTCTAATCCCGAGAGGCTATTTTATTCTTCAAAGTGGACCATCTCGTAAATCCTATTGACTAATTTACTTTGACATCTAGACAAGAGAGATATCAATAGTGCATAGCTCACAAAATGTCAGTAGCACAAAACCTGTTTTTAGACTAAACTATTGCAGTGGTTAAATGACTCTGAGAATGCTAATTGGCAATAAGGATCAAACTAACTAAAAATGCTTTATAATGGAAAAGTTAGAAAAAAATAATATAAACCAGTATGTAATTATCTATGAAGAACTGGAAGTGGACCTCCCATACCAAACAATTCCCCTGATTTCTAACACAGGTTGAACATCCCCAAATCCAAAAATCAAAAAAATTATGCTTCAAAATCCAAAACTTTTTGAGTGCCTACGTGACATCACAAGTGAAAAATTCCACAGCTGACCTGCTTACAAGCATTTCGGACGAGATATACTCAGACTGTAGAATTATGTGTAAAACAGTTATAATAGGTTTAATGCCAGCTATGTACAGGTTTGGATCCCCAGAACTTGTAATGTTACCTTATATGGCAAAAGATGTGTATAAATTAAGGCTGTTGAGAGAAAATCTTATCCTGGATTACCCAGGTGGGCCCTAAATGAAATCACATGTATCCTTATAACAAAAAGAGACAGAGGGAGTTCAGAGACAGACACACAGAAAGGAAGATGCAGAGAGGAGATGTGATGTGAAGATGGAGGCCCAGCAGAAAGTGATGTGACCACAAGCCAAGGAATGCCAGCTGCCACGAGAAGCTAGAAGAAGCATGGAACAGAGTCTCCCACAGGACCTTTATAAGGAATGTGGTTCTTCATCTTGATGTCCAGAAATACTAAGAATACAGTTCTATTGTTTTAAGCCACCAAGTTTGTAGTAGTTTGTTACGAATGCCCTAGGAAACTAGGATAGCAGTAGTGGTGACTCATTTATAAAAGCCATTAACCAAGCAACTGCACTACAAAGATGTTTTTCTTGTAGGCACAATTGCACAGGTATGCAAAGACACATGATGTCCAGGGCAACATCATTTATCACTGTGGCAAACTGAAAGTCATTAGAAAATGTATAAATTGTACATTTATAAAAAAGTATTAATATCATATAACTATAAAATGAATAGGCAGATGTACACACACTGATATGGCTGAAATGTTGCTGAAAGTGTAATAAATGTAAAAGTAAGATGTAGAACAGAATATAATTATTTTAAATTGTATACACAGAAAGACTACTTAGGTTGAGAAAAGAAAACTAGCTCAGAGCAATATAAGCTATATGAAGTATCGAAATTTATCAGGCCCAGAAAGACAGGAGTATCGAGACTTCAGTCAGCCCAGCCCCTCTTCCCCACCCATGCCTGGAGGCAATTGTTCAAAGTAATTTTGTTCTTGACCAGCTGCTTCATCCATTATCTTCACGTTCTGGAGTTTGTAATACAAAACAAACAAACAAAAACAATATACAGCCAATCAATAGCTGATGTTATTTTAATGTAATTTTTTTGCAAACAACTCAAGAACCCCCTCTTCTTTTCCTTTAAAAATTCACTTGTAGACTACCACTAATTGGAGTGTATATTCAGGGCAACTGAATCGATGCTCCAGAGCTGCAATTCACAAGCTTGGTCCAAATAAACTTCCTATGCATATTAATTTTGTCTCAGCTTCTTCCTTTAGTGAGATAATACACATACATTTACATATCTATACAAATTATGCCTTTGGAAAGTGACCATGTGGGATTTATATATTTTTGAAATGTTTAAATGTTATATAATGAGTAAATCTTATGTTTCTATTAAAACTTGAAAATACAAAATGTTGAAATACAAAACTTTAGAATGCAAATATAAATATATTTCCTTACATGTTTACTTGGTTGTGAGTTGTACTTCTGTTCATAATAAATATAAAATTTTCTTACTTTTTTCTAATGTTTTTCTCCTTGTAGCTAAATTTCTGTCATACTTAAGAGAAATCGATCCTTGCTTATAGATATTATCTAGTTGTTACAGAAAATCAGAATATGCAACCCCAGAATATGATTCTTTAGCTTAAGGATTACTTTGAGCTGATTATTTTGAGAACCATCAGACACAGGAGAAGCTCTGAAAGTCAAGTCACCCTTTTGTAAGGGAAATTTATATCTATAAAGGAAATTTCTATTTTTAATGGTGTCTCCCTCTCTGCACCAGTAAGAGAGGAACAACTAATTCACTAGAGACTTATCAAAAGAGAAGGCATGGACTTAATCTGTGTAACAAACCTTATCATTGTTTATCTGGTTTTCCTAGGCATCTCCACATAACTGGCCCTTCCCACACCTTTCTTTCTTTTAATTAGTGGACAATAGTATTTAAGCCTGAATTCAAATCTGCCTCCTTGAGATTTACTCGTTTTTCTGGGTATCTCACAAGTATAATGAGGCATATACTTTAATAAACTTCCTTTTGTTTTTCTCTTGTTAATCTGCATTTAGTTACTGGGGTCGCAGCTAAGAACTCAGAAAGTATAGAAAGAAATTATTTTTTTCTTCCCTTACATGGGAAGCCTGAACAGTGCTGAATATCATGCCCCTTCCTCAAAAGGGAGTCAGCCCAAACTTTTAAGTCTGATTTTCATGTCCTTTAGGGGAAAATTTATCTGGGAGTTTTACATGTTAGCATGTGTGCAGTCTTTTCTTCTCTCCCAGAGAGAAATTGTGTATATGGCTCTACAGTGAAAGAGGATGGCAACAATCATTCTGTGTACATCCTGTTTTGTTTGTCTTTTTCTCCTTCTAAAGTTTTTAAAGCCACAGAGTCCTTTCTAGGAACGAAATCTTACTCAGAATCCTACTACGCAAACCAGCTACTCTGGTTTATGGGATCGGGAGTGTCATAGAGAGCCTGGAACTCCACTTATCGGCATCCCCTGACTCCTGAAATGATCCTTGGTTCTTCCTAAAAAGTTTAGAATTCCTTAGAGCATAGCTGGGAAGCCACTTATAATACTTTTCTTACCTCTCAACTTAGGAAAAAAACAGAATTATATGTAAGAGATTTTTGATCCTCCATTTTGCATTAGTCTCCGAAGATTCTCTGGTGTTTTGGTTATTTTCTCAATTTGAAAGCATTAGATCATTAACTGGCACCACAAAAGAGGAGGTAAAGAAAAATCCCTGGATACTTCTGGGAAGATTACATGGCCAAAGAGAATATCTTTCTGACTTTTATATTAAAATGTCCATTTTAAAAAATCAAATTAAAAAACCCACAGGATCTCCTGATGTCAATGATGAGATTCAGAAAGATGTTAGAATCCCTAAAGTTTCTAAATAATACAGTATTACTGAGGCAGGATTAAGAAAAGTACCACAGCAAGGTGAACCAACCTGGCCACACACATTGAGAAACAGGGTCTTCCATTTCACCAGGACATAAGTTTCCCTGATCTATGGACTCCTCTGCCCACCTGAGGGCAGAAGCTTCCTTGTGAACCACTGCTCTTCAGAATCCTGAACATATTTAGTTCCATCTATGACATATCTCTTTGTCACTCAACACTTTGTCAGCTATAGTCTCATGATTCTATGACCCCTTCCCCTAGTTCCCATGAGTAATCATACTCATAATATGGAAAAACTAACCTAAATGCCAACTCGGAGAAGTAGTTGCATATGTTACTGTCATCCATTTGATAAACTATTATATATACATTAAATAATGATTATGAAAGCTATATAATAAAAGGGAAGTATTTGTTATATAATTTTAGTTTAAAATACTGTAGAAACCTGTATGATAGCATAATTCCAAAATGTGATAAAAGATACATGTAAAAAAACATAAACATAGGCTATAGAATTAGCATAAGGATTGCAGAAAAAATTATAATTCCTTAATTATGTTAAGTTGGTATAATACCACTATAACACGATAATATATAAAGTACTTAAATTAATATTACACATTTACTTATTTGCCCTAATTTTGATTTTATGTCTGCTTTGAAAATAGGTTTAACTAGTCCACAACTGATTCAAATATAGTTTTTGTAAGGCAATACAATGAAACTGGAAGCTGCATTTTATTTAGAGATCTTACCTACATTTTTTTAACTTTCACCTTTTTTGTTTTATATTGATGTTTTTAGTCATACCTAAATGAAATTACGAGACTCCTGCATAATTGTAAAGAGGATACCCACAGACAGTCACCACACAAAAATTTAGATATAAATAACATTTGCTGATTACCAATTGCCTGTATATATATGTATCATTGTTGCCACCTGTTATGGTACAGGTAAGTATCAATAAGCAAGACACTTAACAATTTAATACACATTTTCTCATAATACTATCTTTTGGCTACTGTCTTCATTTGGCAGGCAATGAAAATAAAGTTCAAAGATACCAAATATCTTGATTAAAGTCTGAAAGTCTACCACAGTATTTGTCTCACTCTAGAACTATGCTCTTAATGAATGAAAAGCCATATACTTCCTACCAACTTATTATCTTTCATTCATGAACTCCTTAAAGTGGTCATATTACCACTCCTTCTCCACTCTCCTGTATTTTGCTTGTTCTAATACTTGCTTTCTTCATGGTCACTTGCCAGGTTTTCTGCCTCCACCATTCCAGCTATGTGCTTCCCCAATGACCTCAGGAGACACTCAATTAGTTGGTAATTGCCAAAACAAGAAGAGAAAATGAAAGCTGAAACCCATAGAATATTAATCTATCCACTGGATTCAGAAAATAATACCAATAATCAGGATTATGAAAGATCCATGTTGAAGGGAAGGACTGTAGAATTCATAGGAACATAATAAAGTTACCAGATCTTTATTCTACCATACACTTACAAGTGAATTGAATTGGTAGATTTTATTTTTGTTAATACTTATTTGTCCCCTACTCATACTTGTCATATTTCTCTGTAGGCAAAGTATAGTTCCTATTCATTGACTTTAGGTTTGGACATGTGACTTCCTTTTGTTAATGGAATGTAAGTCAACGCAGTGTAGGTCACGTCCAAGAGTATGTTTAAAATGTGTTTGCATATTTTGCCTTTATAGTAGTCCTTGCTTTCCAAAATAAGAACATGTCCCTTTAGCCTGGATCCCTCAAAATAAGAAAATGTTTTATGGTCAGCTGAGCCCCTCAGAACCAACCAGAGCCACAGCTGACCCATAGTGCCTAAGCAGCACAGCATGGGTAAGAAATAAATATCTGTTATTGCAAGCCCTAAGAGATTGCAATTGCTTGACAGAATAACAAAATCTGAGCTAGGGTGCATAAAACAAAATCCTGAGAAACATGTTGGCTCCAAGGATGGGCAGTCAGTAGTGAGGAATTTGTTAGAAGAAGTTAGAAAAATGGCAAGATATGTTAAACAGTAACAAAATATTTGGTAAAATTTTTCCCTGATATCTTCAAATACAGAAAATGTACACAATGTATTTGGGGCTCTGAGAAAAGAGGTTTGGAGATGATGCCGGTTGCATGAGTTGGTGGTAATTAGCTACATTTAGAAGGTTACTATGGAAGCTATAAAGCCATAATAGCAGGATAGCAGGGACAAAAATAAGAAAAGGGATAGGTATTATAGGACTTGCAGGATGGAAAGATATGTTCCCGTCCCCATCCCCCACTTAGCTTTAGCCTGGTAAAAGGTTCTCAAGTTAAGACACTCAGGACAAGTATAAACAAGGTCACTAAGCCAAGGAAAAGACCAAACCAAGAGAATGACTTTAGCTTTATTTTAGTTTATAGCATTTTATTAATATATTTCTTAAATTAACAAGTAAAAATTGTATATATTTATGATGTAAAATGTTTTGCTATATGTATACATTCTGAAATGACTAAAGCAAGGTATTTAACATACATAGAAGAACCTCACATACTTATTTTCTGTGGTGAGAACACTTAAAATCTACTCTCAGCGATTTTCAAATGTACAATATATTGTTATTAACTGCAGTCACCATGATGTATAAAAAATTTCTTGAACTGATTCCTCCTAACTGAAATTTTGCTTAGCATCTCTTAAAATCTTTTGCAAGAGTAAGTCAGACACCAGTAAGTCTTTTCAGTTTAAAAAATAGTCGGGAATGTAGCAGGGAAAAGAGATCAATGGTGTGGTCTCATGCAGGTCTGATAAATTTGAATTTTCTATAGAAGCATATAGAGAGAGGCATGTCTTTTATAAAGAACCGATGGTACTATTATTTGTATTAACTAGAACCAAATAATCTTTACAATGTCTTTAAGAGTATTATACTGTAAAATATGCTACTAAGTTGGATATGGAAAGGAACAGTGACTGTTGGAAATGTAAAATGACCAAGTGATTAAGATGACTCAATATACAGTAACTTGCTTTATGTGATGTGCAAAAATACAATCCCATGTGGTATTTAAAAACATATATCACAGTAAATGTCACTAAAGTGTTGTAACATTTTGGCCAAGTGACAATAATACTGGATCTTAGTTTCTTTATTTGTAAAAAACACAGTGCAGAACTTAGTATTCTGAGTCCCTCTGAGCTCCCATACTTTGATTCTACGACACTAAAATAGTTCTCTTATTGGCTGTCTTAGCATATAAAACACAAATTTCTTCCCTGTTCTAAGAAAATGCTACTGCCATTCAAAATAAGTAATAAACATATGGACAGTGTTTTAACAACTTTTCCAAGCTCCTAAAAACTATGGCGACAGAACAGGGACCCTCGCCTGTCACAAAAAAAAAAAAAAAAAAAAAAAAAAAAAGTTCTTTTGAAAGAATCATTTGAAGAAATTACATTATATAAGCAGACAGGGCCTATGCTTAACAATTAAATACTAGAGGTTCCCAAAGGCCAAGTCTTAGTTCCTTAAGACTGCTTAGAATTTTATTCTATTCTCAAATCATAATTTAGTTTTCATAAAAGTTATAATATGAGATCTTCAGAGAATCTAGTATATGTTTAGTTTTTCTTTTATGAAGATTAAATTAATAAATTTGTTTATACTACTTAACAAAATATGTTCCTATAAAACTGATATAATTTAGCTCAATATTGTAAATAAATCATGTGAAGGTTTTTTTCAAAGACAGAATGAAAACAGAAGCTTGTATAATGTATATTCAAATATAAAAGAACTAATATTTCAATTCATAAACTATATATGTTATTTAGTTCCCCATATTTGCCCAATTCGTATACTCTTAAAACAAACATTTATACTATATGACTATCAAGTGGGAATCATGCCAACCATATGTTGTTGGATAAAATATCATGATCAATAGCATTTAAAAGCCACGAAATATGTCATAAATAATGCATAATAGTTGACTATTTACAGAGACTCCAAAAGTATTTCCTTTTTTGAGCTTCTATATACATTTTATGACATTGACATCAGTGAGGTCTGTTCACCACTAGCATTTCCTATAAAGGATCAAAAAAACCCATTAAAGTAAGAGGCAAAGCTGAAATAGATCATTTCCATCACATTCTATAAACATCAAGATTCACCATGAAAATTTTCTCCAAGGAAATGTCACATTAAATCACAGAATTCGCAACTTTAAGTCCTTATATTTAGAATTTGTTATTGTTACATAATAAACACTAAACACTGATAATGAAGTTGGTGCTGAATGGAATAAAAATGAACCCATAGTTAAATATAACCTAGATGAAAGCTATAGGAGCTGCTAAAATCAGTTTGTTGGATCCTGCTTGTCAATTCTGGAAGATGACCAGAAAGAACCATCATCTTAAATACAGAGAAAAGAAAAACTTAGCTTTTTCTTTTCCCCATACCTTCCTGTACTAGTCAAGATTCTGAGTCTCCCCTAAAACACATCAACAAGCACACACAGTCCTCTGGGAATTGATGGCATACTTGTACCACACCAAATTAGAAGTAACAAAATGATTAGGAACATTTTCTCTTTACTCATTGTGTCCATTTTCTTCCCCTTTGCCTCCCCCTAAAGACCTGTAGATGAGCCTCTTTCAGGTTTGGTGACAACAGGGAATAAAATATATTAATAATGCCAGGCATCAACTTGATACTAATTTAATTTCTCAATTTTTAAATTATTTTATCGTTTAATTTTGTTTCCACCTTGACCTTTCCTCCTATATCTGGGTCTCTGCTCATCATCCTAGACCAGAGATTTCCCTGCCTGACTGGGTTCCACTCTGCCCCAGTCTACACACTCATGTTTGCTTTGACTTTGCTGCAGCGTGGAGAAGTAGCTGTGTGTTCCTTGTCCTAACACTTATTCGATACACCTTCACTCTCCACCAGAAACACCATGCTTTTCTGACCTTTGGTTTAGCAACCCCATTCACTCCAGCCTGAGAGACAGCCCACCAGCAGCTGAGTGGGGAGCGCCAGGTTGCTGTCCTTCCTACCCTGCTCACTAGAAGGACAACATTTCAAACCTGGGAGCAGCAGGAAGGAGGCTTCTATCTTCTATCAGACAACCTTTCCTTTCTTGTCTGTCCTAGAGGAAAAGGAGTCCGTCTCAGGCTAACCCATTTACTTATGATTTTTAATGAAGTCTTTTGTCTTTCTAAAGGATTTGGTGTCAGTAATTTTCACACTTTATTTTCAATTTATCAGTCATTTCTAGTTCTTTCCTTAGCCTACAAAATGTGTATACTTCTCTGAGCCTAGAAAAGTAGGAAAATGTCCTCTTTTAGAGTTGCCTTTATCTTGAGCCACCACTAAATTTCTTTCATCTTCTTTACTTCAAAATTTCATGCAAGAGTCACGTTTCCTTGTAGACTCTACTATCTCACCATATTGGCATTGTGAATTTCTTGCACTGGACCTTTCTCTTACAAAGTCTCACTGAATAAATTTTCTCCTAAAGATGAGCTATAGCTTTCTAATCTCCAAAGCCACTGAACCTCATCTCACTGACATTTTTAACAGTATGTAATAATATTCAATTGTACCTTGTACTTGAGACTTTGCAGTCCTTGGCCTCTCTCTTATTATATCACTACTCTTTATTCAATGGCTACTTTTCCTCATTAGGTCCTACATATGTGGGTTCTCATAAAGGTTAAATTGTTGGCTCTTTTCTCTTTACATATCCCCCATAATATTATCTATCTCTATAGATTCAGTTACCACTTTTATTCATGGTGTGATCCAATTCTCTACCTCTTGCAGTAATCCTTTTCCTAAATTTAAATTCTTCATTTATTGCTACTTCCTAGATATTTTCAAACGGGCACCCCACTGAAATGTTAAATTTTTGAGTTTGTATATTGCAGGAACCGTTCCTAAGCTGAAAAACCCCAAGTCCTTTCTTTAATAAGTAATTCCTCTTTAATAGCTCTGGAATGCATCTTTCTTTTCATTTCTCTCTTGATCATCATGGTTCATGTGCTTTTCACCTCACACATGGACAACTGTAATAGTCCCCTAAAGGACTGTCTTACTTTCAGTTTCCCAACCTTGCCTCCTATATCTTTCCCTGCTTCTGGCCTCTCTCCAACGCATCCTAGCAGGATTGATCTCCCAATAGTAATTCTCAGATTAGGTCACTCCTCCATCTTCAATAGAAGGCATACCAAAGTTTGACTACCTTAAATTTTTCTTGCCTATTTTTCATAATTTCATACATTTTATTCAAATTGCATAATACTCTATCAGAAGACACCTGTCTCACAGGATGTTGACAGGTATTACAGGGAAATGATTGGTAGATTGGAGAAATTTTCTGTTAAATGTTATATTTATTTCACAATTTCTCAACATCTTCATTATGTCAATGTGCATTTTTTTTTTTTTTTTTTTTTAGATGATGTTTTGCTCTGGTTGCCCAGGATAGAATGCAATGGCATGATCTTGGCTCACCGCAACCTCCGCCTCCCAGGTTCAAGCGATTCTCCTGCCTCAGCCTCCTGAGTAGCAGGGATTACAGGTGCCCACCACAATGTCTGGCTAATTTTGTATTTTTAGTACAGACGGGGTTTCTCCATGTTTGTCATGCTGGTCTCAAACTCCTGACCTCAGGTGATCCACCCACCTTGGCCTCCCGAAGTGTGGGATTACAGGTGTGAGCTACTGTGTGAGGCCACACAGTGGCCTCAGGCCAAGGAAATAACTTCATGTCAGGATATGCTGAACTTTATTTTTTTATAACTATTCATAAAATTATTTTTTATAATAGTCTTCTGTCCCCTAAGATGTTAAAATTTATGTACGTTTAATTACATAAACTAGCAGTTAAAAATAAAATGATAACCCTAATGTGTAGTTTGTTATACATGTAATCCTAACATAGATATTGCTGCTAGAATCATTATCTGCAGATAATGATAAAGTTTAGATCTACTCAATGGATTTAGTTTAAAAGCCAAATGTATTTCCACAAATGAGGTACAGGATTCACAAAGTACTAAGTACAGCTAGGTAAAGAAATTTTAGTCTCAGCAAAAGTTTTTTTAATGACCAGTAGAATTCTACTTGGAATTTCTAGGGTCAGTTTAACCCGGTTCCTTTGGGATCAGCATGTAACATGCATTTTCAAAGACCTTAGGGAATGAAGCTGTATTATGAGATTCTTGGGGTTGCAGGACTCTAATTGGCTCCAACCTGGTCCCTATAGGTGATAGAAATAGACCTATTCTGAGAGGAGTTCAACTGAATTCAGCCATGCTCCTCAGGGGCCTAAGAAAAAATGACCCGAATGCTATTGGTTCCCTATATGCCCACAGCAGACCCTCTCAAAGAAACCAGTGACAGTGAGATCCCTATCCAAATATAAGAAATTAATAAACAGTATAAATTGAATCACTGTTCAAAATACTACATTCAGTAACATTTAAACTTGAAAGGAGCTGCAAGGTGAGAATTACTCTTCATTCCTTTTCATTTCATCCTCCTCCCCATGCTTAAATCTCTCTAACTGGTAGGAATTGCCTGATGAAAAGGAAGATTATTATAGGAGATAATTTGGTTAGGAAAATATTAACAATTTTCTACAATTTTGAAGCAGTTCTATAAAAACATATTTGCAATGAACCATAGAAGTATCTAGATTTAAAAAAAAAACAAAAAACAAACAAACAAACAAAAAAACAGCATTTGCTGGCACAGGTAAAGCTGGGACTCCCAACTGTATGCTTACAGAGCTAGAGAACTGATGACCATTCTAGGAGTTTATTTGCATGAACTGACAATTTTGTTTGCTTTGCAATGTGGCTACAGACAGACAGAACAGTGCATGGATGCCCAGGAGGGAGTAAAACAATAAACAAGATGGATGACATGGTACATACACTTTTCTTGTCTGCAGGAACATCTGAGGTTCCAGGGGATAGGTGATTTAAGAACTGATGCTACAGAAGCTGTTTTCACAAAATACTTTAAGACTCTAAACACAATGATGTTTTAAAATTCAGATATGGTCAGGTATGGCATGGATTTGAACAGGGATCATTTTTTCCATTGCTGCCTGCACCTCAGTTTTGGTATTTGGGAATCAGTTACTTTGGAAGCACCAGAGGACAAGAACTTTCCATAGGCAGTGTTTTTGTTGCGCTGTTGCGCTTTCCACTGAGGGCATTAGCAATGGTGAGAAAGCAGTAGGGCAAAAACTCATTTGACCTCTCTTTCAGCTCATGTGCTTCCCAGAAATATTTGGTGGAGGAATTTACAGAGAATTCAGGGTCATAGAAAAGGCAAACGAAGGGTGAACTGTCCGAAGAACTACAATTATTACTATCAACCTAACTTCATTTTTAGTCATCAGTTCATCTATTCATTTGTTCAACAAATATCAATTGAAAGCCTATTATTTGTCAGGCACTGTGGCTACAGGGCTAAACAAAACATGAATACATATTTTAGTAGAGGAGAGAGGAATGAGAAAGTTAAAAATATAAATAAGATAATTATAGATTGCATTCTATATAAAGAAAATAAATACAGTATTATAATAGAGATTAATCATTCAGGGATAGAGGTAAAAAAAAAAAAAAAAAGTTTGCAAGAAGAGAGGGGCCAAAACATAAGAGGGGAGAAATTTTCATTTTACTTATTCTGAAGAGTAGAGGCTAAAGAATCTCCTTCTCTCCTACCTGCCTCCTTCTCAATCCAAAACACAATAGCAATCAAAATAACTCATTTTCAATCTAAAAGAAATAAGACTAGACATAATGCCTATAAATTCCAAGGTTATTTTCAAATCTGGTTAAATAATATCTTAAAACACTACATTGGAAAAGTCCTCTATCTTCTGTGATGTTCGGCCCCAGAGTCTTAGAAGCTCTCAGGACCACTTCAGTGATGCACTGTTTCATTCTTTCTTGGCTATGAATCCCACAGACTTGGACTGGTTTCTACTTTTCCTGTCTTTTGCCTCTCTATCCTCTGTAAAAGTTCTGTTCTTGGACATTTTGACTACAAAGTGGGATAGCCTTTCTAACTTGCTTTTCCGTGATGCCAGTAAAGTCAGGCAGAAAACGCCTTTATTTTCAGGTTACTACTAATTACTGTGGAAAACACATGAGCATTGTAAAAATGATTAACAAGAATAAGTTCCACAGCTTGGAGTTATGGAATATTAACTGTGCTGGTCTTCAGTTACCGATCCTGCCTGTCTCCAAAATGATCATTTTAGTGGCAATAACTTTCTACCTTGGGTTTTTATACTTAGAGGTAACTCTCACTATGCTTCTTTCTTAATTCTAATTCTGTCCTTATGATGAAATCAAGGTAGAACACTATTTAATGTCTTGGTGTCTCCAGCATTCATTCATTCATTCATCCATTCATTCACTCACCAAATATTTATTTGGTATTTCATTTTATGCCAAAGACTGTGCCACACATTGGAAATACAAAGACGCCTAAGATGAAAGAGATAGTTTCTGATCTATAAAAGGACAAAAGGTAGGAGGTAATTATAAAGTAGATAATGACATCATATGATAAACTTCATGAGACAGGTAAGTTCAGATTTCTAAGGGGCAAAGAGGAGAATAACCTAACCTAGATAATGATAGTCAAGAAATTATAACAAGAAGAGTTAAGGTTGCACTGAACTGTTTGAACTGTCTTGAAGAATGGGATTAACTCCTGGGATGAGTTCAGGTAGGGTGAAATTGGAAGTAGGGTGAAATAGGTAACAAAAAAATACCAGTTGATGATGGCAGTGGTGGCCCTTCTATAGTGGCCACTGGCATGATGCCAGCTGCAGTGGGAGGGGTACATTTGGGGATCCAAATAGCCAGGAATAGGTGAAAGCCCCACTCCCTTCCGACTTGGCAAGGCAGAAGTCTTGCACTCCCTGGGAGCAGCTGTGGCCACCGAGCCATGGCTGGGGACCCAGGCATCCCTGTGCTCTTGGGAGCTGGAGGCAGGCAGGAGCCTCACCTTCCTAGATGCAGCTGCAGCCACCCAAGTCACACTGCGGACACTGGCATCTGTGCACTCTTGGGGGGCCTAGAAAGGCCCCTCTGTGCCTGCAGGCTCAGAAATGCCTGCTCCCACAGCTTGGCTTCCCTCCATTCCTGGTGCCTGTTCTGATCTTGGAGCAAAGTTGAGGCCAAGCCTGTGCAATGTTGGAACCCAGCTGGGTGTGTCTTCGCTCAGGGCAGCACTGACATGCCAGCCCCCTGCCACCTCAGCCCCCCTGGACTTTGGGTATCAACAAGCACAGGAGGGAGGCAAAGTGGGGGCTGAGGGCAGCTCAGCACTGGCTTGCAGCCACCTGTTGGCACAAGCAGCCTGGGCATCATGAACAGCTTCAGGAGACAGACAGACTCCTGGATAGAAAGGGATGGGTTCCAGGTGAAACCCCACCTTCAAGCTGGGGAAGGCCTAAAGCTTGGGTGGCAGGCTGTCAGACCCAAGGACCAGAATGGGAAATTATGGTGCTTTTTCTGTGCCCGCCTGTGGCTGCCCATGAACCAATCAGGAGGCACTTCCTCCCATCCAAAGCCCATAAAAACCCTGGACTCAGCTAGACTCAAAGAGATGATGGGACAACCCACCTGTGTAGAAGAGTCTCCTCTCTGAAGAGAGCTGAGCAGACATCGGAACTACTAGCTGCAGAGAGCAGTTACCCACTTCAGGGTATCCTCTCTGCTAAGAGCTGAACACTCATCAGGATACTCTGGCTGCAGAGAGGAGCTACCTACTGCGGGTTTCCTCTGAGCTGTTCTATTACTCAATAAAACTCCTCTTCACCTTGCTCACCCTCCATTTGTCCACATACCTCATTCTTCCTGGACACAGGACAAAAACTCAGACCTGCTGAATGGTGGGGCGAAAAGAGCTGTAACACAAACAGGGCTAAAACACACCCCTTCCCTGCCATGTTGCAGGCAACAAGAAGGAGAGAAGAGAGAGGGAGGGAGGAGCTATGGCCCTTCAGGGAGCCCAGACCTAGGAGTTCCCTGAGCCAGGGCTGTGACCTCAGCCAGCATGACTGGCTGTGTGCAGTGCCTAAGCCCCATGCTTGCTCACTCATATGCCCCTCGCTGCTCCACACCTGGCTCACCCTCGGCAGGTGTGAGATTCAGGCCAGCAGAGCAAGCCAAGAGCAGCCTGCCAGGCCAAGTGGATGGAATGAGCCCATCAGGCTCCAGTAAAAACTTGGGCAAAGGCACCACCAGCCACAGAGGTTTCTGGCTGGTGAAGTGACACCCAAGGATCCTATAATATTTGGATGTCCTGGAAGTAAGGGACACCATGGCACCATGACCTATGTAGTTGGAAACAAGTGAGGGTAGAAAAGCACAAAGCACATTTTTCTTAAAACTTTCAAAATTACTTACAGGTTTTTGAGTAAGGGAATGATTTGGCTAGTTTGCATTTAAGAGACAGGGTAAAGAAAACAGTTGAAGACAGAGGTTATAGCAACAAACTATTAGATTCTACTGCAAGTAATCTAGAAAAGCCATGACAAAACAGTAGCCTTGTGGAAAGACAAGAGGGAAGATTTGAGAGCAATTACGGAACTAGAACCTTACTGTACTTGGAAGATGGATGCTAAAACTAGTGGAAGAAAAGAGAGGGATTGAGAATGAGACAGATATTTGACTTGAAAGGCTTGCTGAAACCATTTATTTATTGAGATAAGTTTTAGGTAAAAGAAGATAACATGTTTAGTTTGGAATAAGTTCCAATTTGGAGTAAGCTATAAATACCAGTAGCTTTGTTAATAAACATTTGCATGCAAGGTTTCAGAGCTCCTTAAAAAAATCTCTTTAATATTTTAATGTTCGATTTTCAAATTTTTCCAGCTTAAGTGTTACCCCTTCCAATATGCCTCTGGCCTACCCAATAATGATGCATTGGACCAACCTCTTCACACACAAACCCTGATTTTGTCCTTTTACTAGAAAGGAAAATGCAGTTCACAAAAAGACTGCACTCCCAAGATCTCATCCTAGATTCCATTATAAATTCAAAGTATCAAAAATTCACAACTATTCCTTAAATCTTTCTATTATAAGAAAAAACACTAAGCACCACATTAAAACACACACACACACACACACAAGCAATGGGCTAAAACATAATAAAGTTTAAAATAAGCTGTCTCGACTGGATTAAGAAAATGTGGCACATATACACCATGGAATACTATGCAGCCATAAAAAAGGATGAGTTTGCGTCCTTTGTAGGGACATGGATGCAGCTGGAAACCATCATTCTTAGCAAACTGTCACAAGAACAGAAAACCAAACACCACATGTTCTCACTCATAGGTGGGAACTGAACAATGAGATCACTTGGACTCGGGAAGGGGAACATCACACACCGGGGCCTATCATGGGGAGGGGGGAGGGGAGAGGGATTGCATTGGGAGTTATACCTGATATAAATGACGAATTGATGGGTGCTGACGAGTTGATGGGTGCAGCACACCAACATGGTTCAAGTATACATATGTAACAAACCTGCACGTTATGCACATGTACCCTAGAACTTAAAGTATAATTTTAAAAAAAGGAATTAATAAAAACAAATTACATTTTGAACATAAAAAAATAAAATAAAATAAGCTGTCTCTGTATGAAACAGAGTGCACATGAAAACAGGAGAGGAAAAACTCATTCAAGCTGACATTCTAGTAAATTTCATTCAGTTGAAGCGTAGTCCTCTGGATATTAATTATGTTAATATGCTTTCTACCTTATGCAAACGTTACTTAACTCTCTTTGGCATTTAGCAAAAGAGTTTAAGCATAACACCTCCCGCTTTGCCGTTTGCATAAGGTAGAAAGTATAAATTATATAGGAAACATAAAATAAAAATATGTCCCTTTACCTACTTAGTAGATAAAAATACTCTAGGAAGGAATTATGTACTATCTACACTCCCTCCATTTTTTGCATTTTGTTTCCTTCTTTAATGTGGCATACTTTAATTCTTAAAAAATATATATATATAATAATTTAGAGTAATTGAGGAGTAAGAGAAAAGTGATGTATTAGTTCTCTATTTTCCAGAAATTATAAACTTTGTTGGTGGGGGTTGTACCTAATTGTTTATAATTGTTCTTCACATTCATTTGACATGCTTGAATGAAAAAAATGGTAAAAAAAAAATCCAATTATTACTAAATAGATTTTATATGAGTAATAGTTTGCTGTTAGCTACAATTAAAAAAAAATCAGGAACTACTTAACATCAAAAAAGAAAAGAGCAGAAATCATGCCAGTATACTTAAAAAAATAAAAATTGTACTTTAAAAAATAAAAGTTCAATTTAAAATATTAGTTTACTCAAAATGCAAATATATCAATATAAAAGTTTATATATAAATTACTGAAAGAACATAGTAAAAATACTAAAAAATGAAGTAAATTGTTTTTACCTAGAAGCATGATAAATCAGAAGCAAATTCTGTCAAATGTTAGTCATTGAGAACATCAATCTGTACAATGACTCTGCTGTCAACTTCAGGTTTTGAGACTTAATCATTTCAGGAGCAAGAAAGCCATAAGTCATATTTTACCCAAGAGACACTTGGGTACACATATTCAAGCTGTTACCCTCATAAATTTCTTGACAGTTTGCCTGAAGGTCAATTGGCAATGAAATAAAAAATTTAATTTTTGAACAGATTATGTGAAGAAAGATTTAAAGAAATATTTAGTCATTTGGTTTATATATAACTGGGGAATTTGCAATAGCTACACAACTAGTAAACACATAATAGTCCTGAAGTATACTTAATATGTAAGTGCATGATGTGGAACGTGGAAGTGCTAAAAAACATCAGAACATCTGACCCAGGTCATTTTTTTTCTAAAAGTGTTCATTTAAATTTTTTTATATAAAAAGAAGCATAGTTCATTAATTTGTAATCCCTACACAGATTTTATTACATCATGCATTATATTTTTTTCAGACTGTGGCAAAATTATGGTTGATTACAAAACAGGCCACAAATGCTTCCCCTCTCTGTATCTTCCTCTTTTAACATTTTCCTTTTACCTTTACTTTGAGGCTTAAACATGTGATCTGCTGTGTATGCCAGTCTGCCCTGGCTGCCGTAACAAAATACAGTGGTGGCTTCAACAATGGAAATTTGTTTTATTACACTTCCGGAGGCTGCAAGTCTGATATCTGAGTGCCACATGGTCAGGTGAGGTTGAGGGCTCTTTTGCTGTGTGCTCACTTAGCCTTCCTCCATCCAAGAAAACAGTGAGAGAGATCAAGTTCTCTGTTGCCTCATAAGGACACTGATTTCATCAGACCAAGATGCTACCATCACCACTTAATTACCTCCCAAAGGCACCATCTCCAAATTCAATTACACTGGGTATTCTGGGAGTATACAAAGACTCAGCCCATAACACTATGACCAGTGAATAAGACAATAAGAAATATGAAAATATGAAATAAGTAGATATTTGAAACCATTTGTGCATTTGAGCCTGTCCTCTCTTGCTAGATCTTAAGGATGTCTTGGGACCCTTGTCATCACCATGCTATGAAGAAACAAACTAGTCTGCTGATTAATGACTGGCATACGGCCTTGTTCCATCATTGCCCTTGTTGACCCAGACTCGCTTAGTTATGGGTAAGATGATCTGAGAGCTGAGGATCAGATCTACCACTTTATGAGACAACTGTAACTGAGTCTTAGCATTTTAGGAGTCCTAAACCCTCTAGCATGTTTGAATTTGATCTATCTTCTGTCCCATTGTATCCACTGTGATCTGGGATATCAGAATATCACATGAGTAACAGCATTCCCAAATGTACTCCTATCTCTGTAGCATGACTTCTATCTTGACTGTTGGTTTTCACTCCAGTTCCCAAAGGACTGAAATCGTTGCCTACATTTTAGCCCTTTTTATTGGAACATAGATCTCCTGCCTTATTTCTGCCAAGCTGCTCCTCTTTTCTGCACCTTCTTCCTAGCACCTCTTACTTTAGAGAGGTGGTAACACTGTAGAGAATTTTGACTTAACCTAAACAGGCCTACTACCTATACATATAACATTGGTGGGCTGACAAAAAATATCAGCACAGTTCAGATTTCCTCTGCTTTCCCCACCTGACTGGCCCTTTCAAATATCAGCACTAGTTCATGTGTAATCTAAGCTCTTTGGACCCAGTGATATGGATTACCTGTCACCTTAAACAGTTCTATCAACAAAGTTTTGCGAGAAGAAGAAAGCCTCTTTCTATCATTTAATTCACAAATATTTATCAAACAACTCCTATTGGCAGAAGTCCAGTGTGCTAGCACTACAGGTATAAAGAGGAAACACGATATAGTCTATGCCTTCATGGAGTATATAATCCTTTTAGAAATAATAACAAGGAAAAAAGAATATAATACTCTATGGCAGCTTTTCTAGAATATAACACTCTGTGGCAGCTTTTCAGCTAGAATTATCTGAATCCCTAAAAATGGAAAATTGTCTTAGTGGCTATTTTCTTAGTTCTTCTGATATTACATAAATATTATGCAACATAATGCAAAAGAGAAAAGTTAACACATAAAATGGATAAATCAGGTGTAACGCTTAGGTCATTAGGGAATAATTTTCTCATCAAAATCTAGTTGGGAAAAACTGCTCTAAGGTAATAACTATTGTATAAGGCAGCATAACTAAACCAGACTGAGATCATAAAGATATTTTGGTTGGTTGAGCCTTGAATGATGAGCGTGATTTCATCAAGTGACAAGGAAAGAGTAAAAAAATCCAAAAGAATATTTGCAAAAATTCTTTTCAAGAGAGATGAGGATATCCTTGGAGAACTAACAGATAAACAAATGCTTTCTTCCAGTTAGATAACCAATGATGTTCCAACAAGTAGCACAGCAAAGATCAATAGAAACTTAAGACATTTGAAGAACTGATACACAGAATTAAACATGCAGTGTCATCTTTATAAACCTGTTTCAATATTAAGTTAAGTGTTATGGGTAAGAAATGAATATTGCAATATTTTATTCATCTTTGTTAATGTCCTTTGGGTTATATGAGACAGTTTTTCACTCCTTCTATGATGTTAGGCTGCACAAAAGAGAAGAAAGTGTACTAATTAAATGCTCAGGTAAATACTTTATTGCTAACAAAAATTACTAGAGGTTACTTGTGGACAAAAAAACCCAAAAAACAAAAAAAAATATTCTCTGACAACTTGTCTAATCTATAAGTAACACAGTGTCCTACCTTACTGAGCTAGGGCTTAATTTTGTTCAACATCATGGGAGTCTCAATTTCAGCACTTATTCTTTGTTATGACATATTCTTACTAGTATATTTTAGAATCAACTTCAAGAAATAACTGAATCTATTTGCCAATTATTGTCAAAAACAACAGCTCAATATTTATTATGCCAAAACCAATTCATCAATTTCAGCAAATGTTCTTCTACACTCAGATATAAAATGCTCAAAGTTTTGTTCAAGAGGTTAGCTTCATTATACGTGGAAATATTACGTGGCAAAATCATTCTGACATGTTTAATATACTGCTCAAAATTATAAATATCATAAGAACCTTGTAAGTTATTTTATCATAGAAGTGATGGAAATGAGACTTTAGCCTACAAAATATCCTGAGTCAAAGTCAACTCTTTTATGCTTTAGAGTGCAGAATTCTATGGCTTTGTTAAAGCTCGGGTCAAGCAGCTGACTAGATCCAAAACTGCATTTGAATTAAAGTCCTTGGACTACTATAAAGTACACTTACAGAACTATCTTGATAGAGAGATGGCACAGCCTTCCATCCAGGTAAGAACACAAATAAGCTCTTTGATTATTATATAAGAATGTCATGTTTGCAACCCACACAATTAGAATTCAATGCATATCTAATTGCAATAGGCAATACAGAACTGCGATGCACTTTATATTTGATAATTTGCTATCCACTTTTAGTCCAAAGTCAGCCAAAGAATCAACATGTTGCTGTAAATTCACATATGAATGTAACCTCTCTGCTGCAAGCACATGATGATAAAAAAATCTGAAAAGCAAAAAACAAATTAAATATCTATCCTAAATGGTGATAATAACAACAATATCAACAAGAAGAAGCATCTCCATTGCCCAGAAACAGAGGGAAAACACAGCATGGCTTTCCAACACAACACTGGAAAACACAACATAGAGCCTGCTGGAATATGGGACTGCAAGTAGTCAACGAAGCAGAAGTTCATGCTCTGCATGGTAGAGGGGGCTCTAAGTACTCCACACAAGATGGGAGATAAGAAAGTCTGTCTCACTGATACAGGCCAGGTGCTGGTCTGGCCTGCTGTCCATACCTTTAAACCTCCTGAATGGAGGAATAAAAAAATAAAATCATTGCTCATCAGCATCTGAGAATATATGAAATTATGAACCTGTCAGCATGGCTTTGGTGTGTATCTAAATCAGAAGTAGTAATACTATCCCAAATGTTTTGGAATGAAATTACCTAAGTCCTATAATAAAAATCAATTTATCTTTACTATTTTTTTCAACAAAGTACCCACACATAGTTATAAAATGTAATGATTTAGAATAGGAAAATAGGTTACTTTTGGCATTATAATATGAAATACAAATAATTTTAGTGATTAAAGATTTAGTCTTATTTTCAGAATGTCAATGTTAAAAAATTTTGTAATTTTTCTTACTAGCCAAGACTTGGCACACTATATAATGTACATTATTTTAAATAATTATGATTAATACATCTTTCAGCCAGTAGGATTAAGAACCACAATTGATAGTTTCATAAAACATGTAAAATTATCTTCCCATCTAATACAATACAGAATCTCTGTTTAGCCCTAACTTGGAATACTTCAAAAATAAAATATTTTTACATTAGCCAGCATATATAAAGTTTCTCATTGTTATTCCAATATAGAGCATGAAATCACATGATACTAAAGGAAAAAAAAATCACCTCTATAATCTAAACTACAATTAACATGAATACGATTTGTATCATTTTTAAAGTTACCTGAATAGAGAGAGAACCCACGTTTGACACTTTTCTCCCGGCTCAGGGCTAAGAACAGAGGCAACTGATCATTAACTTTTAGCCACAAGCAAACTTACACACATATCTCCAGAGACTCTGCTTTGCCCTTCCCTCTCTCTTCTCTCAAATAGGGGAAAGTTAGTTCTTTCTCTTTTTCAAGAACCTGCTTTGACATGCACAATTAGTTGATACTTTTAAGAGTCTAAAGTAAGCTTGGCTTAAATTATATCATGGGTCAAAGAAGGTGGCCAAGTCTGGCAATGTGAACTGCTAAATTTAACCTTCTCATGTGTTGTATTGATGTAGCCACATTTTCAAGCACATTTTCCATCATGTGATTTAATATGCATAAAGCATATTGCAAAAATGCTGTACTATATAAATTAATAGTTGAGTGACTCTTCACTGAGTCTGAGACTAGGTAACTTTGTAAGTTACGAACAATAATAAAGAGGCCAGGGTCAAAGTGTTGCATCTCTTGTGGGCCAGTCAGTTTAATCTGTTTCCTGATCACACAGAACACTCCCTACATGGTCAGCCATTCTGTAAATGCATGTTCTCTGTCCCAAAGAGTCCCCAGCCCCATGTGAGGGTAAATCTGGTGATAGATCATTAGTACCATCTCTGTATTTGAAGAAATTACAAGAACCTTTGGAAAAACGCAGTGTTGTGATTTATTAAATGCTTCTCATATTCTAGGTAACCATTTTGCCAAATAATTTATACCTATTACTCCATTCTCTAAATGATACATGATAGACATTATGATAAATATTTTCCTATGGGGACACCGAAGCTCAGAGTTTTGATTATTTATTTCATATAGCTGTGAAATATTGGGTCCTGGATTCCGACTCTAGATTGTCTAGATTTGAGGCCCACGTTCCTCTCTATCAAACAGCATGCCAGACTCCCTCTATCAGTGGATGAGAAATATCTGATTTCCTTTGTGAAAGATGTAATTATTTAGATCTAAGCACTAAGCAGTTGCCACTTGTAAAATATGCTTCCCAAAGATTTGGGAAGGCTACATTTCTAAATGTGTATAATTATTAAATAATAATAACCAGGTAATAACATAAATAACTTCTAGAAATTTTATCTAATTTATTTAACCAAATAAACTAAATGCTTTTACAAAATATGTGGTATGTTTCTATCATTTCTACTGAAAACTTAAGCTTAAAAACTAAAATGAAATAAAAGCATAAAGAAATTTTACGTAGTACAAAATTAGACATAAACTGAGATTTTAACACAGTGAACAAATTGTACTATGGATTTCACAATTATACAGTACATCTGACAATCAAAAGCAGTCTATATATTTACTGAGAACTCTTCAAATGCTTCTTTGTCCCAATGAAACAAGGTGCTTAGTGGCTAGTGAGTGTTCAATACATTTATTTGGGGTAAAATTATTAAAATGTAATATAAGTGATTAACCAATGAATAACTTCATTTTGTACCCTGTACATATACCTCAAAGTAGTTTCTTTTTTAAAAAGGGTAAAAGAATAAAATTTCAATAATATTGTTTGCTTTATCAACTACGTTTTATATTGATAATATAAAACAATTTTATGTACAGAAATTATCATCAACATTATTCAGTTAATATGCTATTTATTACATCAAGAATAATAATTTTAAAAGGCTCCCATATGTATAGCTAATTGTTCTAGTTAGTATTATTACAAAATATTCTAAAGTTAAATAAGAAGAGAAATAGAAAGATATACATTTGATATGTAAACATGTTATCAAGAAAATAGTTTGATAAGATTTATAAAGAACAAAATTGACGGGAGTTTGAAAAACGTATTTTGTACTTATTTTGTATTATTTTGCTTACTGTCATTACAATATAAAATCCTCAAAAAATACTATCCACTGATAAAAACCAGGGTCTGTTAAGTCTAGTATGCATGTTCGAAAAGTTTAAAGAGTTCAAATTATAAATTACATATTTCCTTTCTAAATGTAGAATTCATCTTTCTTCACATAAGATTTTTCTTCTACCATATTACTTTAACATGTTAAATAAACATTTTAAGCAAATATATAAAAAATTAAAATTCACCTAAAGCAGCAAATTATGGGTTAATGTTTGCTGGTGTAAAACAAATAGCAAATAGAACGAACTGACTTTAACATTAACTTTAGTCACCTTTGTAATCACAGTAACACCTTCAACAATTTGACTTACCTTTTTTTATCAGAACATAACTTAAAGCACAGAGAAATCACGTTACTAAAGTTGGGCAACTAAATTCTGTGAGATGTGAGATAAACACAGACAGTGTGGTTTCTACATACACCTTTGAGAAAAGAAAAGCCAAATGCAAAACAGACCTGTTCACCAGGAGCCCTGGGGAGAGAATGGCTGAAGGTGACTAACTTTTGCCAAGGTTATAAATTCTCAAAAGTAACTCCAAAAATAGGATCATGCGAGATTTTTTTTTTAATTTCCGGTTTCCAAAATTCTTCAATAATATGAGGATAGGAGAGAGAGGAAACGCAGATAGTCTTAGGAGAAAACCTTGATAAATAGCCTGTGTGCCCTTGGAACAGGTTATTAATTCTGTGTTTAAAACATGACAATAAGTATTTGGCAATAGATTTATTTATAATATTATTCCCAAGTTTCACGAAGCATTTTACACATTTCCCTTGTGAGATTATGATGTTTTTCGCATTGTAACTAAGGAGTAAAACTGAATTAATGTGCAAAATCCAAGTTTTTCATCTGAATAAAAGTGCAAGAAATTCTAAAGAACAGAAAGCTCACATATATATTGTGAATGGAAAACAGCAGTAAATTAATCAGAAAACACAAAAACCAAAGGTCTCACAAACATAATGGAAATAATATAACACATTTCTTTTCTCATCTGGATACAATTTTTTTTTCTATTATTTTCCTGGAAACAGTATCATAATCCTAACTTTCACTGAGTAGTACTAACAGTGCTTCTATTTTCTAAATTCTAGAATTACAATGGAGCTAAAAGTTAGCTTATAGCAGAAGAAAACAATCCACATTAATTATCTCTCAGAGTTATAATGTAAAAGAAATCATTTTAACCTTGATAAGCATAAGAGAAAGATGCCATCAGTCAAATTTGCTTTCACGGAATAATTCCTTTAAAGTTTTAATACATCCTAGAAAATCTAATTGGGGAGGGTGGTCCTAAATATGCATGTATTCTACCACCTTAATGGATTCCCTCTTCTTGCTGACAACAGGAGCTCACTAATGGAAAAGAATTATTGGAAAGGTGATTTGAGTACATGGTACATTTAAGACCCTTACTTTCTTAGCTATTATCCATTCAATAGAAGATACTACTGTATTTAGCCAATAGAGGAAACAAGTTCAGAGAGAGAGTGCTTTAAAAATATCCTTCTAGCTCAGGACCTTGGGTTCCACTTAGCTCCCCACCATCACTCTCAGCTTGCACTGTGGTCCCACAGCTTTCTATTAAATGCACTAACATTCTGCCACTCAGCTCAAAGTCTCAGAGTCAGCAAAAATGTCTCCTCTTCTCTAAAATGAAACCAAAGTTGCCAATCCTTGTAAATTCTACTTGGAGAAGAAGTTAAATCTATCTTCCTTCCCTAATTCCCACAGGCACTAACAAATTTAGTAGCCTTCCAAGTGTTATCCCAGCCTTCAAACTCTCTACTCAAAACCCCAAATCTTTGCCTAAATTGTACATCTAACACAAATGCAGACAACAACATGCTCCTACTCAAAACTGGTCAATATCCCCTCCCCTTCCCACATACCACAAGCATCTTCCACCCACCCAACCACCCAACCACTTCTCCTCCACATAGGAATGCCAGAGAATATGTTATAAGCATAATATGATTGGGTATGTAGTTTCTATCTATTGCTATTGCCAAGTATACTAGAATAGGTATCTTAATATGCTTTGACTTTTTACTGCCATTTGTAAAATAAGAAGTCATTATTTCTCCTGGTTTTAAAAACACTACAAAGGCATTAGTCATTAACCAGATATAAATAAATGAAGTTTAAGACAACATTAAATCTACTGTCTCAGTCATATCTCACAGAGTATGAGATCTTTCCACACCTCGAAACAAATTTACATCTTAAATAAAACTTAAGGTAACCTTTTGTTGTTATGTTAGGATTTTTATCATAGTTTATTTTATTGTATTTTTCAATTTTGTGACAGGGTCTCACTCTTTCACGCAGGATGGAGTGCAGTGGCAATCAAAGCTCACTGCAGCCTTGAACTCCTGGGCTTAAACTAGCCTGTTTCAGCCTCCTCAGTAGGTGGGACTACAGATACATGCCACTACCTCTGGATAATTTTTAAAAATTTTTTGTAGAGACAAGGTCTGGCTATGTTGTCCAGACTGGAATTTTAAGCTATTTTAAATAAAAGTATAAAACCTCCATATGATGATGTCAGAATATAACAATTTAAAAAGCAATGTAAAATTACATGGCAAAGACAGTTTATAGAAGCCATAACCATGCCCTAGAAGTTAAAGTCCCATGGCTTCAATGCTTTTATTACCCTCTGGGTTCCCCACGGGGACTAGACTTTCTTGGTGTTCTCCTCAGCAGCAGATGGAGGCCATGGACCTCTTTTGCCCTGGACTGGCACTGTGACAGACCTCAGCCTGTTCACTAAACTTCATTCCTCTGGGAGCACCAGTTATTACTACTATGATGCAGCATAAAATTCTTTTAAAAAAAGATGTTTTAAAAAAAAATCTAAAGGATTCTTTTAAAAAAGGATTATTTAAAGGGCTCTTAAAAGAAGCAGCAAAAGCAAAACAAAACCACAAAATAAAACAACGACAAGAAAGCACCTTGATTTAGTATTAGAAGAGTTGGGTAAAACCTATACTCTACTTCTCATCTTGAAAAAATTATCTAACCTCTCTAACCCCCAGGCTTCTCACCTACATACTGGCCTCATATTTCCTAATGCAGACACTACTGTTAAAATAACACTTCAATCCACTCCACATTTGATAGCTGAATTTTCAAGAAAAAATTAAGCAAGCTTGATGCAGCAATATTCTGGGCTCTCCCTTTTCCAGATATGCCTTCCTACAGAGGAGATAGATTCTGATCTGGTCTACACTGTATGATAATTTTACTAGAGCAGGTTCTTCCCATACAAGGGAAAGCCTAAGTTTTCATGATAAGTTCAAATGAGAAAACCCATGTGACCATATATCCAAGCAATATTCTCCAGTTCAGCATCAATTTTAAGAATTAAAGAGATGAATCAAAGGGACTAGCTGAATATATTTTTTCCTTGTGTTTAATTAAATAATGTAACCAACATATAGTGAGTAGCTAGCCACAAAACCCATTATATTATGTACAGGAGGGATGCTGGGATAAATAAGGCGGCTTTTCTTTTCTCAAATAGTCACTCGCTGTAATAATAGACATTGGAGGCTACAAAAGGTGGGAAGCTAGGAGGAGGATGAGGGTTGAGAAATTACCTATTGGATACAATGTTCACCACCTGAGTTATGGGCACACTAAAAGCCCAGATTTTACCACTGCACAATATATGCATGTAAGAAATATGCACTCATACCTGCTAAATAAATTAAGAACATTTTTTAAATATTCACTTTCCCATGGTGGGAGGCTATATATGTGTGTGTGAGTGTGTGTGTGTGTGTTTGTGTGTGCATATTTTAAAACCAGAATTGTCAAAGCTAAAATAGAGTTATAAAGTAGTATTAGCAATGCCATATATTATAAAATCTTGCATAATTTAATTGATCACCACATACATTCACATAAGCTAAAGGTATGAGCCAAAATAATAAAACTACCTACTCTAGGCATCTGCTGTCACATCATAAAGCTGTTAAGTAATGTTAAGATTTTAATTATCAAGACAGTATCACAGAAATGTTTCCCTGTATCTAAAACCATTTATACTCATTTTAACCATATTTTTATAGACACATTACCACATTTGACTGATTATTTCAGAAACTCTCAATTCATTATTTCTGAACCATGTTATGAATGAAGAAGACTGAACATTTAAAAATTTTCCTAAGTTTAAGATACTGCCAAATATGTAAATCTGGCCAACTCAACATGAAAGAAAAAGCCTAATTATTTGATTTTTAGCATTTATACCAACCCACACAATCCATAGTCTATGTAAAAGAAATGAGGACACAGTGAGAGGCTTACTGGAATATTAGGGAGGATATATTAACAGCTGGGCATGCTCAGCTTACCTCTGTACTGATTTATTGATACAGTTTCAAGGTAGAAAGGCACAGAAAGGCATAGAAGGCATGGCAAGGTATTCGGCACATAATTCACTTGAAACCTTCCACTAACTCATTGCAGTGATTCTTTTTGGTCAAATAGTTCCTATTTTTCTCTGCTACCCTTCTGTTAACTGCTGGATTCAAGTGAAAACATAGGGAAGAAACAGTGATATCCTTTGTAGCTTCCGTGTCCAAACAGCTCTCCAAGGCTACCCAAAGATGCACCTATTTCCACATAGTTGAGTGCCTTGGGGAAAGCCCCTCCTAATTTTCTGCGATTTTTAGCGTTATCCAGGTAAATGAGATGCCAATTAGTTAAGTGTGGGAGTAGTAAGACTGTAAAATGAAAATCGAAGGAATTGATTGAAAAGCACCACAAAGATACCACACGTATTTGAGGAAAAAGAGAAATCTCATTTTACTAAAACATACCATGTGATTAGTGATATCTGTTTCTTAACCACAGACTCAATAGACCTGTGATTATAGTTTTTAAATATCCAATTTAAAGGGATTCCTTGTATTTCAGGTGTCTGTATAAGGAATGTATTTTGTTTTGTTTTTCCTCGTACTAGAGAAAACCTAGGGTGTCAAAAGACAGGCACAGACAAACTGTTTTGTAACAGCAATGCACGTTTTAAAACTGCGTAAGAAATCATGGCATGCTGCAACTGGCTTTTGTGTGTGGGTAGCGAGTAAACAGGTCTTACCACCCTGCCTAACTAGACTGCTAGAATCTATGCTACTTCAGGGATCATTGGTTCTTCCCCACTATGCTGGAAACATCTTGAACAGACATTATTTGTTTATTGGCATTAGGAGGTATGTAACACATGTTGGTTGAATTAATTAATATATTGTCCCTTGGGATATAGCCACTGTGGTGAAGGCCTAAAAGATTGATCAAATATATGCTCCCACCAGGGCTAAAGCAGACCCACCACCACTGTCAAATACAGAGAATGAGGCACTGACCAAAGTAGTCATTTCTATGTATCCACTTAAGAGACTCCTCTCTCAACAATGTCTTTGAAAACTCCAGTCAGATTAGGTTTTTCTCACTTGTGAAATATTTTTAATCTAGGATCTCTTATTACAGGGTGCTGCATACTTTCCCTACTACCAAGATATTCGCATGCTGAAGTAGTAACATCAAAACTAACCTAAAGACTCACAATTATAAAACAGCTAAGACAGAACAATAAGTAAGGTCAATGAAATGAATTATTATAGAATATACAAATTTGCTTCATCTACATATCTATGATGATGAAAACAGACAAAGAAGAGGTATTTCAAAGCACGAAAGGTTTTAAAAAGTTAAGTAAAATTACAAATTACAAAATTCACATAATTATACTAAAATGCCTCTACCACAAAGGCACTCATCCCAAAGTTTTGGATACTTTCCTATCTATATCTGAATAAAGAAAATGAATCTAGAAAATACAGTATTTGAGGAATAATTTAGTAATAATAATAGCTACCACTTAATTAGTCCCTACAATATGCCAAGTATTAATAGTATTTTAAGCACTTAACACAAACTAATAGTTAATTCTCACAACAGCCCTATAAAGAACTTGTACTGTCCTAATTTTACAGATGAAAAAACTGATGCTCAAAAAGATTATAATTAGTAAGCATCAGAGGCAGCATTTGAACCCAAACATTCCAAGATCTGTATTTTGTACTCTTAATAAGAACAAGCAGGGGTAAGCTGGTTCCCTTAGCAAACTAAGTATCCAAAAGGAACCATATGACATATTACAACCTAGCCCTATGATCATACTTAACATGGAACAAAAAATTCAATCAAAGCAGCAAATACCCCTATGACTAACCTAATAACCTCTTGGCATAAACCACTGTTTCTACTCTGAGGCTCTCCATAATTTCACAGTGTTGAGCTGTATTCTTTTTCTGTTGCTGCTGTAACAAACAACCACAAATACAATGGCTTAAAGCAGCACAAATTTATTATCTTACAATTTCAGAGGTCAGAAGTCTGAAATGCGTCTCACTGGACTAAAATCAAGGTGTGAGTGGAATGTTTAGGACAGAATCTGTTTCCTTGCTTTTTTTTCCATACTCTGAAAGCCACCACTGGCATTCCTTGGCTTCTGGCTGCATTCCTACATCAACAAACCGTCAAGGTTGGACTGAGTACTTTCATGCTGCCTTCTCTCTTTCATTTATAAGGATCCTGGTGATTACACTGGGCCCATGCACATAATCAGGGATAATTTCAAAGTAACCTGATAAGCAAACTTAATTCCATCTGCAACCTTAATTCTCCCCTCACTATGTAACATAATATTCTGAAGTGGCAGAGTTTAAGATGTGGGGGTCCATGATTCCGTTTACTACATAGATATACCAAGATTTGTTCATGAACTTGAGGTAGAAGACAGAGTACATGATACAACAGAGGTAGAAGACAGAATACAGCCATACAGTTGGTCTAGGAATTGTTCGCAACAAACAGGTAATATAACTTTGTAAATTTATCATATTACTCTTATAAACTAGTTAAAATATGTAGCAATCCAATGCAAAAATAGAAATTTGACCAGTTGAATACAGTTGCTTACATTTATTTGAAAGAGTATAGACTAGTTAAAAGAACAGTCTAGAGAAAATAGTATAGACTGGTTATAAGAACATTGAATTTTAAGTCCCTTACAAGTTATGCAGTCTTCAGCAAGACACAATGCTGAGCATCAGTTATCAGTTTTCTCACCTGCACAGTGAAGATTAAAATCCCTGACCTGCTTTAAACCAAGATTGTATGAAGGATTAAATCAGATTGAATCATGAGTGTGAAAACTTCGTGAGTGATAAGCCCTTTGCAAACAAAATATGAATGTAAAAAACCCCAATATGATCATTTTGTTCAAAATATAGTTTTTTTAAAAGTGCCAATGATAAAGGTAAATAACTAAAAGTATATACCTCTAGCTTTCTCGTTAATTTTAAAACCAGAATTCATGTTAGTAATAAAAATAGAATATAATTCTATTATTATTGAAACTTTATCATTTACTACTTTTATAATCATTTTAATGAAGGAAGTTTATATTTAGCTTCTTTTTATATACAGAGAAACTGAGACTTAGTCTCTTGACCAAGATCACACAGTATATTGGATCATGAAAACACTAGAAACTAAAAGTACCAAGTTTAAGGTATGTCCTATTTTAGAAAATGAACTAAAACAGTAGTCATGTCAATATTACCATTCACAGTAAGATTTACTAATTGCATAAACAGCATGACTTACAACAGCTAGATGGAAGAAAGCATCATTACACACCAAGGATACTCACAGAGTAGCTCTGTTGGCACCAAGAGTCCTAGAGTCTTTGGTTCCCCAGATCACCTTGTTTCAGGTTTCACATGAAAGCATCACATCTTAAGATTGACTCCTAGAAGAATCAAAGAATATGGTAACCATCTAAATATTTTTATGCATCTTTAGAAAAATGCAGAATATATCCAACTTCATATCTGAAAGACTTAATAACATATAGCTTTCTATTGCACTGGCTGAAAATGCTATTTACCTTCTTTTAAAGCTCCAAGGTTTTATTTAAAGGCCCCTTTAGATAGAAACAGATTATTTAGTTAAATTTGTTCACATCACCACTAGCCCTATGTTATAATTATGGCACCTGCCTTTATTTGTGCCTGCCCTTATATTTTCTGTCCCAAGTAAAATTTCTCAAGTTGTAGAGGATTTCCTGCCAAAACATCAGAGAGACTCATTTCAGTGCAGCATCTTTGGGATTTCAAACCAATAGCTTGTTTTTAACTTTTGAGTGATGTTTCCCTCCATTTTGGTACAAAATATATATGTGAGTGTGTGTGTGTGTGTGCATGCATATGTGTGTGTGTTTATAAAGTAGTATCTTGAAATTTTTTACATAAATACACTAAAATTCTATTTATATTAAATGTCTTAATTAAAAATTGAGCAAAATTTCAGTGAAGCATCTAAGGTTTAACAATACATCAGAAATATTATAAAAATATAACCAATGTTTAATCATCAGTTCTTGTATGTTCTTTGATGAAATGAACCTTGAAACAAGTTTTTCACTTCTCTGTCCAACTTCTTTACTTGAAAACAAAGGATATACTAGTATTTACCCCAAAAATTTGACTACTGAATTAAGCTAGTTAACATTTGTAAAATACCAATACATACAGTGTTTGGCAATGAAATGATAACAACATGAATAATAATTGCTATTATTGTTATTTATAACAATTGTTGAATGAATAATTGTTGATTGTAACAATTGTTATTAATAGTTAATTAATAACATTAACTATTAATAACAATTAACTATTAACTATTCTCTTAAAGCTCCAAAGTTCTATTTAAAGACTCCTTTACATACAGATTATTTAGTTAAATTCATTTGCATCACCACTAACCCTATGTTATAATTATGTTACTCCATAATAGTTGATTAAAATATAATTATTAATAATGACACTAATTAATATTAATATTGCTACTTAATACAGTAAAAATTAGAATATATAGATGAATAAACATTACATCCCTGCTGATTCTTTATTTTAAAAATAAGATATTTAAGTTTACAAACTCTTATATTTATCTTATTATTAAACCAATATAATCAACTTTGAGATGTAATCAAGGAAAATCAGATTGTTCTACAGTAGCACAGTGCAGTGCAAAGGTTTTTAAAGTATAAAAAATATCACATGAGCAAGGCCAAAGAAAACAGAACAGAAATAGGCTGAGGTCATTTTGATAGCACTTGTAATGTTACGTGATTTAACCAGAGAACCTTGACATTGTAGTTTAAAATGGAAGGAATTTTAGGTTGATAATCAATTGTTTACTCTGTAAATTCCAAAACTATAATAAGCAGACCATATATATACATTGTAATTTAATAAAATTACACAAAACTTGTGAATTTTACATGCAAAATATCTCCTTATAGCAATAAATTCATTTGAATTTAGAATCAATATTAAGATATACTTCACAAAATTCCCAGTATTATTATGCCACATTAAACTTTATATAGTAAATATTTTTAAAACATAACTTCTTACTCTTTCTGAGTCAGTAACTACCACTAAAATTATATAATTTTGAATTTATTTCATGTATAGATATGGTGACAAATTGCTATTATTTGCTGTAATCCATTTTTGTCTGTGTAATTATATTTCTTACCTTGTACCTAACAGGTGAGATTTCCCACATTTTGATTCTCATGTGAAATAAAATAATATTACTAATATTTGAGAATCATTAGTTAAGGAAGTTTTCTTTCTCTTTTTTATTTCTCAACTAAAAATTTGTTTTAACAACATGACTTTAGAAATTTCCTGGTTTTCTCTACAACATTAGAATATTACAGTTATTTTTTGTTTACAGTATTTTGTTCTGCAAATATAGGGCAGTAAAAGTTCATTTGTCTTAAAGAGTGACTTTATTCTTTTAAAACAGGAGCAAACTTTAAAAGTTATGTTTGAGGGCTGATATGTAAATCATGTCTACCAAATAAAGATTTTTAAAAAAGAAAGGTAGTTGAAATGAAATAAAATGTTTTCTATTTGTTTTGGCATGCCTTTCCATATTCCAAGTAACTTTTACCTTGTACAAAAGTTAGAATACCTGACCTTCTGAAGCATGCATGTGTAAATCACAGATAAGTTCCACAAAGACTTTTACTCTATTAAAAGGCAACTTTTGCATAATTTCTTTAATATAAAACCAATAGCAAAAGTATAAGCTATATTTACTTTTCTAGAAAGGTTCATAAACTAAGAGAAATTCCTTGATCTGTTTTACTGAAAATAAAATTAACACAAA
>NW_016803630.1:138867-153789 GCF_001698545.2 Rhinopithecus bieti | reverse complement strand
AAGAAGGAACAGGAAAGAAAAAAAAAAAAGGAATCTCTAGGCCTTTCGAAGGCTAGGTTAATGTCTAATTTCTCATCCAATTATCAGGTAGGAAATAACGTGGTATTTTTAATTCTGTAATTGCAAAGATCATTATTTAGGTGATTTAAATGACCATACTTTTTAGAAAGGGCCAGCAGCTATTTCAATACTGCTATTTTAATAGAATACCCTGGGTGTCATAAAGTTCCATGTCTGGCGTAACTCATAATTAATTGACTTAAGAATTTTAGTTACAACCAAAATGCATTACCCAGGGTTCATGATCTCTTCCAACTCATGAAACAAATTTTAATCAAGACAGAAATGAAATACATTTTTGCAAAGGTGCTTATTCAAAGGGCTAGGAATGTATGATGTAATAGGGGAAATATATTACTCATGTTTACACCTGGTTGATTATTATCTACAGAATAATAAAAGTGAAAAATTATGTCAGCTGACATATGTAATTTTATTAATTTATTTCACAAAATAAATAAATGTCCTCCTAAAACAAGAGACTGTTTTAGAAACCACAGTAAATCTAAAAGGAATATTTAAAACTATGTAAACCCACACTCAAATTTTCAGAAAATCACCAAATAATCTATTCTCTTAGAAGAGAGAGTCTCTCCCTTTAACTTAACAGCACCATCCCATCCAATCATGTTTATAAATTCTCATTAGGGCTGAAAAAAAGTTCCTTGAATAAAATATTTATTAATATCTCAAGCTTAGTTCTTGCCTTATGATAGTAGTTGGCATTAGTAATAAAGCCAAAATAACTGTGAAACCATCTACTATCTTCTTTTAAATCTTTTTGGTTTTCCCTTCCTTAAGCCCAGAAAGCATGTTTGTTTTGGAAGCAACTGGCAAACAGTACAAAAGGAGAACTTAAAGTGAATGATTAATGATCAAGGAAAAAATGTAAAATCACATCAGCTGATAAGTGGCTGACTAACTCAAGGTTGAAGAATGTGAGGGCATTGTGGCAAAGCTGAAGAGCAACATTTCTTTTGCTGGTAAATGACAGGCATGAGACACCGCATCACACTCTTAGATGTCCAAAAGCAAATCCATTGTTTTAGGTTTACATAACCAGCAAAGGTGATCTTTGAAAGTCACTGAAAACAGATTCTAAAAAGCCATGTTGCAAACAACTACATGTATATAACTGTAAATACTATTTACAGCTATGGTATATAGCTGTTTTCATGGTTGACATAAGAAATTCTATGGTACTCCTTAATAAGTAGTGTAACTTAAAATCTCTAAGCAAGGGTAATACAGTTCCATGAATTGAATCTAAGGAAATGGCCTACATCATCATATACTGAAAATGAGTAAGAGAAACACTAGGACAATAAGCTTTGATCTCAGAACTTTAACAAAATTATTGAGTTCACTAATCTTGTTCTCACTTCTTTGTTATAGAGACATTAACAGCCTACCCTTTTCCTAATTGAGGAAGTCAAAGATGAAAGAAAAATCAATAAACATTGAAAAAATATAATTTGTTTAGTGGTGTACTGAAAATTAACCATGAAAATGGGCAAAGCCAAGATATACTGCAAAGGCAAATCATACCGAGCTTGTCTTGGAATGTTGCCATGCTCAGTTTATCATCTTACTTTTAGGGAAGCATGGGTGGTTGTGAGGGGGGCTCTGCATGGGAGTAAGAGAGAAGCATAAATAATAGCTTCTTTTAGCTACCATCTCCCCATAGCAAAATTTACATTTATCTTTCACTCTATAAACAAATACTACACTAGAGCTTTTAACAATTTTATTTTTACATACAATTAAGATGGACAAATATGATGTGGTGTTCTTAAGCATGTGCCTCAAAGGCCTACAACTAGAGGAAGTATAACTGGCCAAGGGCTCAAGCTGCTGAGCTCTGAAATCCATTGTTGAATTTGCATAGAGTCCACATTTCCCACAGGCACCTCCCAACCCACGCCTGAGCACAGCAGGGATACCAAAGCAGACCCATTCCTGGGACATATGGGACTCCTCTGATGATCAAATTTGTCCAGGAGACTCCCAGATGCCCTTGCCTGGCAACTGTAGTTATTCAATCATTATCTTTGGGGAAAATAAGACATTGTTAATATTGAGTTGTTAAAGGCCAGGTTGCTGCATAAACACCAAAAATTACACAGTGGGAAACTCAGTTTTAAGATAATTTTCAACTTCCTAATATGGTCCCAGGATGTTGAACTATAGTGAATAGATTAAAACTACAGAGAGATAGATTTTTGTTCAATATAAGTATGACCTCATAGTCAAAGATATCTAAAAGTAAAATGGGCATTCTAATCCTCTTAATCACTCTTTGATAATGGTAACATCCCCATTTTACAGAAGAGGAAAGACTCGGCTTGGAGAAGCCAAGTTCTCAGGGGTATACAGCTTTAAGGACAGAGATACTATTCCAACTTTGATCTTGCTCACCGTTTCCACAATACCAGTTAGAAGAAATACCTTTCATGAAAAGATACCAAATGCACATGCATCAGCCATAATCAGGTGGTTGGACTATGTGGTGTATAAAAACACTTCTAGTGCTAAACTTTGATGAATTGTATGCTTAGAATTCACTTCATAATACAATATCTCCTTTATTTTGTATAAGACACACATTATTTTTCATGTCTTGTGAAACAAGTAAATCTACAGACCCAATTTAAATTTTCGTTACAGTTATTCAAATGCTCAGGTAAGACTATGCCCTTTTAAAATTTAATAATAGAAATTAATATCATCAAGTGGGTATCTTTCCTAATAAGCAAAGCATAAATGATGATATACAAATCCTAAACAATAAATATTAAATTAATATAATATAATGCCTTGAAAAAGTGAAATATTAGACAAATATCTATAAAATTTGTACTAATATTTTTAGAACTTTTTTTCTGGTGGGGATGGGGGATGGAGTTCCACTCTTGTAGCCCAGGTTGGAATGCAATGGCATAATCTTGGCTCACTGCAACCTCCACCTCCCAGGTTCAAGTGATTCTCCAGTCTCAGCTTCCCAAGTTGCTGGGATTACAGGCACCTGCCACCACGCCTGACTAATTTTTGTATTTTTAGTAGAGATGGGGTTTCACCATGTGGGACAGGCTGGTCTTGAACTCCTGACCTCAGGTGATCCGCCTGCCTCAGCATCCCCAAGTGCCAGTATTACAGGTGTGAGCCACCGCACCTGGCTTAGAATTTTTAAAGTAAAATACTATTAAGCAAGGCCACAAAACCAGAGGTATAGATCCAGTTGATATCATCTAAATTTTCCATTGATCTGACCAACAAGACTCCTGTATCAGCCCCAACCACCACTGAACTTTGAACATTGTCACCCTCACTTAGCTCAAATAATAATGTGGTTGAAAGTCAGGTCATGGCAGTATTTGGAAATGAAATAGCAAAACACCTTTAAATCAAAGCTCTGTTTACAAATTTAAAGCCACTAAATTCCACTGATGCCTCTTGTCTCTCACTGTCAAGCCCCAAATAAACTGCTTCCTCTAATCACTAACCTTCTTTCACAATCTCTCACTCACACAGCTATGCATTTTTTCCCATTTGGTTCATGCTCTCCACCCTACCACACTCCTTTTAATGTCCTTCTCAACCTTGTCCGTCGTACACTCTGTGACTACCATTTTTTAATAAACAAACTTCCTTATTCCTAACCGAGACATTATGTTGTCTACAAATTGTTTTCTCCTTGAAAGCCTGATTTATATAAGTCATTGTCTTCATATATTCAGACCAAGATAGAGGCTCAGAATAATCTTACTTCCATTTTGTGGCTTTTGTATCATTACTTTTCCACCTTCATGCAGAAAATTCTTTTTCACTTATATTCACCAATCTGTATCACTCTGAATACTAGGACTCATCAGCTTTTAGGTCAGTCCTTCAAAACCCATTTCTCCTGATTCCAAAATCCCACCAAATCAATATTGATAATCAATACCTATGCACTACAATCAATAATCTATCCATAGAATTAATGATCTCTACTTCAACTTTCATTTCAGAAAACCATTTCCCACTTGGATCTCGTGGCCACTCTGAATGCCTCTATCACTAGAGGCTTAAACATTGATGTTCTACTTACCAATTAATTCCCTATATTTCATGCAATCTAAAATATTTTATTTCTATCAATCCTGTTCTGGAATCCTCTTGAGACTGGTTAGTCTCTTGACACATTTTCTCCCAAACTATGAACCATGTTTTAGCCTCACTTTTTTCTTTATTCAGCTGCAATGTTAATCTTCACTCAAATATCAGTTACACTACATCACGGTAAATCTATCTTGAGAAAATTACATACCTGGATCCTTAGCTGGTTTTTAGAAAGTGGGAACAATATTTTTTCCTCATAGAAAAAAAAAGGTTTAAATGTGGCAACATATGTAATGTGCTAAGCACAATTACTAACACATCATATGTACTCAATAAATAATAATATCATCTATAATCAATCACTAACAATCTCAAGTCCCCCATGCCTGTGTTTTCTTTCAACAAGAATTCTCAAAATTCTAAACTTGGAATGGATTATGCAAGTACTGCACTAAATAGAGCAAAAGGAAATGGATTAATTGTATAGATTGATACCACTACATATTCATATATTTCAATTTCAGCAGGACCCCAAGGCCTGTTCTGTAAGCTCTTCACACATATCTTTGTATCTTCCTCTCCTCCATTAAAGTTCTAACATTATCTGTTATCTTTAAGTACCCTAAATATCCTCAATCACCTCCTGCAGTTGACCTGGCTTCTTATTGTTATTGTTCTCATTGTTGTTGAGACAAAGTCTCACTCTATCACCCAGGTTGGAGTGCAGTGGCACAATAATGGCTCACTGCAGCTTTTACCTCGCCAAGTTCAGGTGATCCTCCCACCTCAACCTCCAAAATAGCAGGGACTACAGGCACGTTCCACCACATCTGACTAATTTTCATATTTTTTTTGTAGTGACCATGTTTTGCAGTCACCACGTTGCCCAAGCTGATCTCAAACTCCCGGTGTCAAGCAATCCTCCCGACTAGACCTCCCAAAGTGCTAGACTTACAGGAATGAGCCACACACCCAAGTGACCTGGCTTCTTATTTAAATAAAAAATTAATGCCATCAGATCAGGCATGAACTCCCACAACATCTTCGTTACCTGTGCACACTTCTGTATCTCTATTAGTCCTTCATTCATTCTCTTCTGCTTCTGCAGTGTAAGTGGACCCCTTTCTGGTCACCAAACACAACTTTACCTGATGTGATCATTTCTTCATGAACTTTACAGTGTATTAGTACATTCTCAAGTTGCTATAAGGACATACCCGAGACAGATAATTTATAAAGGAAAGAGGTTTAATTGACTCACAGTTCCACAGGGCTGGGGAGGCCTCAGGAAACTTACAATCATGGTGGAAGGGGAAGCAAACACATCCTTCTTCATGTGGCAGCAGAAAGGAGAAGAATGAGAGCTGGACGAAGAGGGAAGTCCTTTATAAAATCATCAGATCTCATAAGAACTCACTCACTATCACAGGAACAGCACAGGGGTAAGAGCCCCAAGATTACATTACCTCTCATCAGGTCCCCTCCCGTGATACATAGGGATTGTGGGAACTACAGTTCAAGGTGAGATTTGGGTGGGACACAGCCAACCATATCATTCCACCCCAACCCCTCCCAAATCTTATGTCCTCACATTTCAAAGCACAATCATGCCCTTCCCAACAGTTCTCCAAAGTCTTAACTCATTTCAGCACTAACCCAAAAGTCCAAGTCCATAGTCTTATCTGAGACAAGTCAAGTCTCTTCTGCCTATGAGCCTGTAAAATCAAAAGCACATTTGTTACTTCCTAGATACAATGGGAATACAGGCATTGGGTAAATACACCCATTCCAAATGGAAGAAATTGGCCAAAACAAAGGGGCTACAGGCCCATGCAAGTCTAAAATCCACTAGGTCAGTCAATAAACGTTAAAGTTCCAAAATGATCTCCTTTGACTTACTCCATGTCTCACATCTGGGTCACAATGATGCAAGAGGTGAGCTTCCATGGCCTTAAGCAGCTCTGCCCCTGTGGCTTTGCATGGTACAGCCCCCCTCCTGGCTGTTTTCATGAGTTGGAGTTGAGTGCCTGCGGCTTTTCCAGGTGTACGATGTAAGCTGTTGGTGGATCTACCATTCTGGGGCTGGGGGATGGTGGCTCTCTTCTTACAGCTTCACTAGGCAATGCCCCAGTGGGGTCTCTGTGTGGGGCCTCCAACACCACATTCATCTTTTGCATTGCCCTAGCCCTAACAGAGATTCTCCATGAGAGGTCCACCCCTGCAGTAGACTTCTGCCTGGACATCAAGGCATTTTCATTCATCCTCTGAAATCTAGGTGGAGGTCTCCAAACCTGAAATCTTATCTTCTACGCACCTGCAGGACGAACACCATGTGGACACTTCCAAGCCTTGGGGCTTGCACCCTCTGAAGCAATGGCTTGAGCTGTACCTTGGCCCCTTTTAGCCATGGCTGGAGTGGCTGAGACACAGAGCATCAAGTCTTGAGGCTGCACATAGCAGGGCAGGTCCTGGGCCCAGCCCAAGAAATGATTTTTCCCTCCTAGGCCTCCAAACCTGTGATGGAAAGGACTGCTGTGAAGGTCTCTGACATGCCCTGGAGGCATTTTCCCCAGTCTTGGTGATTAACATTTGGTTCCTCATTTTACCTATGCAAATTTATGTAGCAAGCTTGAATTTCTCCTCAGAAAATGGGTTTTTCTTTTCTACCACATTGTCAGGATGCAAATTTCCAAACTTTTATGCTCTACTTCCTTTTGAATATTTTGCCACTTAGAAATTACTACCACCAGACACCCTAAATCCTCTCCCTCAAGATTAAATTCCACAAATCTCTACAGCACGGCCAAAATGCTGCTGGTCTCTTTGTATAGCAAGAATGACTTTTACTCCAGTTCCCAACAAGTTCCTCATTTCCATCTGAGACCACTTAAGCCCGGACTTATTACTATCAGCATTTTGGTCAAAGCCATTCAACAAGTCTCTATAAAGTTCCAAACTTTCCCACATTTTCCTGTCTTCTTCTGAGCCCTCCAAACTGTTCCAACCTCCGCCTGTTACCCAGTTCCAAAGTTGCTTCCACATATTTGGGTATCCTTATAGCAGCACACCACTCTATGTGGTTCTAATTTACTATATTAATCTGTTCTCATGCTGGTATAAGGACATACCCAAGACTCAGTAATATATAAAGGAAAGAGACTTAATTGACTCACCATTGCACAGGACTAGGAGGGCCTCAGGAAGCTTACAATCATGGTAGAAGGGGAAGCAAACATGTCCTTCTTCACTTGGCAGCAGGAAGAAGAATGTGAGCCAAGCAAAGGGGAAGTCCCTTATAAAACCATCAAATGTTGTGAGAACTCATTTACTATCATAAGAACAGCATGGAGGTAAAAGCCCCCAAGATTAAATTACCCTCCCACTGGGTCTCCCCACAACATGTAGTAATTATGGGAACTACAATTCAAGATGACATTTGGGTGGGGACATAGCCAAACCATATCAAATGGTTTTGCTATATGATCTGACCCTATACCATTGCTTTATTCTCTTTTAACATCATGCCTTCCCTTGCACTACATCTAATAATAACACTGAACTAATTTAACTTTCTAGTCTGAATAGATGTCAGTGCCTATTAAGAAATCCTCTAACTCACCTTTCTGTTGACCAAGCTCCTACTTATTCTTCAAGACCCAATTTAAGGGTTTCTCCCCTGTGAGAGTGGTACACAAGAAAGACATAAGAGATAATGAAGAGTACTAACAGGATAAGGAAATTCCAGGAAAAACAATAATAGGGAAGATTCATAATGTCTAGAGTTGATAAATGATAATAGGTTTCAATTATGATATTGGATTTCATGCTTAACTTCTATCTTTCACATACATTTTTACTTACTTCATGAAAATCATTTCAACCACATTCTAATAGCATTAACAAATAGAGTCTTAAGCCTCTCAGGTTTGCAGATAATTACAAAAATGTCTCCAACTGTCAGGAAATTATGTTTTCTATCTGTTACAAAGAAATTTTGAAAGGGGAGGGAGGAACGAGAAGTAAAGTTACAACACACATTTGTTGGTGAGAAAATAAAAACCAAATAAACAGAACATTGACTTAGAAATTTTTTTGCAATTGAAAATTAGTTAAGTACCAGTTATTTATGTTATTATATTACAGGTCCAAGTTAGCTTCCAAAACTAAAACGTAAGACCTTATAACTGTTCTCAGTTTTGTTTTTTGTTTCTGAGAAAGAGTCTCACTCTGTTGCGCAGGCTGGAGTGCATTTTCTTGGCTTACTGCAGTTTCCACCTCCCAGACTCAAGCAAGTCTCCTGCCTCAGCCTCCCATGTAGCTGAGATTACAGGCATGCACCAACATGTTTGGCTAATTTTTGTATTTTTAGTAGAAATGGGATTTCACCATGTTGACTGTTAGGCAGGAATCTAGATCCAACATGGCGGTATCACCAGGCATGGCAGGCACTTTATTAGGACTTCCCGCCCTTCACTTCCTGCTAAGACTCTCAGCGGGCGAAAAAAGCCGGAGCCCACCAAAAAAACCCCCGTTCTGCACAAGCTCCTGGAGGCGTCATTCCTCAGAAATCGAAACCTAACTCAGGAAAACTGAAACCTACAAACCCCGCCTACCTCGCCCTATAAGAGGCCCCCCATACCCGCCCCAAGCGCAACTTCCTGAGCCCTCCTCCGGGGGCCCAAGAAAGGCTACCTCTGTTCTCATCTGCCTCCTGTCTTCTTGCTGGGCTTCCCATTACATTACATTGACCAGGCTTATCTCGAACTCCAGACATCAAGTAATACACCTGCCTCAGTCTCCCAAAGTGCTGGGATTACAGTCATGAGCTACTGTGCCTGGCCAAGACTTTATAACTTTTGATGTGTACTAAAGTCAGGGTCTAGGTTGTCATTAACATCTAGCAAAGTTTCACACAGTTTTGCTTTACTTTGTTTGTATTTTTTTGTTTGTTTTTTATTTATTTTGACCACCCAGCTTTATTAAGTTCTGAATGAAATAAATTCTCCTGTTATATTACTATTTTGATTTTATGCCAAATGCTATCAATATCTTAAGCCTAATATTCAAACTTATCAAATATCGTATCCATATTTCCAACTCAAAATCTGCCATATGCTCAGAGTTGCAGCAGGACAGACACTGCTTTTTAAAGGGCAACCTAAGAGTTATCTCCATGGATAATTATGCTCTTTTGCGAACTGATGTAGGTCATTGTTGAAATAGTTTCAAAGTCACCCTCCAAAACTGAAATACAGATGTGACATTTGGTAAATGTTCAGAGCCTATTGAAGTGTAACACCATGATTTTCTTCAAGAATACCACACAGTTTGCCAAAATTTTCTCTGTGCTGTGGAAAGGCTGCTAGAAGACCAATGTTTTCAAACTGTTCAGCTTGATTACACTGGTGTGGTACCATTTATCTAAAGCTATTTTAAGCATCTTCTTGAATTACAGTAAGCTATATTGTAAATCTAATTACATTTGCCCACAGGGAAGTAAGTACATAAGAAGCCTGCTCTGTAATCTACTTAATAAAAGGCACTCCAGTTTTCTTCACAGCATTTATCAAAAATTGTCATTATACAGTTGTTTATATTTCTAATGCCAGTCTCTTCCACTGTAACTTCCATGAGGATATATGGATGTGTTACGTATGTAGTACCTAGCAGTGCCTAGAGGGCCAATAAATGTTTGATGACTGAATGAACAAATGAATAACCATGTAAGAGACAACTAGATTTATAGACATTTATGCTTACCACTTTCAACTTGTGCAGAAAACTTATATGTATATTAGAGACTCTTGGGGTCATACTGCAGAGTAGTGTAAGTAGTTTTTCAATTCAAATGGAATGGATTTAATGTCAGAACTGTTATTTAATAGTTCTATGATCAAAGACAATTGGATTGAGCTTTCTTACCCACTGTTTCCTCAACTGTAAAATGTGAATAATTACATTGGAGTAAGTATTAAAGTTAATGCAAATGAAAGTATGTATGCAACATAGTCCGTGGCAGAAAGTAAAGTCTAAATCAAGGAAGTAATTTACTAATATCATTAGTAAAATATCATTTACTAATATTTTATACAGAATCTAAGTGAATTATATTAATCTAAATTAATTATCCAAGTGCTTTTAAAAATTGACAACATAAATGTCTTCTGAGGATATGCTGGCAGTGATAACTCATCAATAATTTATGGCTGTAAAATAAACTTTCCAACATCCTTTGTGCCTGTATTCCCAATTACTATAAGGTTTTTCAACAAGTTACTTTCAACTAAGTTTCAGAATTCTTTACTCTGTGCACAATTTCCAAATTCTTCACAACAATTATGGAATCTATCTCTACTGAACTCCATAAAGACAATTTTAATTGATGGTTACTCAGTTCTCTAGTCTACATTGCATGTTCTTCCTTAAGCAATTTTTATTTCATTATTGCCCATTCATTCTATAACTTTGACTACTATCACAGTGGGAAAAGCCATCATCACTGAATCGTGCTCTCTCTTCTGGACTATACCTTCCTTGAGGCTCTATCCTCTGCATGAAGAATCAGATCCATCTTCATTCTTAACTTTTATTAATCCACTAATCCAATGTAAATTTACTGTGCACTGTCTGTAAGACAGGTACTGTGTTATACTTTAGAGTTACAAAGAGTAACATATAAAATCCTGAGTATCAAAAAGGTCACAATCTAATAGGAAATGCAAATGAAGAAACATAATTATGAAAACTATGGTAAGCGAAATAAATACGTGCATGATTTTATGGGAACACTAAGAAAGGATATCTAATCACCCTGGAGTGAATAAAGGACAGAAATAGGTTCCAGAAGAAAAGAATGGTTAGAATAATTCTTAAAGGATAAGGAGGAATCAATGGGCTCAAAGGACTACAGGTAAAGACTTCCAAGCCTGAGGGTCAGAACGAAGCATGGAAACAAAGGATAATGAATCTGTATAGGAAATGCTAACAGAGCAATTCATTTTGAAACACTTGTTAGATCATCTGTGCAGTTTACAAACTTTGTCTCCAGAATGCAAATGTATAAGAAAGGACTTAATTTAGATTGTGTTTAAATTAAAATGAATTAGCATTATAATTTTTTAATTGATACTTTTTTGTAACACTATATAAAACAATATTAGGAAACATATGGTTTGCTAGATGCTACTCAGTGTTTCAGGGCACATAGATACAGTTTTGATATTCCGAAATGATGAAGTATTACCACCACTATTACACATCTTCCCACCAAGGACAAACTCTACACTGCCTTATTAATGACATCTAGGAAAGGGCCACAAAGACATTCTATGAAAGGAAGTGATACACATTGAAAAGTACAATGAATAATGGTTCTTTAAGCCTTAGACTGTAGACGAGCATCAGAATTGGCTCCCTTCGTTCACTGATGGAAAAAGTAAAAAACAGTGATATCCAATAATGTTAAGCAACTCTCCCCAAATTAGAAATATCCATGTAAAATGGCTCCCTTCAATGTAAATATTAGAAAAGTTACAACAGCAATATTTTGTACAACATACTAATTTTGTTCCTATGCTGATACATGCTAAAAAAAATAGGCCTAGAAACTATTGCACAATTATCATATATATTTGGACCCATCAAAAAAGTGTGGCTTATAAATTAACTATTTTTATATCCTATCAAAGCAGAAACTTCACTTTTCGTTCAGCACGGTAACCCCACCAAAAGCAAAGTAAGTTCTTAAGAATTATTTTTGAATGAATGAGTAAATGAACACATACCATGTATAAGAATAACTCTGGAGAATTTGGCAGTAAATGAACACAAAATGTCTCTGCCCTAGTAAGGAATACAAACACATTAAAAAGATTGCTTTGTATCAATTAAATTTAAAAAGGATTATAAGAATAAGACATAGTGGAAACTGGTTCTTTAGCTTGTGTGACAAAGGAGGCCTCTGGGATGGAAGAGTTGGTGATAGGATAGAGATTTACCTAGGTAACTACTTTGTATGTGCTATTTCATCATTTCTCACTACACCATTTCCTGGCAGCTATTACATCTCCAATTTATAAAGCTTAAGGAGTTAAATAAGATTTTTAAACAACATGTATGTATAGACATATAAACACATATATATTTTTTAATTTTCTATACAAACATTGCCTTCAAGGTTTTGTTCAACTAGAAACTTTTTTAAGTGTTCAATTTGACCACGTAAGTCATTTTTTATATATGCAGTTCCTCTGAAAAATATCTATACAACATAAGTTTTAAAATTCTTAAGGGAACTTTGACAAAACCCCAAAATATTTTCTTTTTTTAATGTTTTGGAAAATACATTTAGAATATCAGACCCTTTATGAGGTTTCCAAGATGAAGGATGGGTATTTTCAGTTGTTAATACATGGCAGCACTTGTTTTTGATAGGGGCTGTGAACAACTTTCATTGCATCTGTCAATCAAATGGTAAAAAAGGAAAAAAATCATTGAAAAAAAGTCCTACACAATTGCAAATACATGGGATGATAAATGGTTTTAGTAGTAAACAGTGGCATGGATCCTCTTGTTATCTGGATAGATAGAATTCAAGACTATTTTAGGAAAAGCACTACTTTTTTTTTCAGAATATCAGGTATTTAATTTCTCGTAGAAAGCAAAAATAACAATCCTAATGTTTGGAAAAGTGGAATTCTAAATTATTTTTTCTCTGAGGTGGCATAAATTTCAAGTTAACCCAAGATTTAATTTTAAATGATAAAACAGGGACATTCGCCAAAATTTAAATAGGACACATAAGTTCTAATCACAAAATGTCCCCAAAAGTCAAATATTAAAACATAAGAGTAAATTGCAAATTCCCTTTTGTTCTGCTTACTAATTGTGTTCAGTCTAATGTCTTCTTCGTTTCTAGCAACATTCCTGAGTTTCCTTACAACCATTTAAATTTGTCATGTGGCTGAGAAACAGTTAAAACTGTTAATGCTGCTCCAGGTACTGGGAAGATGACATGCCTAGAGGGAACATGGAGGCTCTGTACCCCCATCCACACCATGTTCTGTGCATCTCTTCCATGTGACTATGTCTGAGTTATATCCTTTATAATAAACTGGTAACTATAAGAAAATGTTCCCTTGAGTTCTGTGAGCTGTTCTAACAAATCATTGAACCTGAGGAAGGAGTTGGAATCCCTAATTTGTGGCCATGTTGGACAGAAGTTGTGGGAGATTTAAGGACATACTACATGTGATTGGCATCTGAAGTATAGAAATGTATTTTAAGACTGAGTCTTTAACCTGTGGAGTCTGCACTAACTCTGGGCCATTAGCATAAGAATTGAGTTAAATTGTAAGACACCCAGACTTACTAGACAAAATTGGAGAATGGTAGGCAAGGGAAAAATTATCACATATTTGGTGTCAGAAGGGTTGTGTGTGTGTGTAGATAAATAGTAGTTGGCCAGGTATGCTGGCTCATGCCTGTAATCCTGGCACTTTGGGAGGCCAAGATGGGAGAATTATTTGAGCCCAGGAGTTGAGACTAGCTTGGGCAATATCGGGACACCCCCGTCCCTACAAAAGATACAAAAAAAGTAGCCAGGTATGGTAGCTTGCATCTCTCATCCCAGCTACTTGGGAGGCTGAGGTGGGAGGACAGCTTGAGCCCAGGAGTCAGCGGCTACAGTGAGCTTTGATTGTACCGCTCTACTCTAACCTGGGCAACAGAGTGAGATCCGGTCTCAAAAACCAGAATGACAAAAAAGAAGCAGTAGTTTTCATTTTTCCTTTTAATCACTTTGATTATACAGCATGACTTCAACCCCCTCATTGTTACAAAGAGTTTTATATTGTCGTTTTAGGTTGCTTTTGTGTTTGTTTTATTGCTTATAAACAGTAATATCTGTAAAAACATTATAAGGGGAGAAATAAGAAAGGACCAAAACAACACACTGTTTTGTATCAAACAAAAATGATGGAGTAAACTAAAAAATGATTTTCATAATAGAGAAGGATAAAGCCAAAGAATGATGGTAACAATTATATGACGGTTATGAAAAATTAGCTCTCAACTCCTAAAACAGATGTTGAAATTGCTAAAAAAAAAAAAAAAAAAAAAACTTTGAAAAAAAATAATCAATGAAGTTTTAAAGGATTATTCAAGTCAAAAGCCCATCCCCAAAAGATTATATGGTTTGCTCATGCATGTATTACTCAGTTTATATTTCCCAATGAAAGATACAAACGGAATAGGATTGCAGCTATTAAATTAAAATTTAATGTTTACGAACTAACTATTCTGGCTCAAATCAGATTCAACTATTAAGATACAATGCAGCTCACATGTTAATAGTAAAGGTGTAATAATCCCTCAGGATACATAAAAATACATAAACTCTTCTCATAATTTGATATCCATATAAGTACTTAGTATCATGCTTCCTGTGTTAATTGTAGGCCAAAATAGCTAACAGAGATTCTCGTCTCTGATAGAAACCTATAAAAACCTTTTCCTAGAAAATTATCATGAAAGATATTTTATTTTTTATTTTATTTTTTTTTATTTTAATTTATTATTATTATACTTTAAGTTCTAGGGTACATGTGCATAACGTGCAGGTTTGTTACATATGTATATTTGTGCCATATTAGTGTGCTGCCCCCATCAACTCGTCAGCACCCATCAACTCGTCATTTACATCAGGTAAAACTCCCAGTGCAATCCCTCCCTGCTTCCCCCTCCCCATAATAGGCCCCGGTG
>NW_016803630.1:134556-135813 GCF_001698545.2 Rhinopithecus bieti | reverse complement strand
AAAAAAAAAAAAAAAAAAAAAAACAGAAAGAAAATGATAAATGAGCAGGGAAGCCTCAAGGAGACAGAGGTGAAAATGACTAGTCACTATAAAATATCAGATTATTAGATTTAAAATATCTGGCAGAAAAAAATCCTTTTGTCCCAAAATGCATTTTACTAGTTTCTTTTGAGCTCTGGGCATGTAGGCAGCACACGACAGATTTGAGAATAACACTTTGTGGTATCCTAAATTTATGTACTTTTTAAAAATTTAAATATGTGTGACATGTTTCTTTCTTTCTCTTTCAATGTGCACATGAAAGGAGCAGTGAAGGGACTGCTTCTTTTACTAAAAGCAGTCAGAAGCTAAAGCAAAGATAATCTTTCTACTAAGCCAGAGCAGGAAGCTAGATTTACATTTGAATCATGTGACATGGTGACAGTTTCTTTTTTAATACTCAAAGGGTAGAAACTCATTATTCTTAACGATTTTCTGTTTAAAGAAATGAGCTAAAAGGTCAGAGGTACTTGACTTTTACAGGTCCATAATGGAAATAAAAACAAAACTTTCTAAATTATGGGAAATCTGGAATTATTTTCTCATAATCTACATACTACATGAAAAGGAACATATCAAGTTGATATGCTTAAGGATTAGCATCTGGATTATCACAGTGTGCCCAGCACTACATAAAACTGGTATAACACTGGAATTTCTAATCTTAAATTCATGTAATCAAATTCATCATATATCTCCAAAAGTATGTGCTACTTATTGTCTCTCCAGCTGAATTTGTCCACCACTCTTATAATTCTGCAAATTGCAATATCTGATAATAAATTCCTATTTTAAAACATATTAGCTCGGTGTGGTGGCACACACCTGTAGTCACAACTACTTGGGAGACTGAGGTAGAGGACTGCTTGAGCCTGAATAGTCAAGACTGCAGTGAGCTGTGATTGTGCCATTGCACTCCAACCTGGGCAACACAGTGAGAACCTGTCTCAAAATAAATAAATAAATAACTTCCTATTTTGTGCATATGTTTTTGTCACCAAATGTAAAAAAAAGTATGGTGCCTGAACATTCTATAGAATAACTTAATCAGAAAAGGCCTAAAATACTTTTGTTCCATACATTAGAAAAAAAGAGGATAATAATTTAACTTCAATTTTCAATGATGAAAATTTTCTACATTAATGTTTTCCTCTTTGATTGTTTCTTGACATTAATGCTGGGAAAATAAATTCATCTGAGGGAAACAGAAAGTGTTCT
>NW_016803630.1:89103-133968 GCF_001698545.2 Rhinopithecus bieti | reverse complement strand
TTCAAACAGATAAAAATGAGTTTCGAACTGTTGAAAATTCATGAATTTGTTTCTAGATTATTAAGTGGAAAAAAATGGTGTTCAAGTAATTAATTAGTAAAGTAAAGGATATTTTAATATTCTCTAATGGCAAAAGCATTAGATTGTTTTCTCATTTATTGCATTGCATGATTTGTAATGTGTTCTATCATAAGCTCACTTTGTATATAAAACTGAGGAATTTGTTTCAGCCAGCTTTCCAATGGAAAGAGAATTGAGGAAATAAGTCAACAAGGCAATCAATGTTAATAAGGGGCAGAAATTCAAGCTCCGATAGTACATTTTGTACCTGTACACAGCAGAGAACTTTCCAATTAGGGCCAACAAGTAGCAAGCTGATAACTCCAAGCTGAGATTTATAGGGAGAGGTCAGCAGCATGTAATGAGAATTTGGAGCACATACATCCAGCTGTAACACCTTTAGTATAAGTATAGTTTCTAATGGCAAAAGCTAATGGCTGCATGACAATAATAAATAATGGGGAGAGAATATTCTAGCCATAGGCCTCAGAAAAAGAACTGTGGTGGCATTATACAATTTTCACTAACACTAGAAGAAAGAATAGTTCTAAAGGGGTAGTTGCATTCTCAAGTGCATCAGCTCAACTAGAATGTGGAAACCATAATAGGCAAGAAACAACATTTCCTTGAATTCTCCCCTTCTATCCTTTTTTTCAATATAATTTTATCTAAAATATCCTTGCAGGGAAAACAAAAGAAATAAATCATTTCCCACTTTTATCTTTAAAACAAGATAAACTTGTTTTAATTTACAAAAATTCTCTACTTGGCCAAACTTTAGTCAGACTCTTAAGCCTTTTCCAAGGCCCATCTGTGCACTTTCTTGTAAAATCCAGTTTTAGCAAAGAGCCCTGCTAAGTCGCTTTAGCAAGAACCTTACATCTTTGATGTAGGATTGCCCTGGCTCTTCATCCTCCACCATCCCTCAGGTGATATCTGACCACCCTGGCCTATCTTCAGTAAGAATCTCATTAAGGTTGGTTTGGCCAGAATCCCCCTTATCCCAAAAGTTTCTTCTTATTAATTTTCCACCTACTAACCCCTACCCTGCTCTTTGGCTATGAATTCTCACTTGCCCAATCTCTCTCACCAACTCTAATATACAGTTGCAATGGTTTCCCATACCTATGGTAACAATATTAAATAAAGTCTTTCTTACCAAGCTTTAACAAGTAATATTGAATAATTTTTTTCTTTAACACAGTAAACAACACTTAAAAGCACTGGAATTTATCTGGCACTTATCGTGTACCTACCAGTATAATCTCAGTGTGCTCATAATGCACAGTGTGCATAGTGCTACCACCTGGAGGTACTCTGTACCATCTACAAGGCCATCTACAGGTAGACCTGAAGTAGTATGTAAGAAAGGATTCCAGAGTTGGCAGATTTGGAATCAAGTGATCCTAACCATGTGACTATGGACAAGATAATGAACCAGGTTGTTTTAGTTTCCATATCCATAAAATAGGGATAATGTTAGTAATCATCACTAAGGGTTACTAAGCATTAAATGCAAATAAAATATACAGCACAATGCCTGGAAGAAGTTAGTGAGTGATATGGTTTGGCTCTGTGTCCCCACCCAAATCTCATCTCCCAACTGTAATCCTCATGTGTTGAAGGAGGGAGCTGGTGGGAGGTGATTGGATGGATCATGGGGCGGTTTGCCCCATACCATTCTCGTGATAGTGAGTGAGTTTTCAGGCGATCTTATGGTTTTTAAAGTGTGGCACCTCCCCTGACTCTCTCTCTTGTTGACATGGAATATGTGCCTTGCTTCCCCTTCGCCTTCCACCATGGTTGTAAGTTTTCTGGGACCTCCACATCCATGAGAAACTGTGAGTCAACTAAATCTCTTTTTTTTTTCTCATAAATTACCCAGTCTCTGGTAGTTACTTATAGCAGTATAAAAACAGACTAATACAGTGAGCTATTAAGCTGAATTTTTTAATTTGTTGTATTAATTATCAACTTTTGTAGTAAGTGCGGCAAAAAAAATGAAGCACCATACTTGGTGTCACATCTCTGAATGTGAAACACCTGGAACTGTAGGGATTGAACTCTATTGCTAAAAGTTAAGTGACAATATCTCTCTTATTTAAACTGTAGACTACATACAATACAATGTAGCTTTGTTATCTCATATGAACTGACATGATTAGTAGTCCATTAGTGTCTGATGTATCTGTGACTTTGGCAGCCATACTACACAAATTGCAGTTTCCAAAGTATCACAGCTTCCCTCAGAACCCAAGAAAATAGAATAGAGTAGGCTGGGGTAGAATTGATATTAGCAAATACAAATAGTACAAAGGAACTTTAACCAAAAAGACTGCCTAACTTTGTATAATGTAAATAAACTACAAGCACATGGAAGATTTTGAAGAATTTTACAAGGATAGGAAAATGTAACTCAAACTCTTGTCAGATCCACCTCCAGATGAACATCAGAATTATTATTCTTCAGTGCAACCAAGGCCTAGAAGTCGGATATATTATTAAGAGCAAAATAGATACCTCACCGTTTGGTAACTTTCACACAATCCCCAATTCTCCCTAACTCATCAGCCCAGTAATTCACAACAGTTTCTTTCCACAGCTCTCTTCAATCCCTTCTTCCCCAAGTGTGATTCAGCCACTTATGCACTGCCAAAAGTACACCTGTATTTAAAATTGCTACTTTGAATACAAAAAAAAGGCCACACTGCTGGCTGCTCCTTTTGGCATTTTACAAATAAAAAAATATGCTAAGTTATTCCAGTTGGATTGCCTTTCATCTTAACCGGGGGTGATACTGTCCCTCAGAGGATACTTGGCAATGCTTGGAAACATGTGGTTTTCACAATTGAGAGCATGCTACTGGCTTCTAGAGGACAGAGGTAGTGCCAGGACTAGGGCAAGGCACGGAAGGTGCCTAGGGCTGAAGATTTAAGGCGGCATTCAGGGTTGTGCAAGTACAGGATTAAAATTTACGAGCCCCAGAGAATGAATGCCTCCTTAAATATTGCACCCTAGCTGCCTCCCTTACCCAACCCTAGTCCCAGAACTGGGTAGACGCCAGGCATGGGGCTAAACCTCACCCATAAAAGGAACTATCCCATCCGAAATATTAATAGTGCTGAGGTTGAGAAAGACAGATTTTAAAAATCTAAAGAAAATCAGGGTTAGAAACTTTCAATTCCCTTTATTTTCCACCACTTTAAGTAACAAATCTAAAATCATACTTTGTTAAAAGTGCATAAAAGTCAAAGCAGATGAAATTCTAGCATTTAAGTTTAATCTTCTTTATTCCTATTTACATTGTATACAATGAAGTTACAATGAGTTCTACCCTTTCCTTTCTGTTCCATCTTCCCTCTGCTAGCATGTCGTTTACTCAACCCATCTACTTTTAAGGTATAGATGTAAAGATGTCTTCTAATTGACATCTTCCCATAAAAATGTGACCTCTCACTTCTCAGGACAAACAAATTATCATATTTGATTCTACTGTCTTAGGGTTTTTTAGTCTTACAGTAATTTATGTGCTTATTTATTTCTCCCCACCCTACTTCCCACATACAAACAAACATGCACACAAATACACACACGCTAATTTAAGCTACTTATGGGCATGAACCGTGCTTTTATATTTACTCTCCCAACCATCTCTACATGGAACGGTGCTTTAAACAAGTAGGACACTCAAACCAACGCGGGAACAGAAAACCAAACACTGCATGTTCTCACTTACAAGTGGGAGTTGAACAATGAGAACACATGGACACAAGGAGGGGAACAATACACATTGGGGCCAGGGTGGGAAAGAACATCAGGAAAAGTATCCAATTATGCTGGGCCTAATACCTAGGTAATGGGTTCATCTGTGCAGCAAACCACCATGGTACATGTTTACCTACGTAACAAATCTGCACATCCTGCACATGTACCCTGGAACTGAAAATAAAATAAAAATTTACAAAACCAAGTAGTATACTCAATGTGTTATAAATGGACTGATGAGGCAAGTATATATAATAATAGCTAACGGACAAAAAGAACCATAATATTCCCTGTAGGCTATATAAACATAATAGTGCATTACTAGGCCTTGTTGAGTCCAGTACCAATGCTCTTTTTCTAGCAGATATCTTCATCTATTCCAAGTCTGATGTCCCAGAATGTTTGAGATTTGTCTTCTGTAGATAACCAACTTGAATTCTGCAAAAGTACACGAGGGAAACTATTTTCTTCCCAAAGGCCTATTCTAGCAGCAGAAGACCCAATGTCTTTGCCTGAACTATGAGCTCCAATTCAAAAAGAAAATAAAATTATTAGTAACAGTTGGAGAAAGAACCTTGTAGTATAGGTAAAACTCTTCAGGATACCAAACTGATGCAGCTTGGAAGCACATTTCCATCAATCTCTACCTCACTCTTGACACTGTAACTATTCTAAAACACTTCTAATTTTGAATTTTAGCCAAAAATAAGCTGAGACTACCTAAGAGGTTAATATGTAGCTATAAATATCCCCTTTGAAAAAGAATACAATAGATATGCAGCAAATTTTTCAGTTGTTTGTCCTTTAAACAAATCTATTTTATGTTTCTAAATATGCAATTTGACATAAAGCAAATCGAAGGTCTTCTTCTTGTGAATACCATGAAACCACTGATTTTAATCATTTAATCTTATCAAGGAATTAGCTTAGCTTTTAACTAGCACCTGGAAAGATTAAACTCTAACTTTACAAACTTATTATGAAATAGTTATTGTATAAAAAATAACTGAGAAATTTGATGCATATATATTCCATTGACATAATAATTTTCAAAACTTGGGCTCAGAGATACTATGATAGGTCTTCTCATAGTGCAATTTGACTCTGTGCTAAATACGAATCATCTTGTTTAGTTCATAGCCATTAGGTGAAAGGAAGCTGACTTGTTTTGAGCACTCAGTGAGGGTGAGCCAAGTAATTTCCGTATGTGTTTCATTCAATACTTGTAACAACCCTGATGAAAGAGATTTCGCCAGACACATTTTACTCATGAGGAAACAGCCTCAAAGAGGTTTATTAAGTTGTCAGTTTTCATACCAGTGGTAAATAGCCAGTGCTTCTAAAGCATGATCTTCCAACTGTGTCTAACTACTACCATTTGCAAAATGTACTGGATTACATTTTGTCCCATGAAAGACAGAAAATCTGTTCATATCTTCAGAGTATTCCACAAGTGAACCAACACATGCAACTTAATGCTAAGCTGTAATAATGCTCAAGATCAGGACTATAAACTGCCCAAAGAGAAAATGTACCACACCAAGGAAAGTGACCACAACAGAGAGCCATCATTCTACTGAATTTTCAGTGATGTATTCAAAGAGAAAGAAGGAGAGTCAGGGCATATCACAATTACTACAATGCTAATCCAGTTCTCACTCCTTTGTTCTTCGTTTCAATAATTGTTGATTTGTGACTACTATGTATAGGACAATTTGTGCCTACTGCATAGAATAAAAGATTTAAAATGCTTTCTTTCTTCAAAAGTTTACATGCAATGAACACAAAATTTAAAGGGCAAGATAATACACAATGAGTTCCAGAAGCATGTTTCTATCAGTGAGAAAAATTTCAAAAGAGAAAAGAGATTCTTCCAGCTGGAGTCATCATGATAGCATCATTAAAATGGGTGGACTCTGAGTTGGACAGCTAAATATCAATAGGTACCCACAGTGAAAAAAAAAAAAAGTATACTAAATTGAGAAATCAAATGTTTAGACACAGAAAGTCATACAGCAAATTGTGGCAATGACAATAAAATCTGAAGGATAAGAATTCCTATTAGGCACATCCTCTTAAGTGCTTTATAGTGGAAGGCTTTTATAGCAATGGGTTATAATACAGTCTACCACTTCCATTTAAATGTTGCTTGTAAAAATATTTTATTTTCTTTCATTTTATTACTTATTAGTAGATAATTTTAATAGTTTAATGTATAACATGTATATATGAATATTGGCTATAACACAATAGCTAAACAAATATGAGAAGATAATATTTTAATAGGCACACAGCTTCTGAATAGAAGATTTTATTATAATTATTTGAGAAAACATTGCATGATTCCTGGATTCTCCAAGTACTGTTCTACCACTGCATATGGCAGAAATTGGGACAGATAGATACAGTTGGATGAAAAATTTTATGGACTGAATGTGTGTGTTCTCCCAAAATTCATACTTTTAAGGCCTAATTCCCAATGTGATTGTATTAGAAGGTGGAGCCTTTGGAAGGGGATTAGGTTTAGATGAGGTTGTGATGAGAGGGGTCTTCATAATGAGATTAATATCCTTATAAGAAAAGACCAGAGAACTTGCTGGCTTCTCCCAAGCCTATCATTGAGGACAGCATGAAGATGGCCATCTCTAAGTCAGAACAAAAGGGCCCTCACCAGGAACTGAATTGGCCAGCACCTTGATCTTGAACTCTCCAATCTCCAGAATTGTGAGAAGTAACTGTCTCTTGTGTAAGCTACCCAGTTTACAATATTTCATTATAGCAGCCCATGCCAACCAGATAAATGGATAAACTGACCTCGAAGCAACTGTAAATGAAGATTTTAAAAAGTCTTTTGAGAATCTAACATAGTCTTACGTGATTATTTCTAGCTATATCCCAAAGATTGGAAAATTCAATTCAGAGGTTAGGTGGGCCATTAATTAATTGATTCACTTATTTTGGCAGTAATTGAGAACCTTTCATATATTAGGCCCTGAACTAGGTACTGGACTAAAATATGCACGCACACACACACACACACGCACACGCACACATACACATGCGCAAAGAATATGATGGGTTTTTTCCCTCACCATATAACAGGGGAGACACACATATAAGCACATAATTGTATTCAAATGTGCTAAAAGCTACTAGAGGGATTGTTTATGGCTCTATGAAAGCAATGACTTATTCCTGTGGGAGTCTGGCATAATTCCCTACAGAAAGGGACAATTGAATTGAGTCATGAAGACAAGCACTTAGAGAAGAAGATTGGATAGGTCATTTCAGATATAAAGAGCAGAGTATTCAAAGACATAATTCTTGATGGAGGCTAGTATATGGCGGCCCTGAGGAACTGAGTGAGTGTTCAGAAGGGGCAAAATTTACACTAAAATATGTGATGAAATAAGATGTAAGATAATTTAAGATTTAAAAAGAGAGCTAAGGATTAAAGCAACAAATAGAGCTCAATATGGGCTTTTAAGCATGGCAGGAATAAGATTAAATTTGGTTTTTAGTAAAACTTCTTTGAGGGCAATGTGAAGAATTATAAAAAAGAAAAGAGAGGAGCTATGGAATAGTTCAGGTGGACGATATTAAAGATCTCACCTAAAGTAGTGGCAACAACAATGGAAAGATGTTGGATTCAAGGAGATACTCAAAGTCTTAAGAATTTAGTAAAAATTTACATGTGATAGTAAGAAATGTCAAGAATGATCCTAGTGTTTCCAACATGGAAGATTGGGTGGATATTAATTAATAAGTTTGTAAAACTGGCACACTGAATATAATATATATACATATAGTCTATATATAGTATAGATAATGGTCACACAGGACTGCTGGTAAAGAGATGAGTTAGGGCAACAAGTTGTAGGCCTAGAAATCATCAGCTTAGAAGGCCTGAGCTGAAACTGAAGAAATCTGTCACTGAAAAAAATTAGTAAGAAAGGGAGAAAGAAGGGGTTTCAATAACAGTGTTGGGTAATAGAAAAACACGAATCTGTGAAGGAGACAAAGGTAAGGAGAAAGGTAGTTAAATATATAAAAAAGAATGAGAACTGAGTAAATATGATGGATTTATCCAGAGAAAATTTCCACATTTCATTTGACTTCCTCTGAAGCTTTGTGGGCAAAAGCATGTCATTATTTAAAGGTAAAAAATCTTTCCTCAGCAGGCTAAACCTGTTTTCAGCAAAATTAATAACAAATAGCAGACACGAAAAGACGAATAAATAAAAATCAAAAGACAAGTACATACACACACACATATATATAGATAACTGTATTATGACCTCATTTTCATAAGAAATTGATATGTACTTTATACAGAACAAGAAATGTAAATACTGGTGTATCAAATTTTATGTACTTATGAAATAATTCATTTACTTTTTCTAAATAAGTGCAAACAAGTTAATGGATTTTTTTCATCGTTGAGGATGTGACATAATGCCACAGAAAATTATTTCTGGACTAATTCACCAATTGTGTATAAACTCTCTTGGGTTCCAGGTCAATGTATAAAGCACAGCACGTTGTAAGCGATATGAGTCCTGTGGGGAACTGCAAGACTGGCTTCATTTCTAATAGGGGAAAAGTTTTATTTACAAGACAACTCAACTGTGAAACTGAAGTAATAACATGAATTAATTTAAACACACTGCATTTAAAGGTTGAGTACTTTTAACAACCTCTCTCCATGTTCTGGAGACTAAGAAAAAAAATACATCAAATAATATTTATAAATATTTACAAACGTCTTTTGTTGCTAAATGTTGAACCCCCACATGCAATATATTCTGTTGAAAAGTTTACATCTATTTTACTCAGTGGCAAAGGAATTAAAACTGTCCTGGTCACAATCTATATTTCTTTTGTTTTTACCAGACTTGCGTTCCCTCTTTCACAATCTGATCAATTTGTCATCCGCTGTGAGCCTGACAGTCCAAAGGCTAAATAATCGAAGGAAAAATGAGTAGAAATCTGCATGTTAGAGTTACTCTGAGCTCAGGCCTGTATTTTAATATGATGACAGTCATATGTTCATTTCTGTGCCAGGATGGGTGGCTGGTAAATGTGGGAAGAATTTTGGGCTTAGATCAGCACTCCTGTGTTTGAGTCAGGATCTACTCTATTTGCTATGTGACTGCAAGTGAGTCACTTAAAGTGCCTGAGCCTCAGTTGTACTCATCTATAAAATGGAGAGAATTATAGCGTTAGTCCACCTCACTGGATTAATGAGATGAATCAATGAAAGCACTGGGTTCATTGTAAAGGACCATACAAATTTGTAAATAATTAGTAGTTTTATTTATACATTTTTGAGTTATCAAGGGCCTAGAAATAAACCAGAACATAATTAGATATACTCATTTGCAGAGAATTAAGGTGGGTCAAGATGATCGCTTTCAAGTCATACATTCTTCTCTTTAAAAATCAAAAGCAAACAAAAAAACCTCAGGCACTTAAAAGGAGGACTAAAAAATTATTCCTTAAAATGCTTAACATTTTCTTAGAATTATTTACACAAAAAAATAAGATTTTCTATAATATAGTGATGATTTTACTTTTATAATCTGTAATTGTACCTACTGATATGTTCTTTTTTCCTTTATGTTCTGCCCACATAATATGGCGTTTCATAGACAATGAATTTGCAATAACTATAGAATATATTGGAATAGCAAAAATTTTAGATGTTACACATAATATAACTCAGTCAATGTAATTTTTTCAAAGAAATCTGTTCCTTTAAGTAACAATTCTATCATTTAAGTATTTTTATATAAAGGGAATTACATGATAATTTTTTTCCAAAACTGACAAGTTGTTCTGTTTTTATTTCCTCAATGTGTATTAGGCATATTTGCTATTGTCTTCCTTTCCCTCAATTTGCTTCTCAATGGTGCTGAACGCACATACCTAGGTAGACATGCTTATATCACACGATCCTTACCCAAGGCCACAGTTAAGTAGACCACAGGTCACATCAAGTGAAAGGGAAAAATAAGTAATATTTCTTGAGTTGCTACCATAACCAAATCATTACTCTTATTTTGAACTTTTCACATGTAGTAACTCATTTATTCCTTACCACAACTATGAGGTAGGCAGTATTACCCCAGCATCCCCATTCATAGATGAAGAAATTGAGTCACTCAATCATTAAGGAAGCTTCCCAAGATTACAGAGCTAGGAAGATTTGGATCTGAGATTCAAACCCAGCCAGTCTGGCTATAGAGCTTGCGCTATAACCATTGTAATATATAGTATTCTTAAATAGTATCCCTTGTTACCATCTGTAAGTGAGGCTAAGCCAATTTTATTTTCTATCTTAAGAATGTGAAGTAATACACAGGGAGACTGCATCAGTTGAACTGTGCTGGGCACTAGAAGTGTGATGTCATTTTGCATTGCAACAGAATGGAAAATCGGTAGTCCATGAAGAAGATCAGCATGGCATTATCATTCTAGAAAGGTCTCATAAAATCAGGCTTCAAAAAAATCCTCCATATCTCAAATTTCTGAGTTCATTATTGGAGTTAATTTGTACAAGTCTCTATCCTTTGAAATATAAAATCCTTCCATTGAAAGCAACTAAAAGTATACATACAATAGGAAAACAAATAGCAAGAAAGTACAATATATCCAGAGAATAAAACTAACTGAAAGGGGAAACCAGATGGCTAAGACTAGTACTTGCTCCAGGTATCCTCTTAGGACATTTGATGCACTGGTGGACTTGAACTTGGGGTTTTACAGCCCAAAAGGGTACGTGCAACAAGCCACAAAGCCCAAGGCCAGACAGAGGTAGAAAGTGTAAGAGGTGATATGCCCTGCTGTCACTGAATAAAACTACATTGTCACCATACCAGAAATATGCTTGCAATAGTACAAACACATATAGACACAAACACACACACACACACACAACTAACAATGCAAAGAAACAAGTCTGCCTCTAAATTTGGTGCTAATAGTGGGGAATAAAAAATATCATCTGCAGATTAATGACCGATAGCTATTCCAATTTCATATCACCAATTTTATATTAGAAAGGTGATTTAAAACATGTTGACAATGTTTGAGAGTTTACAATATTGGGTGATGCCCCAGACCCCAGCAGAGAGAAATGCAAACTTTCTCAACTAGGAATTCAGCTTAATCCAAGTTTCAAATAATTCCCACATGATAAAGATCAAAGTAATGCTCACTTATACAGCACTATGAACAAAATCAGGAGAAAATACAGATAGCAGAATCAGGCTCATAACACCATTAAGTAGCAAGATTATCAAAAAGAAGACATAAATTAGAGAACATGAAGAATTGTATGAGAACTATTTTAAAAACTGCTCATATCTAAGTTATTATTAAAAGAAAAAAAACAAGGGAAAGCAAATGACGACAAATACAAAATTAATAATGGTGATTATCTCTAAAAAAGAGATATGAGTAGAAAAAATGAGACTGGAGATGCATGTAGGTAACTTTAGAGTTTTGTTAATATTTTAATTATTGAGTTAGCTGGTAGTTTCAATGACTTTCATTATATTAATAATTAATTAAGACAGAGATATCTTTGATGAGAATATATCACAACCTAAAGATTATGATTAGTCTAATCCAGGTCTGAATACTTGAGGGTCAAAAAAATACATAAATATTTTTAAATCTATTACTGTAATTTACCACATTGATATAATACAGAAAAAAAACTATAAAATAATCTCAAACCCTACCAACCTAAAATAGAAGAAAATTCCTTAATCTGATGAATGAAATCTATAATAAATCACAAATAGAACAAAAAACAACCAAAATCTTTAACATCATAGTTAGTGCTATCCCTTTAAGAGATCAAGACTGTTATTTTCTTAAACATCCTATGCAAAATAGTAAGACAAAAAAATAGAAATGGAATGTAAGAGGTTAGAAACAAAATTCTCTTTGCACACATTACAGATAAACTATCAGAATAGGGTGGAAAATCTACAAATAAAACATAGAATTAATTAGATAGTCTAGCAAGTTTGATAAAATATTATCACATGAAAACAAATTGCATTTAGTCACAAAATGTAGAACATGTAATTTTTTAAAACAACATATATGATATCGCAATATATAGTTTTTCCTTAAAAATATAACAAAATATATCAAATTTATATAGATAAAATAACTTTTAAAAACACAAGACATAAAAGACCAGAATAGGGAGACAGGCCATTCTCATGAATTGAAAGCTTCAATAGCATAAAAATGCCAATTCTCCCCAAATTTGAAATTGATGTATTGATTTAAATGCAGAGAAAACTCCTATTATTATGATTTTCTATTTGAAAGCCCTAATCTAAAATTTCTATGAAAGATCAAATGGCCAAGAATGACAGAGTCATTTCTAAAGTAGAATAAAGGTAGGGATATGGGGGATTTGCACAATTATGAAGGCTTACTGAAAAGCTTTGGTGATTTCAACCATGAGAGGTGCTAATGCCACAACAGATGAATTTAACAAGGTACAGAATAAAAGCCCCAAAATGTACACATACGGACATACAGACACACACACACACACACACACACACACACAGAGCATTCTGTAGGGAAATGCCATTGCTCTAGGCTAACTGGTCATGCATAGGGGAAAATACGACACTACCCCTTCCCCTCCGACCATGCAGAAAAAACAAAAACAAAAAAAGAACACCAGATGGATCACCATAGGTGACAAAACAAAGCTGGAACTGAATTATCCAATGCAGTAGTCCATAGCCACATGATGCAAATTAAAACCTACATTAATTAAAATTAAATGTAAAAATTCAGCTACTCAGTCACACTATCCATAATTCCAGTGTTCAATGGCTAATGTAGCTAGTAGTTACTGTTTTGGATATTGTCAAATATAAAATATTTCCACCAGTGCAGAAAAATGTTTTGAACAGTGCTGAGAGATATTTAGGATAGAATCTTTATGACCTTGAAGTTGGGAAGCATGTACTAAACAAAAAACCACAAAGTAAACAAACAAAAGAATCACAATCGGAATATAACTAATAAGCTAATTCATAATCACATATCAAAAAAGACTGTGTAGAAAATGAAAATGAAGGCTTTAATCTGAAAGGTGTCTGAAATACATGAAGAATATACAGAATATATAACACATATAAAACAATTAGAAGATAAAACAATCACAGAAAAATAGACGAAAGATTCATGAGGCGCTTCATTCTCGTTGATGAAATAAAAAGATAATTGAAGTCTAACATTTTATCAATATATGTAGGACTAAAATGTTTGACCAAGTTCTGTGTTCTATTTTAAATTATCAAGAGTCCTGGGGGAACAACCACCTATGTTTTTTCAGCCTGGAAAAAAGACTACAGTGGCTTACACAGAAGCCCAGCAACATATAAGTAGGTTGAGAATAATGTTTGAACATGTTATTAAATCGATACTTCTAATGTTAGCTTATCCTTTATTAAAATATAGTTTTCTAGCTCACTTAATAATTTATCTTCATCTTATTTTGAGCACACAGCAAAATACTTGGGAGGCCCATAGTGCATTCACATCACGTTTCACTCTGAGTGTAGAAGTTGACAGTAACTAAGGCATTAATTTTATGTTTACTTCAGTTAGAAGAATCAGAGACCACAAAAGCGTGTGCGATTGGAGGGTGGAATGGAAAAAGTAGACAGAGTTATAAACATATGAGGAAATATTGTAAATATAACTAAAATGCATAGTTTCCTCAAAACAAAGATAGATTTCAATCACTGAAATTCATGAATAAGTATTACTCAGCACCACCCCACATCCTCACCCAACCTCCCCACCTAAATAAAACCATAGACATGATTTTTTAAAATCATACTTTCTTAACATATAAAATTTGAAATCCTTGAAGTCTTTACACATATAAAGACTTCATGTTTTAATAATTGTTAAATGTTAAAAAATAATGTTTGTATACCTTAAAATTCAAAACAAAACTATGTTCATACTACATAATCTAAGTGTTTTGTCTCTGAAGTTCCTTGTAATCTAAGAATGAGAGGAAAACAATTAGTAGCCTGGCAATTCTGGTACAAAGTGGAGAGCATTAAATGGTACACAGAGAAGTAAGACATTCAAGTCAGATTAAATATTAAGAAACACAGGACAATGACTACTAATAATTAGGAAGAATCCACACCGTAAACAAGGATCCCGGCCCAATGGATGGAGAGTGAATGATGGGTGGTAGCCTACAGTCCAGGGAAACCAGAAATCATCACAGACATGATCATTTTACAGTAGTCAGACTTCAGCTTTCAGATGGGGTTCAAGGACTGCTCGATCCAGGAAACAAGACTATCAACAACATGGCAGTGCTATAATACTCACAGGGATTGGGAGACAGATTTCTACAATCAATCAGTGTGCACAGCAGTCATGAGTTAACCCTAATAACAGAGGAACATGAAATTCAAGGTCATGAATGCAGGCCTATAACTTACCAAAAAAAATAGCGGTCTAGACTTTAGAGAACAATGGTGGAGACCCATGGATAAACCACAGTGCACCAAGTCTTGCCTCAGACTTGTTATTTAAAAACACTGCTAAAAATGAAACCCTCCAGTGGTCACTAATGGGGCACTCCATTCCAGGTTAGCTTCACTAGTTCCTCAGATCTTGGGCTGAGGCTGTTTAATTATATATTCTGCATCAAAAAAGATTGTATTTGGGCTTGAAAATACAACAGATGGGCCAACTTTGCATAGCTAAGGAAAATAGAAGGCCATAATCTTGGACACTGGTGTGAAGGATAATTTTTTAAAGTAATACTGTGATTAATAAAAACTATAAATATTTCTCCCAGTTTGGAGGGGGTGAACTTTTGTGCCTAATTTGATTGGTTTCTGATTAATACTCCCATATGCTTCCCTTTTGAGCCATGTTCTTATTATACATTTCATTTCTCTTCCTCACAAATGCTTGCCTTCTACTTCCTCCTCTGCTACACAGGCTCTCAATCATTTCTGTTGCCAATTTCCTATTTTCTCTTCCTTCCAGTGTAGACACACAATGTCTATGCTGTCCTGCTGTCACGAGGGTAAAAGCACAGACACTATTCTTTTCACAAAACCAAGAACAGGAGTGATTAGAAAGGCCTTAGTCATCAACTTGCCAGGCTGACAGAAATGCAAAAATAAATACTATGACTTCCAAATACCACAGGGCAAAAGCATACCCTGAACACATAGGCAAGGTCAATTAGTTGATATCTACTTCCTTAAAATTAATTCTAATGTGGACCATTTTGTGCTGTCTTCCTCTTTTGTAAACATATCTCACTGTAATTTTTTTTTTTCCAGAGGAAAGTATTTTTATATGAAGCAGCCAAGTCAATCAGTTTTGCTTTGTATCTAGAATCTCAACAATGAATCTATAATACTCAGAGTTCTTTACTATGGCAAAACAGAATAACATGAATATCCAAACCTTTTTCATAAGCAGGGACCAATGGTTGCAAAACCAAAATCCACACAATGTAGTTTTAAGAAAAGAGGAGAAAACAAAACAGTATCAACATAGAACTCAGCTGCAGAGTGTTGTCAGGCAGCTGCCCTCTCTGTCTCTATAAGGAACAATTCAGTTGCTATTAGCATCACCTAAGAGCTAAAGTGTGGAATCTGGGGTTAGAGTGTCTAGTCTCAAACATCATCTCTATTATTTACTAATTTTGTGAATTTTAGTGAGTCACTTAAAGCCTCAGTGCTTTGGATTGTTTTCTGTAAAAACTGAAGTAATAATGGTCCCTATCTCATGTGTACGGATTAAACAAGGTGACACATGTAAAGTGTTTAAGATAGTGCCTGGAACAGTAATCAATGTAAATCATTATAATAATTGCTTATTTGGAACATACGCTCCATTCTTCTCCTTGCCCAGCAATTTATTCCATTTGCACAGGTCAACAGAGCTACCAGCTCAGAGTTAACAGTATCTCACAACTGTAGTGCCCATAACCTCTGGCATACTCAGTCCATGTCATGTGAGGTACACATGGCTATCTTCACCTGGTCTGTGGGTAGGAACAGATTCTCTTAAAATCTGTCAGCAGGAAGTCAAAGACTTGCCTTTCTGGTGTGAATGTTTCTAATTTGTAGATTTATAAACATGTAAATAACACAAAGAACTCAAATTACATGTATTTTACCTCTCAAGATAATATTAAAATAACATTATGAACAAATGAAGCCAGCTGAGGAAAAATGTTCTGCTTGTAAGGTGGTGAGGTCACTGTATGCCTGCAAAACTTTTAATTGAAACTGGATAATCACATTTCATGGATTCAGTAAGATTAATTCACTGGGTAAAATAATGGGCTAAATAACCTCTAAGATTCTTTGATTGCACGATTCAATTTTACACCGAGATTGTGTAATACAATGCATGATATTAAATTGAAATGAAGTCTTGAATGCAAATCAGGAATGTAAATTTCCCTTTGTTTGAATCCTACAAATCCCAAAAGGAATAGGGTATGTCTTGTAAATCAGATTAGGTAAAGGCTAAATGTTCATTCGAGTAAAAACTATTTGGTAAAATGTTCATGTTAAAGTGTGAAGTCACTCTAAAAGGTTAAATGCTCACATTAGATACATTTAACATTTAGGGCTATTAAAGTAGTTGAGAAATAAAACAGAGCCATGGAAATTTTCCTTATAATCAAGTGTTGCAAATGGGAAAATACAGGAGCAGAAAAATCACAAAACTATATCGGCATTAAACTTTACATAGAAAACGTAGTCAATTGCCAAGTAAAATATAATTTCTAATGTCAAATATATCATTTATTATGCCAAAATTTTACAGAATATAGGTGATTTCCACAAAATTCAGAAAAAAAATGACTTGCAGTCAGGGAGGAGGAGATGATAATGGTAGTGATACCATTTCATTTCTCTTTGAAAGTTCTTGATCATAGTATCTATGTACTTTATTACCAGAATAACTATTGGAAAGGGAAGATCACACGCCTTAAGAGTGTGATTAATGAAGAATTAAGACTACAAATTATGATGTATTTTGGACTTGGAAGGGAGCATTCTATTTTATAAGAATTAGTTTCCCATAATATGTATTTTAATTACAGTGGGGAGTGCAAAAACTGTGGAAGGAAAATTCCAGCTATTTCAGTAGATGGGCAAACATTAGCCAAAATTTAGGAAACTTACTCTTGTGTTTCTTGAATATAGGTGACTTTTACTCATCTTTTTTGCCCCATTATTGAATAAAACGTTATTTGTAATTTCACAGGTCTCTTATGGTAGAAAGAATGAAATGAGATTATATGGAAACATAGATAGAAAAAGTATTACATTTATAATAGTATAGCAATTTATGCTAGCCATGTGGTTTAACAAATGTTTGAGTACATGGTATGTGGGATAAAGCTTTAGAATGAGGTGAGAAAAATTATTTAGGGATGCTGAGTTGTGTAACTGATAAGCACATAAATGGTACTGATAAGCAATGTAGCAATATAAGCTATAATACTATGGCTCTAAAAAGAAAGATAATTTGGGATAAAGATATCAGGAAATGATTTCAATATTCACTATTCCTGCAATGTAATCTAAATGTCTTTGCTCCAATGAGGGAAAAAAAATCTCGAGGATACAAAAAACTGAGTCACAGTTAGTTAACAATAGTAAAATATAGCTATATTTCAGTAATTAAAAGCTTGTACCAGGAAACGAGTTCAAAATTTTAAATTGCCTCTATGATATGGCAATGCACAGAAATAAGGAAAATCAAGATGTCAGTAAAATGCTTTTTCTGATTATTAAAACTCCAAAGTTTGGGAAGATAGAGTGATTCTATCAATAATAAAACAACAATAGTGATTTCACATTTACTGCCTAAGGATGTTCAATTTAAATTATTTGAGTCAATTAGGCCAGACTTTAGGTCTCAATAATTAATTCAGACCTCAATAATTTCAAGTTATTATTTTGCTATTATTACATACATATTAAAATTTGAATAAACCATATGATTCTGATATTTGTGATTTTTATTATGAAAACAAGCACAGAGCCTACTTTGATATGCATTGTAAATCACCTGAGATTAGGTCACATGTTTAGAACTGTGAAAATGAAATCCAAATTTAAGTACTCTTCAGGTATGTACAAGGCATTATAAATAATATTATCAAAATTCTAGTTTGTCTATAGAGACAAAGGTCTTTCCTTAAGGCAATGTTTCCTAAATAGCCTTCCATAAAATACCAATGTACTAAAATCTTCTATAAAAACGGCATCAATAATCAAATAAGCTTGAAAATTTCTAAACCTATCAATTGTCTGAATATAGACTATAGATTGGAGCCTAGTGCCTGTCCAATATCAAGTAGGATTTTATGAGTATATTAATCAAATGGATGAGAAGGGTGCATGTATTTAATAAGAAGAAATCATTTTGCCTTTATAATTTTTACAAATGTACTCTAATTTAGGTGATATATTCACATGACTAAAGGCTCACAGAATAGAGTAGGAATACAGGCAGATTAAATTTTTTATTCCCTATTTTGCAGAGAAATGAGGCTAACAATAATACTAAAATACAGAAGCAATTTTGTTCATACACAATATTAACTCAAAATAATATTCACTGGAAAAATCTAGATTAATTATGTAATACTGTTAGCCGGCCACCTATCCAAATAATGCATTTACGCTATAACATATAACAAAACCTATAAAACGTCTCTTAAGTAAATTCTCAGGCAGAATATGATTTTTAACTGGGTAATGATGCTAAAAAATACGCTATTAACTGCCATAGTAGAAATAAGTTCTAGTAACCTTTTAAATAATGAATGTTGGGAAAACGTGAAAATAAATTACATGTATCATAGTTCTCATATAATAGTCTCACTCTGGAAATAAAATTCGTTTAATTTCCATGCCCTATACTTTTTTCCAGAATAAACATTACCCAGTCCTCTTGTGTTATTCTGTTGAACATTCGTTATTTTTACCCTCACAAACAGCTGACTTGAGACACTTGAATAACTAAGGAATTGAGTCAAGCAAAGTCCTAAGGCAATGGGCCTATATTTGCACAACTGAAGGCAAATAACATAACTTAAAAATCAACTGCACATATTTCTTTTTTGTGTTTAAAAAAAAATCTAATTTTTTATTAAAAAAGCTAAAATATTTATCAAATTTAAAATAAATGCAGAAAAATGTAAGAACTTACAGAGAATAAATGCAAATTTAGGCATGTTTAATGGTCTACCCAGAATACTGCATGACAAATGATTTTTAAACTGTTATCATTGTTTAATTCTCTTTACTTTTGCTCAAAGTAAATGACAAAATGCTTGGGCAAGAAGTAAAAGAAAAAATTTCCACAAAATGATGTTATTTAGATACTATCAGGGTGCTTCCCACCTTCAGTAAATACTTTAATAAGTGCCTTCAATTTTCCTGTTATATGCCAAGCAAAATGCTGTACAATAATATCCCTACTCTATGTATTTATACCTAAAGGTTACAGGCCCAGGGTGGTAAAGCAACAAGCCAGTTACCTCAGGCATCATGCTGTTTGTGTGTCCTTTATGTTTTTCTTTGTCAGGCTGGCTTCTGGGAACTGTTAGGTTCCCATGACTATTATCTGTAGTTTCCCCTTCCAGTGAAATTGAAGGGCATTACAGGGAACAGTCACCTGGTCCTGGCCAGAGTTAATGCCAAGATCCAACAGAGTCAAGTCATGGAGCAGGAACCAGGCCAGGGTGCAAGATACGTAGCAAACAGGTTCCAGCAGACTCTCTTTCAGATTTCCTGGCACTTTGGAGTTTGCAAGGATAAATTTGCATCTCTCATGAGTAAAGTGATGTCCAGAAAACACTGTCAGCTACACAAGCATCTTTATGCTGTTTAGGACACTGTTCTCAGCAACAGTCCAAGAGCAGATTTCTGAGGCAATGGCAACAATATCCATAATACTCCAAGAGCATGAACAGTCACCAAAGGGAAGAACGCCTGGTAACTTTGCTGGTATTATTACTGATGCAGGTGTGTTGCTAGACAGTGTGATAGTTTCACAGATGCAGGAAACACTCAGCATCTGAGTGTCTGCCAGTCTTGACACATAGGCCTTTCCATATGCCTCTTTTAAATTTTATCAGAAAATTCCTCTTACAAGATAATGTAAAAAATCAAAAGGTAAAAGTCAATGTCAAATGAAGTAAGAGCAAGTTTTAATAGCAATCACTGCCATAACTGAAACAAAATTATGCTGAAAACTGGTGAATGATATGTGGTTTTATTATTTTTTTTTTTTTCAGATTTCTAGGAATTTGAGAGACTTCTCATGGATGTGAAAAGGAGAGACCTGTTCTCTTAGTCTGTTTGTGCTGCTATAAAAACAATATCACAGAATGAGTAATTTATAAAGAATGCAAATTTATTTCTTATATTTATGGAAGCTGGGAAGCCCAAGATCAAGGCACAGGCAAGTTTAGAATCCGGTGAGAGGCCCTGTCTCTCCAAGATGGTGTTTTGTTGCTGTGTCCTACAGAAAGGAAACACTGCATCCTCAAATGGCTGAAGACAGAAGCGCAAGAGGCCCAAACGCTGCATGGAACCTCTTTTATTTATTTATTTATTTATTTATTTATTTATTTAAGACGAAGTCTCGCTATGTGGCCCAGGCTGGAGTGCAGTGGTGAGATCTCGGTTCACTGCAAGCTCCACCTCACAGGCTCAAGTGATTCTCCTGCCTCAGCCTCCCGAGTAGCTGAGACTGCAGGTGCCCAGCACCACGCCAGGCTAATTTTTTTTTTTTTTTTTTAATTTTTAGTAGAGACGGGGTTTGATTATGTTACCCAGGATGGTCTCCATCTCCTGACCTCGTGATCCACCGTCCTCGGCCTCCCAAAGTGCTGGGATTACAGGCTTGAGCCACCATGCCCTGCTGGGTCCTCTTTTATATAAGGGCCTGACTCCTATTCATAAGGCAGGAACCCTCACAAACTAATCACCTCTTACTGGCTCTGCCTCATGATGCTATCACAATGGCCATTAAGTGTCAACATGTAGATTTTGAAAAAGACACATTCAAATTACAGCAGCTGTACAGGCAAAGAATATACAATTTCTCAAAGTAAAGTTTGATTATGTAATGAAATAAAGAATCATGGCACTTCAACTGTATTACATTATTCTGATGCCTTTAATAGCATAAAGAACACATACAAAACACTTCATTTGAAATCATTAATGATTTGATTACAAGAGATGGTCATTTTCCGGAACCAATATAGTGCATGTAAAAACGTTTCTTGGCCAGGCACAGTGGCTCATGCCTGTAATCCCAGCAGTTTGGGTGGCTGAGGCAGGTGGATCATCTGAGGTCAGGAGTTAGAGACCAGCCTGGCCAACATGGCGAAACCCCCATCTCTACTAAAAATACAAAAATTAGTAGCACGTATAGTTGCAGTTACTCAGGAGGCTGAGGCACATGAATAGCTTGAACCCAGGAGGCAGAGGCTGCAGTGAGTCAAGATCGCACCACTGCACTTCAGCTTGGGTGACAGAGTGAGACTCGGCCAAAAAAAAAAAAAAAAGGCTCTCACTCCAATAGACTATCTGGGAGCACATGCTGCAACAGGACCAGAATGGACCTGCCATTTGTAGATCATATTTGTTTCATTCAGTAAGGGTTTTAACAGTATTACTGTTCATAATCTTAGCATGTTCTTCATCATCTTGTATCTCTAGTTCTGTTTTTATGAAAGAAACCATATTCATACAGAAATACCTCATTTATATAACTTTTTGTTTGAACTGTTGGTCATAGACTCTTAGCTTTGGTAAATTACAACTTAAATATTGATTGTCTAAAACACAGATGTTCCATGCTCTTGACCAAACCATAAAAGTTCTCAATTAACAATGAAGTATTTCCTTTTCTTCCCCATCATCTCTCTCCTATAAAACACCACTGAGTGGGTAGTATTTATCTTCTACCTGATAGTCTTCCCACACTTCCTTGATTGTGTATCTTTTCAGAGTCAAGGAAGAGATATTTTAGTTCCCAATGCATGGATCAGATTCTCTTGTCAACTGTAAAGTTCCACTCATACTGTAATACTATTAGACACTACAAAACTTTGCTGCACACTGAATATATATGTCCCCAAAACTAATATGTTGTAACCTAACTCCTAACATGATGGTATTTGGAGATGGAGCCCTTGGGAGGTGATATAATTTGGTTGTGTCCCCACCCAAATCTCATCTTGAATTGTAGTTACGATAATCCTCACATGTCATGGAAGGGACCTGGAGGGTGGAATTTAATCATGGGGGTAGTTTCCCTCATGTTGTTCTCATGATAGTGAGTTCTCATAAGACCTGGTGGTTTTATAAGGGGCATTTGCATTCCCCCCTTTTGCTCAGCACTTCTTCCTGTCATCATATGAAGAAGGATGTGTATGCTTCCCTTTCCACCATAATTGTAAGTTTCCTGCAGCCTCGCAGCTGTGAGGAACTGTTAGTCAATTAAACCTCTTTCCTTTATAAATTACCCAGTCTGGAATATGTCCTTATAGCAGCACAAATTAATACAGTAAATTGCTGCCAGGAGTAGGGTGTTGCTGTAAAGATACCTGAAAATGTGGAAGCGACTTTCAAACTGGGTAATAGGCAGAGGTTGGAACAGTTTGGAGGGCTCAGAAGAAGACAGGGAGATGTGAGAAAGTTTGGAACCTCCTAAGACTGTTGAATGGCCTTGACCAAAATGCTGATAGTAATATGTACAATGAAGTCTGGGCTGAGGTAGTCTCAGATGGAGATGAGGAACTTGTTAGGAACTGGAGTAAGGGTCATTCTTGTTATGCCAAGAGACTGGTAGCATTTTGCCCCTGCCCTAAAGATCTGTGGAAGTTTGAACCTGAGAGAGATGATTTAGGGTTGCCTGGTGGAAGAAATGTCTAAGTAGCAAAGCATTCAAGAGGAAGCAGAGCATAAAAGTTTGGAAAATTTGTAGCCTGATGATGTAATAGAAAAGAAAATCCCATTTTCTGGGGAGAAATTCAGGCAGGCTGTAGAAATTTGCATAAGTAACAAGAAGCCAAATGTTAATCACCAAGACAATGGGGAAAATGTCTCCAGGGCATGTCACAGACTTTCATGGCAGCCCCTCCTATCACAGGTGTGGAGGTCCAGGAGGGAAAAATGGTCCTGTGGTCTGGGCCCAGGGACTTCTGCTCTATGCAGCCTTGGAACATGTTACCCTGCGTATCAGTTGCTTCAGCTCCAGCCATGGCTTAAAGGGGTCAAGTTAGAGACAAAGCCATTGCTTTAGATAGGGCAAGCCCCAATCCTTGGCGTCTTACACGTGGTGTTGCACCTGTGACTGCACAGAAGTCAAGAATTGCAGTTTGAGAACCTCTGCCTAGATTTCAGAGGATGTATGGAAATGCCTAGATGTCGAGGCAGAAGTTTGCTTCAGAGGCAAGGCCCTCATGGAGAAACTCTGCTTAGGACAGTGAGGAAGTGAAATGTGGAGACGGAACCTCCACACAGAGTCCCCACTGGGCACTGTCTTCTCGAGCTGTGAGGAGAGGGCCACCATCCTCCAGACCCTAGAATTGCAGATCCACTGACAGCTTGTACCATGTGCCTGGAGAAACTGCAGACACTTAATGCCAGCCAGTGAAAGCAGTTGTGACAGGAGCTGTATCCTGCAAAGCCACAGGTGTGGAGCTGCCTGAGGCTGTGTGTGCCCATGCGTTGCATCAGCATGACCTCTATGCAAGACATGGAGTCAAAGGAGATCATTTTGGAACTTAAGGTTAAATGACTTCCCTATTGGATTTCAGACTTGCATGGGGCCCATAACCCCTCTGTTTTAGTCAATTTCTCCCATTTGGAATGGGTGTGTTTACCCCTATTGTATCTATTAATAGCAAGTAACCAATTTGCTTTTGATTTTACAGGTTCATGGGCAGAAAGGATGGCCTTGTCTCTGATGAAACTTTGGACTTGGACTTTTGAGTTAATGTTGGAATGACTTAATACTTCGGGGGACTCTTATAAGGGCATGATTGTGTTATAAAATGTGAGGACATAAGTTTTGAGATGGGCCAGAGGCAGAATGATATGGTTTGTCTGTGTCCCCACCCAAATCTTCTCTTGAACTGTAGTTCCTAGAATCCCCACATACCATGTTAAGAACCTAGTGATAAATAATTAAATCATGAGGCAGTTACCCTCATGCTGTTCTCATGATAGTGAGCAAGTTCTCACAAGGTCTGATGATTGTATAACGGGCTTCCCCCTTTGCTCAGCATTCATTTCTCTCTCCTGCTGCCATGTGAAGAAGGACATGTTTGCTTCCCCTTCTAACATGACTGTTAAAGTTTCCTGAGTCCTCTCCAGTCATGCAGAACCGTGAGTCAACTAAACATCTTTCCTTTATAAATTACCAAGTCTCATATATGTCCTTATAGCAGCATGAGAACAGACTAATAGAGGAGATGACTGGGTCCTAAGGGTAGATCCCTCATGAATGGAATTAGTGACCTTATAAAAGAGACCTAGTATAACACTGTTATCTGTGAATCAGAAAGCAGGCCCTCACCAGACACTGAATCTGCCACCAGCTTGATCTTGGACTTGCCAGCCTCCAGAGCTGTGAAAAAAAAATTCTGTTGTTTATAAGACACTCAGTCTCTGGTGTTTTGTTAGAGCAGCCCAACCTAAGACAAAACATAAACAAGACATACGGTCATTCAACTCAACTGCCTCACAGTTAGAAACATATATTATCTCAATTATGTATTTCAGGACGGTGTATTACTATTAAAGAAACATGTTTTTAAACATGTATGCTGGAACAGCGTTACAGCACTATCTTTATGTTTCCTATCAGAGGGCTACAGTTAAGAGCTAAACTGTTTATAATGAGGGACTTCCTAAATCTTCTGGAATAGGTTTAAGATGAACTCTTACACTGAATTTCAAATTATAATGAAGTTCTAGTATTCTAACGAACAAATTATTAAGGTTTTTTTTGTAGTCATTCTCATTAAAGTATAATTGGAGCTGAATACACCTGTTTAATAAAGTATAATCAAGTACTCAAAAAAGAAGAAAACAATATTCAAATCCCAATTATTTAAATGTAGCCCTAATCCAATAACATTATCTGCGTCTACTTGCTTTCTTGATACTAGCATCAATCCCAACATAAAATTTATAAGGTTAACACTTTTGAAAGAGGAATTGTATATGTGGAAGAGTCACAAAGTAGAGTATTGCCAACATTTTTCTTTTTTTTTTGAGACGGAGTCTCGCTCAGTCGCCCAGGCTGGAGTGCAGTGGTGGGATCTCCACTCAGTGCAAGCTCCGCCCCCCGGGTTCACGCCATTCTCCTGCCTCAGCCTCTCGAGTAGCTGGGACTACAGGCGTCCGCCACCTCGCCTGGCTAATTTTTTGAATTTTTAGTAGAGACGGGGTTTCACAGTGTTAGCCAGGATGGTCTCGATCTCCTGACCTCGTGATCCACCCGTCTCAGCCTCCCAAAGTGCTGGGATTACAGTTACAGGCGTGAGCCACCGCGCCTGGCCTCTCGTTCTTTTAAGTTTGCCTTTTGTTTCTTGAAAAAGACTTGCAGGTGTAATTCTGACATTTAAAATATGATGATTTTATTTTAGCTACCACATTTTAAAAGAACAGAATCCTAAATATTTATCTTGCTGCCCTGTAATTTCCCTCTTCTATAAACTGTGTGCAAAGAGGGAGGATTCCACTCTACTTGGGAAGAAAACTTGTAATATAAGGGAAAATACGGATTTTGGAAATAAACCTTTGTTTCCTAACCAGCCAGAGCCATCCTAAATTGGAGATAGCAATGCCTGGGTAATAGAGATGCTGAAGTTGTCAGGGAATGATTCAGGATTGCATGAGGTGATGCTGTAAAAACTGCATAACTATATGCTTGGCACACACTTAGCACCAAGTTTGTTACCTGCCTTCACTTTCTCCTTTCTCATTCCAAAAATCTCAGTGTATAAACCCTTTTGCAAATCCTTCAGACACCAAGAGAGTACCAAAAAATCATATATCTAAATTTAGGTTTTATAGACCACAAGTGGTTATCTGAATGCATAACTGAGCAAGCATTAAGTATTGCTGCTTCAAGACAAGAGCTAATACAATAAAAGGACTAACAAAATGTAAAACAATTTAAAATAGCTCATAGATTTTAAAAGTTGTATAGAAACGTTACAAAATTGGCTCAGAAACCAACACCCTAAATATGGCACTTCGACATTCAGAAGGAGCCACAAGGTCTCTCTCACCTTCTCCACCCTCCACCATCCTCAACCCTCCAACCCCCTATCTATCCATGCCCCCCCCAACCCACATCTCTCAATCTTCTATGTCTCCCAAAGCACAGAATGAAGTTGTTCTCTAAGTCGCTTACCTGCCTAAAGTCCAAATATGCCAAAGAATAAAACAATTACCGCTGGTCCCTTCCCTGAGTTTTCATTAACTGAACTCATATCGCAGAAAGGAAGACTGAAGTCTGTCAATAAAGCAGGACAGATTTTTGTCAATGACAAAATTTTGTCAATGACAAAAATCTTGTTGGTTCTTTGGTACAAATGGCCTTTGTCCCAGGACACTGTATGTTCTTCAAGCCTATTGAATTCCCCTAAAAATCATTTAGTATCTCCCTAAAATCATCCATCCTTTGCCATCTTCCATTCCCCTAGGAAGTAGGTTATATAAGCATCTATACTACATTGGGATACTGGGCACTCACACGGTGATTCTTCCCTGGGCATAATAATAAATTGCATGCCTTTTCTCCACTAATCTGTCTTTTGTGAATTGATTTTTCAGCAAACCTTCAGAGGGTAAAGGGGAAATTTCCCTTGGCCCCTAAATAATATTCACACTTAAAGTAACTGAGCAAATATACGTAATAATTTTGATCATAAATGCTGAAGTATCCCAATGAACAGTCATAATTAGGTTTCTAGGCATTTAATATATTTGTTGGTGACACTTTTTTGGAAATGTTTCTTCCCCACCTTTATTTGGAACATTTGAAAATAAATGTAGAAAATGGATTCAGGTATCTTAATCAGGTTGAGTAACAAATTTGTGTTATTAACAAAATAAAATGAAAACAAATAAAATACACATTTCCTCATAGAAGTATTTTTTCTTAAATTAACAGCATATATTACTTAGAAATTTAATCATAAAAAGGAAATAATTGTATATGAGCCTTAGATCTGATGTCTATAAATCCTCCTGTACCAGGATATTACTGTGTTCAATTAATGCTCTCCCCATGGCACAAGACGCCAGGTTACTTTCACACAAATGCTAGCTAATGTGGCCTACAGGGAACACAGACTTACATTTTCCTCAATCATCTGTGGCTTCCTCTGAATTATTCACCTTTTTCTATCTACTTATTAGTTTGTCATATCCATTAGTGATATTCAAACAATTCTGCAGTTTCTGCCCCTTTGCAGCTTCAGTTCAGAACAAGAAGCTGGTAGGAAGTTGCATTGATTCTTTCTTTTTCTTCTGGAAGCTGTCACTACTTTATAAAAATGCTTTCAAGCACTTTACTGCTACATCAAAGACACTGTGCAACAGGTAATAGATAATGAGGACCTATATGAATATTATGAACTGATACTACAGGAAAAGGATAAAATTACAAATGACTGAATGTTAAGAGGTAAGGTAAAGAGAAAAAGAGTTGTGGACAGAAAGTGACAAAGAAACAGAGAGGATGCAGAACGTTACAGTTCCATTAAAAATCAGTATATTCAGCCTCCCGAGCAGCTGGGACTACAGGCGCCCGCCACCTCGCCTGGCTAATTTTTTGTATTTTTAGTAGAGACGGGGTTTCACCGTGTTAGCCAGGATGGTCTCGATCTCCTGACCTCGTGATCCGCCTGTCTCAGCCTCCCAAAGTGCTGGGATTACAGGCTTGAGCCACCGCGCCCGGCCTCCTTAGGATACTTCTGAACTGTGTTTGGACAAACGGAGGCAAGATGGCGCACTTCCGGGTTCTTCATCACCAGCTTTTCCCGCGCGCAAAAATGGAGCCAGCGCCCAGGGAGGGTGCAGACCAACTGGGCATGCGCCAGGTGACGCCAATCCGAAGAGACCAAGATTTACCTGGTCGCACCTACAGAACGCCCCCGGACACGACCGTGCCCCGCCTATTGCCCTCCCGGCAGACGCCCCCAGCGAACTTCCTTAGTCCCCACTCCTGTAGGGACTGCAGGAACTTCCTCGGAGAGCTTCACCAGGCGACTCTCTTGGCCTCCTTTGCTGGAGGCCGACAGACCTCTCTCTGCCCACCTTCTTCCCTGAAGCTAGGTGACCAAAAATAAATTTGCAGTTTTGCTCCAAAAAAAAGAAAATCAGTATATTCAATAAAAATTTGCAGAACCATTTGTACTAAGAGCTAATGCAACTTTTTAAAAAATGGCACAATGCTTTGAATAGAAAAGAATTAAGCCACATGATAGAACAAATTGGGATATTCATTTATATAAACTTCTGAAAGTACATTCCTAACTATGTTCTACCTCAAAAGTTTTTCATTTTAAGAGTCCATTTCTGGATGCTATTGGATAAAAAGGATATATATATACACACACACACATATACACACAGACATATATATACATATATATATTTACTATCTCCCTAAAATCATATATATACACATATATACATATATACACACACACACATATACACACATATATAGTCACACACACACACACACAATATCTCTAAAATTTCAGTCTCCTTTGGAGGATGACAGTCAGAAAAGATATCTTATACATATTTGTCCAGGTATTTTTGCAGAGTACTTCATATAGCAATGCTTAATTATTTACTGACTTGAATTTATTTAAGGTATGAGAGCCAAGATCTAGTTGTCATTAGCATCTTACCTGTACTGAAACACTGGCTGAGGCATTGACTCTTGGGGTGCTATAATGGCCGGCCTCACCTTGCTGAGTCCTTATTCTCCCTACCTGTAAATGAATATAATCTATCCTACATGACAATATGAGGATTCAAAATGCTATATATAAAACAGAAAACACACAGAAGACACTTAAATGACATCAATAATTATGTTGGCATATGTTTTAATTGGAAAAAATATCTCTAAGTCATTATAACAGAATGATTATTGTCTTGCTCTCTGCGGTAGTTTTCAAATGTGCTTATGTGCGCTATCACGTCTAAATGGAATGCCATCTTAAAATTCCCTTAGGTTGCATTCCCAACTGGTATTACTAACTTTATAGCTAAGTGAAAATTTCACCACTTAAACATTTTTGCAGCATCAATATCAGCACTTAAATCTCCTCATATATGTGCCAGAAACTAGAATTGTATCCATCTTAAAAAGATCCACATTATTTTAATATTTGTTTATTTTCTGACCTTCCTACTTGGGTCATGCTGGGAGTACCAATATTATAACTCATAAATGCTTTTGCACAGAATAGAATGCCTCAGGAGTAAAGACGTTCTGCCTCAATATATGCCAAAAATAAAGGTAGAGATAAAAATTACATTATTATGATTATCATTTATTGGCTACCTACATTATTTCTCCAACAACTCAGAAAATAAATTTTATTATTTCCAAAATGAGAAAACTGGGCTCTAAAAGTTACATATCTTGATTTTGGTCAAACAGCTTAGAAGTAGCTTAGCTGACATTTCATTGAGGTATATCTATCTGTCTTCAAAGCCTCTGATCTGACATGTGACACTGAGATTGAAAAAAAAAGGAGAAGAGAATAAAGAGATAACTACAGAATAAGACTGACTACATAGAGAAGATGACATGAGAGGTCTACAAAAAAAATTGGCTCAAGGACATGAATTGCTTAACCTTGCTTTGAGATATGTTTGATATCTGGGTAACTCAAGACTAAAAAGGACTTACCTGTTCTATTTACAGCCATTTCTCTAACATCCAAAACAGCGTCTGGAACATAGCAGGGGAATAAATAGTTGTTAAAGTATTGCATTCTATGGCTTAAAATATGTCAGAGGCTTTATTCAAAATCCCACTTCACTGTGAATTTGATATATACTCATCTATGAGAATTCTCCAGACCCTACTCTATTCATGCACTCACTGATACCCATAGCATAGGGCTTCCATGGGAGTCTTGCCACTTCTCACGCATTCTATCCTTACAACCTTGCAAACTGAGTCATAGGAATGACATCCAGGATTTACTGTTCCTTTGGTCCCTACCGGTTCTCCAGCCTCCTTGAATCCATAAGAGGTTGTTACTTTCTCTAAGCTTCCTAGCTTGGTTCCAGGTAACTCCTTCAAATAGTAAGGAAGCCTTATCATTCCTGTTGACTTTGTGTTGTAACAGACCCAAACTCATTATACCTGATTAGTCTCCATTTTAAAAAATACTTATCAGACTTTGCCTGTAATCCCAGCACTTTGGGAGGCCAAGGCAGGAGGATCAAAAGGTAGGAGATCAATACCATCCTGGCTACACAGTGAAACCCCGTTCTCTACTAAAATACAAAACAAAATTAGTCATTTGTGGTGGTGGGCACCTGTAGTCCCAACTACTCGGGAGGCTGAAGCAGGAGAATGGCGTGAACCCAGGAGGTGGAGCTTGCAGTGAGCTGAGATCGGGCCACTGCATTCCAGCCTGGGCAACAGAGTGAGACTCTATCTCAAAAAAGAAAAAAAAAATTATCAGACTTTTCCCCCCGAGAATATCTTAAAATTTACTGCAGCATGAAATACTTTAAATTAATACTATTGAAAAGGTACACTGTGTTCAACAGATTAAAATCCAGACCCTTCCAATGACAAGATGTGTAACCTTGGGCAAAATACTTCACCTCTGTTCTCTACTCTGCCCATCTGTAAAATAAGGATAACAATAATGCTTCCTCATAAAGTTTTGAGGATTAAATTAATTAAAACATGTAAGGCATTAAAATGATACCTGACATATAGAAATGTTCAACAAATGTAAGTTATTTTTACTTAAAGCTTATCTTCATAACTTTACTTAATAGCCACTTATTTGGTCCAAAGTCTTTAAATTCACTTATTATACACAAAAGACATATTTGTTGTTTTACTACTTAGGGCATTAATCTATAAAACAGTATCATTTTACTGAGTGGCTAATTTCTAATTATAATCAAAAGTTAAAGTGAGCTTTCCTATCATCCTCCAGTGGTTTATTCATTTATTTATTTATTAAACTGTGGACACAGAAAGAAAAGTTCAGCCCTAAGATAACTATGGGATTCTCCCAGAGGTAGATCTCTATGTATAACTTGATTTCCCACTCTGAATTCACCTGAAGAGATATTGACAAGTTACATCATGAACAATAGTTCCAATATTTACATTCAAAACCATTGTTATCCTTGAAGTATTCTATGCATTTGTGGACTTTCCTAAACCTGAAATGCTCCATGATAGAGCAGCCTTAAATAAAGAACTTAACCAGGGCACATGCAAAAAAACAGGAAGAAAAACTGAATATGTTAAACTGATAGAGAAAATAAAAGACATGTGAACTGTCACCACATAGGTACAGTATGTCATTCAAACAGGAAAGGGATTCATTGCACGTGGCCCCAGGAAGCTGAACAGAGATTCTAGGTAGAAGCAAGAAAATTTCAGTCACAAGTAGAACTGCCTTTAAAAGAACAGTCTTTCTCAGTGTGTACACTTAATAGATGGTGGTTTATTGAACATAATGAAAACAATACATAAAAGTGGAAACAGATGTCCTCCAAGTTTCTTGCAACTCTATAATCCACCAAAATGCTAAAGATGACATAAATATGAATACATTATTATTCCCGACATCTACCACTTTATAGAATATTCAGAAACTGAAAACTTATGTAAAATCAACTATGATAGAATGTTAAGAACAAATAAGACATTGTAAACACAATGCTCCTGAAATTTTAGGAAAATTATTCTACCTATCCAGAGGCATCAGAGGAAAATTTGAATGTGGTGTTTCAGTTCAGTTTAGAAGGTGAGGTTAGAGCTAGAAATGGAAATAGTAGGAAGTTAGATTCATTTCAAGATAAAAGAACAGTATGACCAAAGATTTGGCAGTAGGAAGTAGTATGAGAATGGACAAGGCATGGGGACAGTTCAATGTGAGTTGAGTATGATGGTAGTGGGAGATGAACATGAAACAGCTGTTTGGAATTACATCATGCAGGGACTGAAATGTCAGTCCTTGGACCTAGGTGGTGGGAGTGTTAGTTAACAGAGGTGTGCTTCAGTGAGAGTATATGATACCATGTACAGAATTAATTGGTAGGGTGAGAGACCTGAAACCTCTGGCAACAACAGAATAAAAGGAAATAATTTTAAAAAATTATTTCAGATGTGCACAAGTCCAGAGAAAGGGTGGTCTCAAAAGCTTCTAGGTTAGAATACTGCTGAGAGCAATATGAAGAATGAGGGCAACAGAAAGAAAGAAGACAAAAAGGAAGGAAGAGATCACAGGATACTGGAAGTATCAAAGGCACAGTAAAGAGAAGCTGTCCTGCAAACATCTAGAAATGTCTGAAAATGCCTAAAAGTTGAGGGAAGGTCAGGACTGCAGCAAATGGCTTGGGAGTTATTCCGACTGAGGTGAAAGCAGAGGTCAAGAGCAGATGAGCTTTGTCAATCAACAGAATGCAGGCTAAAGAAAAGCCAGGCCAGGCTCAGTGGCTCATGCGTATATTCCCAGCACTGTGGGGGGCCAAGGCAGGCAGATCACTTGATGTCAGGAGTTTGAGACCAGCCTGGCCAAATGGTGAAACCCCATCTGTACTAAAAACAAAAAATTAGCCAGGCGTGGTGGCGGGCGCCTGTAGTCCCAGATACTCAGGAGGCTGGGGCAGTAGAATCACTTGAACTCAGGAGGTGGCAGTTGCAGTGAGCTGAGTTCACCTCATTGCATTCAATCTGGGTGTCACTGCGAAACTCTGTCTCAGCAACAACAACAAAAAGCCCAAAACAGAAACTAGGGAACACATACTTATATTGAATAGGAGGTGAAAGGCAAGCTGGAGAAGCAGTAAATGAGCAGTGAGAGAAGTAACAAAATAAAGAACACATGAAAGCCAAAACAGAAGTTCAAGAAGCATTAGGCATAACACTGCCAAAGTTTATTGACAGTCCAATGCAATAATCTGGAGTCTAGGAGGTCAATGATGCTCTGATTATTAAAGTTAACAGTTGTTATGCCTTACTAATAAAGAACTCATTGTTTCAAAACAAAATATTTTAATACAAGGGTATTATTTTCATCCTTTAATGAAAGGCAAAATAATTTTGAAAGTACTTTCAAAGTACTCTGATCCCAAATAATTTTTTAGACAATCTCAATTTGATCTTATTGGCCAATAGTTTTCAACCATATCGATCACCATTCCACCACAGGTATCTTAAAATGTAGACAGGCATTTTTGACTGTTACAATGACTAAGGGAAAGCCACTGACTTACAGATAACAGAGATAGATCATTGTTATGGACTTACTGTGTGCCTCCCAAAATTCATGTTGAAATCCTAATCCCCAAAGGAGTGGTATTAAGATGTGGGGATTTGGGGAGTTAAGTAGGTCATGAGGATGGAACTCTCATGAATGCGATTAGCACACTTATAAAAGAGAGCTCTCACTCTCATCCCACCATGTGAAGATATAAGAAAGCAGCAGTCTATAACCCACAAGAAGCCTTCACCAACACCTGCACCACGCCAGCACCCTGATCTCAGATTTCCAGCCTCTAGAACTGTGAGAAATAAATTTCCGTTGTTCATAAGTTACCTAGTCTATAGTTTGTTATCACAGCCCAAATTTACTACGAAAGGTCACAGATACCCAATGCTCTGCAATGAAAGAGACAGTCCTACACAATGAAGAAGTGTCCCACTCCAAATGCCAATAATCCCACCTGTTGAAAAATACTGTCACCGACTGCTATTTATCAGTGAATTTGCCTTTCACATATTTGAGAAGAATTGATGGAACTTCAAATCCTCGAATTTTTGAAAATCATTTTTAAAATGAGATAAATAGTAACATCCCTTGAAACTTATCAAATGCATGCTTTGTAGTTTTATCGTTTATTCTTATCTAATCTAGTTACAAAAGATATAGCTCTTCAAGTTAATTACATACTAGGGCAGCTGCTTTGTATAAAGTACCATTCTTTTACATATCAGCTTCAATAAAAATCTGATTAGAGATACTGACTAATTAATAATGATATATATTGTGCTAGGTGGAGAAACAGCAAATGCTTGTAATAAAATGCTTTCTACAAAATCCTAACATTTTATATAGATCTTTATTTATCCAAACATTTGTGTTCACCACTTACACAAAATATTTTGTATTGAAAGTTGCTATTTTAGTGCCAAGTATTATATAAAACTAATCACCAGACTCTATAATTGAACCACACAGACATTTTTATAGAACTATCATAACTGCACAAAACCTTTAATGGAAATACCTTTAGGCCAGTATCTTGTAGCTGTCGTTCAATTGTCCCGTAGGATTTTCATGAGGTCCTTTGAGACTTCAATGAATATTAATGAAAATATTTGCAGGAGTTTTAGTATTAGGTCTGAAAATTATTTCTAAAATATTTGCTTGATTTATCAACACTGATATTTGTGAATATGTTGAAATTGTCTATGATGCACCAAGTCCCAGTTAGTCCAGCTCCAGCTGGACTAGTTTTATTATAGTCAACTCCAATTTGTTTAATTTTCTCCAATATTTTTAATGATTACAGTTGATATCTAAATGCACAGACCCTCCACTTATTTACTAATTACCAAATGCATGTGGTAAGTGTTATTTATTCCTCTCGACAATGGTCCATTTTAAGCTAGTCTCTCAAATTATGATTTTAAACAGCTGGATCTCTCACATAGGTAGACTCGGCCCCTGGATTCACCATTTAAAGGAGCAATTGAGAAAATGAAGCTTTTTCACAAGTTAAAAAAAAAAATTCCATTATTCACTGAGAACTAGTGTGCAGTTGTTTCCCAAGGTATTTCTTAATCACTTTGATCCAAACAGTTTTGAGAAAGCCTGGGACAAACCAGGATGACCTCTCAAAGGGAGTCCACTTAATAGTTTATTGTGCAATTCAACTTTGTTGTGCTATCTAATGGCAAGTTTGGCATTTCAGAGTTTCCAAAAATCTACTAAAAATAAGCCAGTGATGCTCATGACAAACTAAAACGTGTAAAGTCAAATATTTAATACCTAACACTAGTTACTGAGTTATTTCTATGCATGGGCTCAGCACAGTGCTATTTCACAGATATTATCTCATTCAGTGTTTACAATCAACATATAAAATTGGTTATTATTCCATTTTTACACATGAAGAAACTGAGACTTAAAGAGGTTTAGCAACTTGTCTTTGTTGATAAGTGGCAAAGCTAAGATCAAAACCCAGACAGGTTGGACTTCAGAGCACCTCGTCTGCCCTATCCTGTCCCAAGTACCAGCTCCACAGGGGTTCCCGGATGAATCAGATATACTATCTACTCTCAAGGACCATGGAGCCCAGGAAGAGAGATAGGATGCCTTCCCAAATAATTGTAATTCAAGGTAATAATGTAAGAATCAGCCTAAAAGAAGCCTAGATCAAGTTACGAAGTAGTTCAGATGAACACAGATTACTTCAAGATGTGGAAACCAGGAGGGTACTTTTTATTTAGGATGGGCTGGAGGGAGGAGAGGAATAAAGAGCAATAAAAGAATGTAATTACTCTTTGCTGCATGCCACTCCATTTATCAGATACAGTATGAAACAGCTTTGTTATCTTCTTTGGTGTTCAGAACAACCATACAAGTACTACCACAACATTGCATAAGACAAAGCCAGTCAGTGGCTTAACTAAAATTTAAATCCAGTGCCCCTGCATTACGGTCTGCCCTTTTAATTTCTTTCTTTAATTTTCTTTTTTTCTTTAATTTCTTTCTTTTTTTCTTTTTTCCTGTCCACCTTGAGTAGGTCACTCTTTCATGTTTGCACTTCATGGGCATCTTTTGCTAATTTGTCAGACCAAAGAGAATATTTTCCTATTTTGCACAAATGAGCATCATAAACTAGATGATTAGATGCAAGACAAGGAAAAGGAATCCTCAAAAGAGCCTCAAATATTCTGTTCTCAGGGCAGAGTTCATGCTGGATTTCCTGCCAGATTCAGAGTTGAAGGCAGGAGACACTTGGCTTGCTAATTTTTATTTCCTCCTCTCCCCACTTCCCTCCAGTTCGGCCTCCCTCCCTCTTTCCTTCTTTCTATAATCAGTTGTTCTGAACCATGATATGCCAGACACTGTACTGGGCTATGGAGAAAACAACAGGTAAGATCTTCGCTCTTAGTTAGCTTCACACAAGGCAGAAGCTATATTACATAGTGGTTAAAGCCAAACAGATCGCATGTATTGCTTGTCCCAGCCCAGCCACTTACTGGGTGTACCAGCTGAATAAGCTATGAAACTTTCTGGGCCTAAATTCTTTGTTCTGTAAATATGGATATGGACAGATCTACCTCACAGGGTTGTTACGTGCTATCAGACAGTAGTAGCACAGTGCCTGGAATATGGTGAGCATTACAGAGTTGTCATTATAGTCATTATGTACTACAGTTACTTTATACTCTTAGGAGTGAGTGGATTGGTTTGTCCAAGGTGTAGTAGAAACTGCAGCTCAAACTCTTCTCTCAAACGATGGAAACCAATTCATTGACAAAGATAGTCTTCAGAGAAGGATCATCCTCCCCTCCTAACATGAAGAAAAATCCTTCATTACCTGTTTTTATTCATTAAGGATCACTATTAATGAACAAAAAACGGGCTGAATACAGGTTCCTGAGAAAAGACACTCTTCTCAAATTTGCCTTTTAGCAGATCTTACCAACATTTCTTACAACTGCGGAGTTCCTTTCAAGTTATTTGGAATATATGTTTCTTCCATCAAGAGGCGAAAAAAAGGGACTAAAAGTCAAATGGGATACAAGAAAGATTAATCTGGATGACTGCCTATATGAGAATTTCTTGAGAACAGAATTCCAGCCTCATTCATCTTGGTAACCCTGGTAGGGTGTCTAGACTGATTATAGGGGCTCAAATATAGCCTGTCTATATTCTAGGTGTTTACTACACACTTTATTCTTCCCAACAGCATTTCAGAGTGTGTACCACCAATCTCATTTTATAGGTAAGAAAAAGGTAAAGCCCTGATTGTTAAACAATTACTCAACCTTACAAAAGTGCAGAACCAATCTGTTCTAAAGTTAATTCCCTTTTTCCATGTGAATGTCTCAAAAATGTTTGGTGAATGAATACAGAATTAAAATCAAATTCTGAAGATGCCTTTTATTTCAGATCCATGATCCAGGAATATGACTCTAGACAAGGGAGGTTTCTTTAGGTAATGTTTCTCTCCTTCCCTTTAAAAGAGCTCAAAGCCAAAAATATAAGCCAGACATTATCAAAGAGCACATGAATGTCTAGAAATAAACTGAGCATTTATAGAAGGATACACTAATTTGAACTTTGGGAAACAGGTGTTAAAATTTCAGATCACTTAATATTAAAACATGCCTTGGGGGAAAAAAGGTAATATGTAACTGCAAACTGTTGATGTATTTACAAAAAATAGTTTCTGACTTTGTAGGTTGTTACACAATACACTGAGTTCCTTATGGTTATAATCTTTCCTTTCCACTGAGATCATTGAGTCCCTCACTTGGATTGCTTTAAATGTAATGTGCTCAGTTAGAAGCAGAAGCTGGAGTTATGATTGCTTCACCAGGGCTAAATATTAGTCACTTTGCTCAACCCTCATTTGCCCTCTGCAGCCCCCACCCAACTCTCATTTTTCAGCCACACTCCACCAAATGCATACTTAGTGCTTGTGGTTCCTGTGACACAACACATTCAAGCTAACCTGTCTGTGGAAAGTTGGCAACCCTCTGAGTTCAGACTGGGGTTAGCCATGAAGCATGGGGTGACAGGAAATGGCATCCAGTAATCACTCCTTCCTCTGGTCCAGTCTTTTTCACATCACCTTCATCACTGCCCGCTATTTTATTCCTCTGCTGCGTCTCCTTTGGGACCCAAGAGGGAAGAAGGACATGAAATACAGCTGTCCTAATGCCACTAACCAGCCCTCACGCAACGCAGCCTAGTCCTACTTATTTCTCCAGGAAAGGCAATCAAAAAACAATTATAGAGAAACCACTCCTCATTTCCTCTTCTATGTCTCTCGTGTGTGTGTGTGTGTGTGTGTGTGTGTGTGTAAAATTTTAATTTCCCTGGTATTGGAACTACAAAAGTCCCTCCTCAGCCCTACCGGGAAAGTGGTATTGGGCACGACCGCCCTTTCCAAGGCAGTCTGCAATCGTTTTCGCGGAAGTAGAGAAAAGCTGGTAGAGAAGGGAGCTGCGATGTAGCATCCGTTGGGAAAACAGTTCGCACGTGAGCGGGCTCGCACGTGAGCGGGCTCGCAGCCTGTGGCGCCACCTGACCGGGCCTAGTGCCCCCAGTGTGATGCAGTGGCCCAGGAAGCCCAGCAGGCACAGGCCCTCCTGAACCCCTGCCAAGTCAGCGCTCCCTTTCTGCCTGGGCTCAGGCCTCGTCCGCATACACTTCTCCATCTGCTTCCACCCCTGCCATCCTTCCTGGGGACCAAAAATGAAGAAAGACAACCCCACGCCCCAATCCCCGGTATTTCGTCTTCCCCTGCAGCCTCTTCCTGTCCTGATCATCTGCTCAAAGAGAAGACGTTCCCTACACACACTCTCACCACCCCCACCTCCACCTTCTGTGGCAATGAAGCCACGCTACCCTAGGGGGTCCGGGGGCCGGATGCTGGCAGGGTGCGCACTACAGACACGCTGCACTGGAAGCAGCCCTCGGAGTCCGGTGAGCCAGGGAGACTGGGGTGCACCGCGCCACGCTGAGTCTAGGTGTAAAAGCCGAGAGCGTGGGTACCTCCTGGCCGAAAGCACGCGGGGCGTTCCTTGCCCGGGACCCCGCGCACCCACAGCAGCTCCCGGGCCGCTGTCGGCGCTCACTGGCTGACGCGAGCTCTCCTCCCGCGGCCGCTTCGGGGTTTTTTGTCTATATAAGGGCTCGCTGGCCAACTCTGCGTTGGCACGTTTGTCACAGGCTGGCCATTATTTGCACACACGCGTGCGGCTCCGCGGGCAGCTCGGGTCACAGACGCAGGCTTTCGCTCCTCTTCGCCTGCGCCTCCTCCTCGTCCTCCTCCTCCGCCCCCCTCCCTCCCCAGCTGTACTTACTTTATCTGGTCTCTGGCGCAGGGTGGGCGCTGCAGCCCTCTGTTCCCCGCAAGCCGCAGCCGGTTCGCCTTGCTGTCAACTGGTGAATGGAATTATTTATTTATTTATGGCCCCTGACGTGTCCTCGCCCGCCACAGCCAGCGGAAAAGGAGGCGGCGGCGGGAAGCGGAGGCGCGGCTGCTGAACGCCCTTGTCGGTGCAGAGGAGCGCGCGCCGGGGGTGGGGGCCGGACAGACTGCGGTGGAGGCTGGCCCGGGGGGTGGTGGAGAGGAGCCGCCTCCCGGTGCCTAGAGACTGACTGAGCATGCTCCAAGCGGCTGTCAAAGCTATAGGCAATTTCTCTATCGCTCGGGGCACTCCACTTCGGATTTTAGTTTTGACCAAGGAAGAAAGCCAAAAGGCAGGTAGATCTGTCGTTCCTGATGGGTCGTGACTTGCTGTATCCCAAGTACTCCGTAGCCTGACCTAGGAGTCAGGTATGCGGTAGCTCTGTCTAGATATCCCAGAGAGTTGTGTAACCCATGCATGGGAGAGGAAAGCATGCAAAAAGAGAAGAGCCTGGCCGAATGCAGGGAGAATAGGAGATCCTCACTGTGAGCTTGCAGTGAAAGTGTTGAGCCATTTTCAACTGAGGCCTTTTGGGAGAAGGAGGTAGTGCACTGTTGGAGATTAGACTCACTAACCAAATCACTTTACAGAAAAAAATAAAATTGACACCATAGGAGGAAGGGCATAGAAAACAGCACCAAAAGACATTACAAATAAGGATTTTTTTTCAAATAATTTATAAGTAATTCCTTTCATTTTTGGTTTCTCCAATTACTTAGTTCTTCAAACCAGCATTTAGTTATTTGGCAACGAATAGTTCTAGAGATAATGGTAATTCTGCAGTCATTGGTTTGGTCTCTTCCCCTGTCTAAGATATGCTTCTTGGGAAAGTTGGAAAGAGGAAGGGCTGGAAGAGAACGTTTAACCTACCCTAAAGATTGGGTTTCTTTAATAACTTTAAGTTAAATTGCCACTTTAGAGAAAAAGAAACTATCCAAAAGAATAATTGTAGGTTTTGACTTGACAAGTCCTATTGCAGTTTGTCTACCAGTTTAACTAGCTTTCTCCTCCTTGATTTCACAATAATCCTTTTAAGATATGTTCTATGATTGTTCACATTTTACAAATTTATAAAAAGATAGTTAAGTCATTTGGGTAAATTCACACAGTCTTTTGCCGCAGCTAGTCTGTTGTAATGGACAAAATTTGAATTTCAATTTCTGTAGCTATGAAATAAAAGTAATATCAGTCTTGGGTTGATTTCATAAGATTTAAGTGAAATAATATACATGAAGTGGCTGGTAGGCATAAGACAAGCTGAATAAATAATGGCGATTAATAACTTCAAAATTATTGGAAGATAATTTTATTGAAAGAATGATATTTGAAAATGAAAAAAAGGCAGAAAATTACAGAAAGGATTTTATATTTTTAAACTAAAAATGCTTAAATAGACGTTTGTGTGAGACATAATAGGCATTTTGATAATGATGGAATATCTAGCAGTGACTCTAAATACTTCATTTAATTACAAAAAAGTTAAACATTTCAAAGAAACAACATAAAGGCACATTTCAAGGTCATATTCTTGAGTGTTTGCTATTGACATTTTTCCTGCTCATTCATCACTTTTATTTCCTGTCAAAGAAGAGGAAGAAGACCATATGCTTTCTGAATTTCGATCCTATTCTCTCTTTTCCTTCTCTTTGATTTTTCTTTTTTGTTGTTTTTTTTCTTGTAGTCCCATATTCTTGACTTGTGTAACGTATTGCTGAATGCCAAACATCACTACTTATAGCATGATATCATAACCTTCTTTCTAAGTCTTGTTTTTTCAACAATTAAAATTCTGGATCTAATTTACCTACTGTCACAGAGTTAGTATTTGGGAACTCATTTCTAAATTGCTTTGTTGTGATAACTAGGTATGTTACGTAAAATTTGATTTGACTAGAAAGGAATCTGAAAGGAGGGAGAATTAGCTAAGAATAAATTCAGCCAATTTATCCTATTACTTATAGTTTAATATTGCTAAGAAATGGGGAAAAAAAATACAATTTAGGGAAAAAACAAGCCATATGATTAGAACTTGGAATTCTCTGGTAAAATGTTTGCCTTGATTTCTTTTCATAAGCTGAAATAACAGTGAGAGAAACAAATGGCAATACACTTAACATTCTAGCAACTCATATTCCACAGATGAGCAAACTGTGAATATGGACATAACATATATACTCATGAAGTCCACATGTCTTTTACTATATACCCACATCCTTGTGGTTTAGGTTCTTTGTCCCTTCTTCATTCCTCAGTCATGCACAATCTTCTCACATTTTTCCGTCTTTTCTCATTCACCGCCATCTTTCCCATATCAAACTTGCCTAACCGTTTTTTCTTCCTTTAATGCCCAGCAAATATATCATCACTTCTACAGCATTTTAAAGATTCCTTGTTAACAAATAAGGGTTAAGTTCATCTTTCTCTGTGATCCTGCCCATAGAAAATGATTTAGGCCTCTATCTGGGGCATTTTCTTTCTGCTTCACATATGACTATATTATAATATGATTTTTGTTTCTGTAGCCCCAATATATTAGGTTATTTGAAAGTAGAGATGACATTTTATTCATCTCTGGCATTGTCACAGGCCTTTGAACCAGAGCGACTCCATCTTGAATAAGACCTGAGTAAAATGAGGCTGAGACTTATTGAGCTACATTCCCAGGAGATTAAGGCATTCTTAGTCACAGAATAAGATAGGAGGTTAGCACAAGATACAGGTCATAAAGACCTTGCTGATAAAACAGGCAGCAGTAAAGAAGCCAGCTAAAACCCACCAAAACCAAAATGGAGACAAAAGTGACCTCCGGTCCTCCTCACTCCTCATTATGTGCTAATTATAACGCATTAGGATGCTAAAAGATACTCCCTCCAGTGCCATGACAGTTTACAAATGCCACGGTAAGGTCAGGAAGTTACCCTGTAAGGTCTAAAATGGGGAGAAACCCTCTGTTCTGGGAACCCTCCATTCCCACCCCTTTCCCAGAAAACTCGTGAATAATCCATCTCTTGTTAACATATAATCAAGAGGTAATAATAAGTGTTAGCAGCTGAGCAGCCCATGCTGCTACTCTGCCTTGGGTGTAGCCATTTTTTGTTCCTTTACTTTCCTAGTACGCTTTCACTTTGTAGACTCACCCCAAATTATTTCTTGCATGAAATCCAAGAACCCTCTCTTGGGGTCTGGATCAGGGCCCCTTTCTGGTAACAGAATCATCTATCATGTAGCACAAATCCTTGCAGAGAGAAAAGTAATTAGTAATGTTTGCTGAATGAAGAAAAGAGATGACAGTGTTGTAGACAACACATGTGTGGTAGAAGCTATTGGTGCTCTCAATATCTATGATCTGCGTGGCTACACACTTCCTGGCTTTCCTTACAGTTATAATGGGACAATGCCACTATGTAGTTCTAGAAGAGTATGAGCAGAAGTGACGTGTAATTTCTGTTAAAGGGAGTTAAGACCCAGTGTGCCTCCTTCATCACTCTCTTTCCCTACCACAGTACCATGTTTCTGATGAACTAGCTACAAAATGGAATCGCTGAAAAAGAAAGACTGCTTGAATTGCACTGTACTTTGTGTGAGCAAGAAAGCATTGTTTTAAGCCTCGGAAATTTCAGGCTCTATTTGTCATGGGAACAAAACCTAGCTTATTCCGACCAATATAAGATATTACTTAAAAAGACTATAAATCGGGCAGACGCAGTGGCTCATGGTTGTAACCCCAGCACTTTGGGAGGCCAAGGCGGGTGGATCACCTGAACTATTGGTGCTCACAATATTTATGATCTGCATGGCTCCACACTTCCTGGCTTTCCTTACAGTTATATTGGGACCATGCAACTATGTAGTTCTAAAGCATATGAGTGGAAATGACATGTATAAGAAGTTCAAGACTAGCCTAGCCAACATGGTGAAACTCCATCTCAATTAAAAATACAAAAAAATTAGCCAGGCGTGGTGGTGGGCACCTGTAATCCCAGCTACTTCGGGAGGCTGAGGCAGAAGAATCACTTGAATCCGAGAGGCGCAGGTTGCAGTGAGCCGAGATCGCACCACTCACTCCAGCCTGGGCGACAAGAGCAAAATTCCATCTCAAAAAAAAAAAAAAAAATTATAAATCATAATGGCATACAATCCCCAATGAAACATTGAACTTTTGAAAATGCACTAATGTGTTCTTAAGTCAAAACTAAAAATATAGTCTCATGACCCCAAAATTCATATAATAGCCTTTTCAGAGTAAGACTATGAGATTAAAGTAAGGGTGTGTGTGTTTATAAACTACACACAATAGAGTCATTAGAGCTAAGTACAAAAGACCAACTGTCCCAATGCTCCCCCAACTTGGGTGAAAACAAATGTACACCTGCCTTCCAGTGGCAACATACTGTGGCTGAGATTGCAGCTGGCTAGCAGCTGTGAATATGATTGCTGTAACCTGTTTTCACAGACTACAAACTATAAAAATGTATCTCCACTGCTTCTAGATTTAAATCTTGAGTATATCTATATAGGCTACTTTGGAAATATCTTCTATGAGAAACTCCCATAGAATTTTGGGGAAAGACAATCTAGTCCAATTCTACAAAGCATATAGAAGGGGAATCAATTGCATTGACATTGCTGTATGGTATGCCTTTAAATAATAGCACACAAGGGTCTTTGGTTTAAAACAAAATGGCTTTTTTGGCTCCAAAAATCTCTCAATGGATTTTGTATTAAAACACTTGTTTGTTGGGGTATTTTTCTAAATTTACATTTTATCCATTATTATCTATAAACTAAACAATGGATTCTGAGTGTTTTACAGATGCTTTGCCACATAAATATTCTGATTCTTTTGAATGCATATAAGATTAGAAACTTAAATTAAAAGTTATCATCATAGACTGTAAACTTTTCAGGCAGAAATCTTGTAAATGGTGGCTAATGAGTATTAATACTTAATACATTTTAGGAAATGAATTAATGATGACTGAATATGTTATCAAGAAGCTAAAGCTTTAGTGCCTTTTTCTGTGCAGTTGATCTTTGCTGGGTTCCTTAAGATGTCTGAGTCATAGGTTTTTACTTTAAGAATTTTATAATTATTAATAGCTTCACTTTCTAAAATTCAGTGATACTTGTGAGCACTTCAAGGGTGCAAATATCCACAGAATTTATGCATAATCATAACTAATGAAGAAAACATTTGTGTAGTTTTTTTTTTGAAATTATTATTTTTTTTATTTATTTTTATTATACTTTAAGTTCTAGGGTACATGTGCATAACGTGCAGGTTTGTTACATATGTATACTTGTGCCATGTTGGTGTGCTGCACCCATCAACTCGTCGGCACCCATCAATTCATCATTTATCTCATGTATAACTCCCCAATGCAATCCCTCCCCCCTCCCCCCTCCCCATGATAGGCCCCGGTGTGTGATGTTCCCCTTCCCGAGTCCAAGTGATCTCATTGTTCAGTTCCCACCTATGAGTGAGAA